>NC_086446.1:638455148-638772231 GCF_028390025.1 Pseudophryne corroboree
GTGTAGAAGTGCAAAGACCTGCTGGTTAGTAAATTGTCATCTCAAGCGGAACGTGACCCGTCAACAGCTCGTCCTTCAATTTCTTGTGCCACTGGTGCTGCGAGGAAAAGGATAAGATTTCCTAGCTCACCCGCTGGCAGTGATGCAGGGCAGTAAGGAGCGAAAGCTGACATCTGGTCCGGACTGAAGGACCTGCCAATGATTACTGACATGTCTACTGTCACTGCATATGATTCTGTCACCATTGAATGAATGGTGGAGAATTATATGAGTGATTGCATCCAAGTAGGCATGTTAGACAGTCCGTACGTATGCCGGCAGGAAAAAGAGGCAATTTGGATGCCCTTGCACAAACTGGCTTTATTTAACTAAGTTGCCCTCCCTCCAGTGTGTACTCCGAAAGAGTGTTTAGTGCAGCCGGTAACCTTGTCAGGGATCGGCGTAGGATGTTACTTCCACTAAATGTGGAGAAGATGATGTTCATCAAAATTAATTATAAATTCCTCTGGGAAGACCTTTACCAGCAATTGCCTCCAGAAAGTACACAGGGACCTGTGATGGTGGATGTCAGTGGGGAGGATTTAATACTCTGTGAGGAGGATGTACACACTGAAAGGGGTGAGGAATCGGAGGGTGATGATGAGGTCGACATCTTGCCTCTGTAGAGCCAGTTTGTGCAAGGAGAGATTGATTGCTTCTTTTTTGGTGGGGACCCAAACAAACCAGTCATTTCAGCCACAGTCGTGTGGCAGACCCTGTCGCTGAAATGATGGGTTTGTTAATGTGTGCATGTCCTGTTTATACAACATAAGGGTGGGTGGGAGGGCCCAAGCACAATTCCATCTTGAACCTCTTTTTTTTCTTTGCATCATGTGCTGTTTGGGGACTATTTTTTTAAGTGCCATCCTGTCTGACACTACAGTGCCACTCCTAGATGGGCCAGGTGTTTGTGCCGCACACTTGTGTCGCTTAGCTTAGTTATATAGCCACCTCAGTGCAACCTTTTGGCCTAAAAACAATATTGTGAGGTGTGAGGTGTTCAGAATAGAGTGGAAATGAGTGGAAATGATTGTAATTGAGGTTAATAATGCCGTAGGATCAAAATTACCCTCAAATTCTGTGATTTTATCTGTTTTTATGTTTTTTTCAAAAATCATCCAGACCAAAAACCAAAACACGTGAGGGTGGTTTTAGCAAAACCAAGCCAAAACCAAAACACAAAAGTGGAATTAGAACCAAAACCAAAACACAAAACACGAAAAGTGCCAGCTGCACATCTCAAATTTCTAGCTCCATTCGAATCCATCTAGTGGCTGCCGGCTGTAAAAACATTAGAATATCTCCCAAAGTGTATGGAAAACATATCTTCACATACTCCTCTTCCTAATATTGTAAGCAGAAAATGATGTTATAAAAATATATATTTTTTTTTTATATATAATTATAATTTTAGATTTATAGAAATGTATATATGGTTATGCAGACACTACCAAGTAAGAAGGGAAGTATGAATGCACCACTTAATTGCATAGCACGTATTTATAGCACAGATGGAGTATAATAAAACAAAGTAATTGTTTTGGTAGAAGTCAAATAAAAATATGCCATTTCCTTGTACTCGTTAAGACTACACAATGCATTAATGCTAAACTTGGAGTTTACACTAGAGTTAGCATAGGCTTTTAGATTTCCGATTTTATTTGTAGATGACTTTCCTGAGATAAATATGTGTTTATGAGATCGTTCTCTCCCATAATCCATATAATTTGATCTCCTGCAGAGAAATAAAAAATAGGATTGTAGAGCGTGATAGCCTTTTTTTCCATTTTATCATTGTCTTTTTGACTTACAACAGTTAGGCATTCTGAAAAAAGACAAGGGGATTAGAAAATACAATAGTTTACGTGCTAGCTATTATCAAGTGAGAAAGCGCATTAATAGCTGCCATTTTAACATTGAAAAGAATCTGTGAACAAATTATATCTTCAAAAAGGTTAAAGAGGCAGTTCACGTGTTTCATTAATACCTGTTGCATCAAGTGAAAATGCATACTGTATATAAAGAACATTTTCCAAGATATCCTGACCAATATAGTCATTTCTTTTAAGTCTTTTACGTCTGTTGATTGCTCCTTATTAATAATATGTAGCAAAAGTTGAGCATTCAGGTGATAGTTATTATATGTTCTATATTGAAGCTGCAGCATTGTTTGCTAGAGAAATGGTTTTTTGTATAATACCACATCTAATTTATACTAGAGATGAGCGGGTTCGGTTTCTCTGAATCCGAACCCGCCAGAACTTCATGGTTTTTTTTACGGGTCCGAGCGACTCGGATCTTCCCGCCTTGCTCGGTTAACCCGAGCGCGCCCGAACGTCATCATGACGCTGTCGGATTCTCGCGAGGCTCGGATTCTATCGCGAGACTCGGATTCTATATAAGGAGCCGCGCGTCGCCGCCATTTTCACACGTGCATTGAGATTGATAGGGAGAGGACGTGGCTGGCGTCCTCTCCGTTTAGACACTTGATTTACTAATTTTGGGGAGCATTAGGAGTACTCAGTAGTGTACAGTGCAGAGTTTTGCTGATAGTGACCAGTGACCACCACTTTTATTTATAATCCGTTCTCTGCCTGAAAAAAGCGATACACAGCACACAGTGACTCAGTCACATACCATATCTGTGTGCACTGCTCAGGCTCAGGCCAGTGTGCTGCATCATCTATATATATTATATATCTGTCTGACTGCTCAGCTCACACAGCTTATAATTGTGGGGGAGACTGGGGAGCACTACTGCAGTGCCAGTTATAGGTTATAGCAGGAGCCAGGAGTACATAATATTATATTAAAATTAAACAGTGCACACTTTTGCTGCAGGAGTGCCACTGCCAGTGTGACTAGTGACCAGTGACCTGACCACCAGTATATAATATTAGTAGTATACTATCTCTTTATCAACCAGTCTATATTAGCAGCAGACACAGTACAGTGCGGTAGTTCACGGCTGTGGCTACCTCTGTGTCGGCACTCGGCAGCCCGTCCATAATTGTATATACCAGTGACCTAACCGTGGTTTTTTTTTCTTTCTTTATACATACATACTAGTTACGAGTATACTATCTCTTTATCAACCAGTCTATATATTAGCAGCAGACACAGTACAGTGCGGTAGTTCACGGCTGTGGCTACCTCTGTGTCGGCACTCGGCAGCCCGTCCATAATTGTATATACCACCTAACCGTGGTTTTTTTTTCTTTCTTTATACATACATACTAGTTACGAGTATACTATCTCTTTATCAACCAGTCTATATATTAGCAGCAGACACAGTACAGTGCGGTAGTTCACGGCTGTGGCTACCTCTGTGTCGGCACTCGGCAGCCCGTCCATAATTGTATATACCACCTAACCGTGGTTTTTTTTTCTTTCTTTATACATACATACTAGTTACGAGTATACTATCTCTTTATCAACCAGTCTATATATTAGCAGCAGACACAGTACAGTGCGGTAGTTCACGGCTGTGGCTACCTCTGTGTCGGCACTCGGCAGCCCGTCCATAATTGTATATACCACCTAACCGTGTTTTTTTTTTCTTTCTTTATACATACATACTAGTTACGAGTATACTATCTCTTTATCAACCAGTCTATATATTAGCAGCAGACACAGTACAGTGCGGTAGTTCACGGCTGTGGCTACCTCTGTGTCGGCACTCGGCAGCCCGTCCATAATTGTATATACCACCTAACCGTGGTTTTTTTTTCATTCTTTATACATACATACTAGTTACGAGTATACTATCTCTTTATCAACCAGTCTATATTAGCAGCAGACACAGTACAGTGCGGTAGTTCACGGCTGTGGCTACCTCTGTGTCGGCACTCGGCAGCCCGTCCATAATTGTATATACCACCTAACCGTGGTTTTTTTTTCTTTCTTTATACATACATACTAGTTACGAGTATACTATCTCTTTTGGGGAGGGTTTTTTGGAAGGGACATCCTGCGTGACACTGCAGTGCCACTCCTAGATGGGCCCGGTGTTTGTGTCGGCCACTAGGGTCGCTAATCTTACTCACACAGTCAGCTACCTCATTGCGCCTCTTTTTTTCTTTGCGTCATGTGCTGTTTGGGGAGGGTTTTTTGGAAGGGCCATCCTGCGTGACACTGCAGTGCCACTCCTAGATGGGCCCGGTGTTTGTGTCGGCCACTAGGGTCGCTAATCTTACTCACACAGCTACCTCATTGCGCCTCTTTTTTTCTTTGCGTCATGTGCTGTTTGGGGAGGGTTTTTTGGAAGGGACATCCTGCGTGACACTGCAGTGCCACTCCTAGATGGGCCCGGTGTTTGTGTCGGCCACTAGGGTCGCTTATCTTACTCACACAGCGACCTCGGTGCAAATTTTAGGACTAAAAATAATATTGTGAGGTGTGAGGTATTCAGAATAGACTGAAAATGAGTGTAAATTATGGTTTTTGAGGTTAATAATACTTTGGGATCAAAATGACCCCCAAATTCTATGATTTAAGCTGTTTTTTAGTGTTTTTGGAAAAAAACACCCGAATCCAAAACACACCCGAATCCGACAAAAAAAATTCGGTGAGGTTTTGCCAAAACGCGTTCGAACCCAAAACACGGCCGCGGAACCGAACCCAAAACCAAAACACAAAACCCGAAAAATTTCAGGCGCTCATCTCTAGATAAATTAGAGGATTGCAGAGCAATTTGCATTCATCCTCATTTTAAGCTTGACTTGGACGTAAGCCTCTAAAATGGAGTGATAGAGCTCAGAGCCTAACCTCAATATATTAGCAATCGTTTCAAATTTTAACATGATTATTTCCACATTACAGAGATAGAAGGAACATTGGTTATAAGCAGGGGTGCAGACAGTGTCGGACTTGGCCATGAAGGGCCCACTGAGGAATGCAGTGGTAGGGGCCCATGTTTAGGGGTGTGGTCAGTCTCCAGAGGGGGTGTGGTCAGTCGCTACATTGGTTTGCCTAACCATTAGTGAGTGCATGGGCTGCGCCCCTTGACAAATATATAACTATTGCTAGTGCATGCATGATGATGTAGTACCAGATAAATATTGGCAATGCACGGTAGAAAATACACCATAGTCCTGTGCAGTATAAGGTAACCTATGTATAATGTATAATTCAAGTGCACAGTCTGGAACCTGATCGCTACAGGAGGAGAAGGGCCCCAAGCAGTCTCCTCGGTACCCCTGTGAGCCAGTCCAACCTTGGGTGCAGAGAAGTGAGGAGGGGGAAGTGGGTACTAATGTCTTTTGAAAGAGCCCAACTGGGGTCTGGGCCTGCTGCTGTGGGGTACGTCACACATATATATATATATATATATATATATTTGGGTGGGCATAACAAATCCTCGGAGTGTCCAGAGAGCTCTCCCATGCTCCTGAGGCACTAGACCAGCCTTCCCAATCCACTTCCTAGTGAAGTGGATGGTCTGGGGTGCTCGATGAAACAATTTGCTTTGAATCCTGGTTATAACTTATAAGTTATGCCTTTGTTAAAGCTGAAAAGTATACAAACTGCTACAGTGTTTTTCAGGTTGCTGTTTTTCCCTTCCAAGTGGGATTCAGTTGTACTGTACATTAAACCCTGATGTTTGCTCAGCTTGTGTGCAGATCACTTTTGAAAGTTTGCACTTATCAAATTATAACATCAATATTGCTCATTTTTTTTTATGCAATACCAACACATATAGGGGCTGATTCAGAGATAGGGGCTGCTAGGGGTCAATCTTATTTTGATGCACCTCAATCTAATTGCGGACGCATCCAGAGGCAGCCCATCACACATGCTGGGCGGCCTTGCCCTGTGCTGGGCAGGCCCCAGTATGTGAGGAGATGGACGCAGATCAGGCTGCATATGCAGCTATCTGCATCTATCTCTTAATCAGCCCCATAGTACTTTATGTTAGCAAACCAAAAAAAACACACTAACAGGCAAAGCCATGTTGCACTGCAGGTGGGGCAGATGTAACATGTGCAGAGATAATTAGATTTGGGTGGATATTGTGTTCAAATTTAAATCTAAATTGCAGTGTAAAAATAAAGCAGCCAGTATTTAGTTCAGAAACAATAACCCACCCAAATGTAAATCTCTCTGCACATGTTACATCTGTGCCACCTGCAGTGCAACATGGTTTTGCCCATTAGTGTGCTCTTTTGGTTTGGTAAAAAACCTGTATAACCCCCATAGTACCTCTATTTTCCAAAGATTTGAATTTTCAGAAAATTCTGTTAGTTTTTGTGCTCCTAACAAATTAAATCTATTTTTTAAATAAATACCATAAATAATTTGTGGCTCTTGCTTTGGCATTAATCCACCTTTTCAGTGGGATTTTACATGCAGGTTTTTTTAGCAAAATCTACAATTTAAATAGTAATGCAAATAATAAGTGAAAAATATGTAACAATAAAATATGCAATGAGAGTCTTTTTCTTAATAGTATATCACAACTCGAGCCAATCCACTAGCTATAACTTATGTTTGGATCAAAGCAGCTATTATTATTATTCCCTACAGTATAGCATGTCCATTCTCTTCCAAAGCTTCAATATGCAGTTACAAACAGCAAATGTGATATTTAAAGTCAACAGATATGTCCAGTCATACAAATATTCCTTAGTGTCTCTTGAAAGATATCTCTTTATTATTCCAAAAATTTTATTATGCACTAAGTGTAAATATTACTTGCAGTCACCAATATGGAAAAGATGAAGAAAATATACAGTATAAGTGCAGGTGATTTTTTTTTTTAAAGTGACAATTTATTCAGAAACCGAAAACTTCATAGGAAAATATACAGCATAATAAAATGCAATAAGATAGTCCCCCCACCTCTACCTGGACATAACTGCCATGGTTGCCTCGCCAGCATTAAAGGGGAAGTGATGCACACAGACAGTGAGATGACAGAAGTGTCTGCTCTGCGGTCTTTGTGCGTCCATTGTGTGCAGAAAGATGCAGATAAGCCCCAAAGTCACTTCCCAGCTGTCCCCTCCCTGCAGCTCCCGGCCACCTGTACATGCACGCTCTTCCCAGCAGTGCATTGTGGGAGGTGGCAGTGGTGCATGCTGGGCCCTGAATTACACCTGGCTGGGACTCTGGAGATTGCTCTGCTGAGTGACCAAGCGAGCGGCCTCCTCTACCCGATTTGCATGCAATAGTCCCAGGATGAGTCCCACTTGTTGTCTGTATCATAGGGCTTAAACCACTAAGAATAGGTGTCACTTATCATAAACATAAATTAAACATTTATTTAGTTAAACATTTACCAGGACGTGCCTCCATTCTTGCTGCTGTGGCTGTGGAGGAAATGGATGGGCTTGATGATTAATTGTGCTGAGTGCTTGATTACATCATTAAAGAATGGAGTGGGGATAGTGCCATAAAAGTGCTCTTTCTCCATACTCTTGGAACCATAAGACTCGGAGGAGGTACTATAGTTTCAAAGAGAGGAGTCCCCTCTTTAAATGATGTGTCCCCTGTAAAGGTATTCTCTGGGGAATACGTACAGTAAGATCACCAGAGAAGATTCTACAAAGATGAGAGAGGGAGGATAATGTGTTTTATAAACTCAGGGCTACACATTTGAAAAAGGTGAGTACCTCTTTAAATAATGTGGCTACTTAGTACTGTAGTTATTGTCTGGTGATCACATGCAGGCTTGGACTGGCCCACATGGGTACAGGGGAAACCACCGGTGGGCCCCACTGTCTGGGGGCCCTCCTCCTGCTCTAAGGATCAGGTTCCAGACTGTACACTTGAATTATACATTATACATATGTTACCTTATAGTGGACTATGGTGTATTTTCTACAGTGCATTGCTGTAATTAATCTGTTATTAATCTGGTACATTATTATGCATGCAGTAGCTGAAATGACTGTATATATTTATGAAGGGGCCCAGACCTTGCACTCCCTAATGGTTAGTCAAACCAATGTGGTGGCATGCCACACCCCCTCTGCAGACTGGCCACACCCCTAAACATGGGCCCCTACCACTGCATTCCTCCAGTGGGCCCTACATGTCCCAGTCCGACACTGTATGTGGGTATACTAAATGTGACATTTAAGAAAACGTTGAAGTTCCAGACTTGAAGAACAATCAAGAAACCCAGATAAGCATATTAAAATAAATGTAGAAAGTTGTTCCGGTTATGAAGGAGTTAATGTTTGACAACACCACCACAACTGTGTAATGCACAAAAACAGCCATTAGCACATTACATAGAACGAACGGCTGAGAACTGCTGACTGGTTTGCAAACAATCAGTTTATTTGATATTTTATCTGCAAAGGCGGGGTCTGTAACTCTGCGCCTGCTGAATGTTATATTGCTTTGCGTTTGTCTGATTTATAACCCGTGTTCCATCCTGTTTGGGGAAGTACTACAAATACACATAAACAAAAGACTTTCTAAGATCAGTAATTGTGGTGGGAATTAGACACTTCTCACAGTCGCAGTTTGCCTTCAGATGCCTGAATGTGCGCTTATTAAACTACAGAACCCTGGAATCTAGATTTGTAAACTGATAACGCACAGGCCAAAGCAGGTCACGATCAAAGGAAGCTGACGTCTAGTAATGTCTGATGTCAGAAAGTTGCTTTTCTGAAAAATAAAACTTTATTCTATTGATTGAAACTCCCATGTATTAGCTAATAAAGGTTTTATGAACTATACCAACCACACTTTAATGTATTGACTTGTTTAGAAAAGATGATAAAAAATGTTTTATAACAGGATGAAGCTATAATTTTTTTATATAAAATGACAATTTAAGGGTCTAAAATATTATTTAAAATTCAACGTGTTTTGTTAAATTGAAAAATTTTTGTCCGTTCTTGCAGAATTTGCTTTCGAAAGTATTATATTTACACTGACAGTTCTCATCCCAAGCGTCAGGTATCATTTTGTCCCAATCTTACCGCTTTAAGATCGCAATGCAGGGTCCCACCCGGGAATTGTAAATGGGTCCTTCCCGGGTGGGACCCAGCATTGGACCCTGCACACCACAATCCTGAACCAGCAATGTGCAGGCTTGGGTTGACATCCGCATCGGGGGGTGGGAGCGGAGGTGTCGCTGGGGATGACATCAGCTCCATGCCGCCTCTACCTTTGTAGTGAACGGGTACCAGGTCGCATCAACCCAGGTAACCCGCTCACACTGCGCCTGACCTGGTAATTAACCCTTCTTAAAACCCGGATTGAATTACCGGGTCAGGTTACCCGGGAATTTATCCATGGCCCCTTTCACACTGCAAAGCGACTTGTGTCGACCCGGCAATATACCGAGTTATTTGTGCAGTGTGAAAGGGGTATCTGTTTATTTAAGTTTTTGTAAATTAGGAAATTTTATTTGATTCTGAAGATTATCAAATGCAAAGGACTTGATGCTGAATGGCGCAATTCCAATGTCAGACTCAACGGAGAGATGTTTTTCTACTATGCATGTGTCTAAGTCTCACCGCTGATTCAGACGCACGGTTTCTGAAATGTGTTATGACTGTATTGGGTGTTTATGGGCAGTAATGGGGGTTAGCTTATCAAACGTACACTGTACACCAGGGAAGGGCTTGTAAATTCTAAGACGCTACAGCAGCAAAAGATGCAGATACAGTTGCTGCTGCGCCCAGCTCTGAATTAGCCCCAAAACCATCAGCTGACTGCGCATAAGTTTCTTATATATGCATTGGCCAGTGCAGCCAATTTTAACGAAAAACAGAACACGTTGGCACACTATAAATGTTAATGAATAAATGTAAATATCCTTTGTGCCCATCCTAGGAATCAATAATCCCTTTTTGCACCCCTGCATGGGGTGTGGATCGTTGGGTCGACATTAACTAGGTCGACAGTCATTAGGTTGACCACTATTGGTCGACAGTGACTAGGTCGACACATGAAATAGGTCAACACGGTCATTAGGTTGACATGGAAAAATGTCGACATTAGTCTTTTGTTTGTGTCGTTTTCTTCGGAAAGTGACCGGGAAACCCAATCAATGTTGGACTGGCGCACAGGGGTACTGGGGAAACCACCGGTGGGCCCTACTGCCTGCAACTGCTGGGGGCCCGCCGTCAACTCTAGGGATCAGGTTCCAGACTGTGCACTTGAATTATGCATTATACATACAAATGTGTCCACTTACATATTTGCTTTTTTACCAATTTGGCACAACATGCAAAACACAGTAAAGCTGTTTTTCATGAGTAGCGAGTGGATGAATTTAAAAAAATGTGTTTGCCATGATAGAATATGAATAAAATTACATTTTAAAGAAGCAAATTAAGAAAAATCACAAGGCATGGTTAAATCTATGAGTCTATTGCATGCAAAACCGTGCCATACATGGCGGGACATAGCAAAGATGTATGTGGACACATCTGTATGTTACCTTATACTGCACAGGACTATGGTGTTTTCTCTACAGTGCATTGCTGCTACTAATCTGGTAAATTATCATGCACACACTACCAGTATTTACTATATATATTTATCAAGGGGCCCAGACCATGCACTAATGGTTAGCCAAGCCTCTAACCATGGGGCCCTGCCATTGCATTTCCCCGGTGGGCCCTACATGCCCCAGCCCGACACTGATCACATGTGCACTTTAAATTATTCTTAAATGAATTACCTTTTCTGATAGCACTGTGTATTCACTTTCTTCTTGCAAAGTTTCAATAAATCCTTCATGAAAGCATACATAAAGAAAAAAACAACAATATTTCAATATTAACACAATGAAGCACATCAGTGCCACTACTTTGCTCAATAAAGCAGTATTAATCCCCCACTGCTGCTACTTATACATCGTCCTGTGAAGCCAAATACTTTACTGCTTGACTGCACTATTCGCGTACCTTCATATCACCTGAAACTATCTTCACAACCCCTTTCCTCTGCTGTTGACATTAATTACATCGTCATTCATTCTATATTCTGCTTTAGCTGTTTGTGTGCCACATGCATTACTTTACAATTTAATGTATGCAATGTAAAGTTCCACAGTATAGTCCATTCCTGTATTTCAGTTGTGTCTTGTACTTAAGCAAAACCTTAATCTAATTCAAGCTTTTGCCCTTATTTATCAATGAGTGATAAGTTTCACTGTGAGTGATAAATTGCAGCAGCCAATCCACTCCTAACTGTCATTTTTCAAACCCAGCCTGTGACATGGAAGTTAGGAGCTGATTGGCTGGTGTAAATTATCACTCACAGTGAAATGTATCACTCATTGATAAATAAGGGCATTTGTATCTAAATGAATAACAAAAAAAGTCATTATTGGTTATTATATTTTAATGAAGTAAATTACAGACAGCAGATGTGTTTCTTATCTTTGACAAAACAACTACTGTTTTTCATGGTTACAGGACTTTTTTTCGGGCTGTAACAGTGCTGTGGAATGTCCTCCCGTATACAACAAAACATTCTGAAAGCCTCAAAACCTTCAAGTGTTCACTGAAAATGTTCTTTAACAAGGCATGCTTATTCAATTCCTGAGCCACCCACATAACTTCCAAAAGATTTTGTATAAAATTACCTCCCCTCTACATACTTCACACAATGGCCCTCATTCCGAGTTGTTCGCTCGCCAGCTGCTTTTAGCAGCATTGCAAACGCTAGGCCGCCGCCCTCTGGGAGTGTATCTTAGCTTAGCAGAATAGCGAATGAAAGGTTAGCAGAACTGCTAATAAATAATTCCTTGCAGTTTCTGAGTAGCTCCAGACCTACTCCTAGATTGCGATCACCTCAGTCCGTTTAGTTCCTGGTTTGACATCACAAACACGCCCTGCGTTCGGCCAGCCACTCCCCCGTTTTTCAAGCCACTCCTGTGTTTTTACCTGGCACGCCTACAATTTTTAGCACACTCCCTGAAAACGGCCAGTTTCCGCCCAGAAACACCCACTTCCTGTCAATCACACTACGATCACTCGAGAAATGAGAAAACGTCGCTCGAGCTTGTGTAAATCTTCAAAGTTTTGTGTTAAATTTCTAAACGCATGCGCATTTTCCACCTAATCGCTCCATTGCGAAAAACGGCAACGAGCGAACAACAACGAGTGGAATGACCACCACTATGTTCTGTTTCTACACTCACACAATGCAGTGACCCCTGGTCAAAATTACTGTGTGACTGGATCATAATGTATATCTACCAAGACCCTTTGCAATCTGCCAGGACAGTTTGCACAATGTAGAATTTATCCTCCTGTATAATTCCTATTCCCGGTCAGATTGTGAACTTGCAAGCAGGTCTTTAATACCTCTCAGTCTGTCTGTTGTTATTATTATCCAGTCTCATTTTATTACTGTTTGGTTCCCAACTATAAAGTGTAATATGATGGCGCTATATAAATAATTGTCAATAAATACCTTTAAAATAAAAGCAAGCCACATTATTTTAATATCTGTTTGATGGATATTTATAAATACTATGGACTATAGACTAACGTTATACCTGCGTTAAGTTATATCATCAGCAGTTATTGATTGTGAACTGACTCCTCATCACTCCTTGTCCTCAACAGGTACGATTCGTAGAACTACACATACCAGCAAATTGTACTGCATCTGCTGATTATCTCAAATGAATACCATGATTGCATAGTTTAGGTACGATTCGTGGAACTACACATACCAGCAAGTTGTACTGCATCTGCTGATTATCTCAAACGAATACCATGATTGCATAGTTTAGGTACATTGGAAAAGAGTTTTGTATTGTATTTTTTACCTTTGCAAAGATTTAGTTGTTTGCCTTGTTGGAATGTAATGCTTGTTTGTTTAAGCTAATTTATTGCCTTAGTTGAAGTGGGATTGTATTGGGAGGAGTTTGCAATCTTTGCATTCACATGGCAATTGTTCCTATTTAAAGTCTAGTATAAGGCTGGTAGCCGTCGGCTGGGAGTGCTTCCATAGAAGTGCTGACATAAAAGTGTTATTATAAAATTAGCATTATACCTGCATTAAACCGAAGTAAAACAGAAGAGAAACATCAACACATCAACACTACCACAAATGAACTGCCTTAATGCCTCAAAAGTATGTAATTCATCTTATGCATATTATCTGTCTTTTTAACCTATGAAAAGGCATCCCCAATCTGCTCACTACAGTTCTCTCTTATACAAACTCGAGTATGTTTTTTGATGTAATGATTTTCTTGTAATTGTCATTGCATGTGTGGGGAAGTTGCTCGGTGAAACAGTTTATTATTGCATGCTGACTGGTGTTTACCTCCCTTGAATATTTGGCCATTGTGGTCAGGTGTACTATATCTTTATATTTAGTGAAGTGTATTCATAGTGTAAAGGACAGAGTATGATTACTGATTAGTAAAAGAAAACAAATAACAAACACTGAGCAACATCACCAAATGGGTAATTTCATTTATTTTGTACTTTCTTGACATGGCTACTAGTAACAGGTGCACAGGCCAAATTCTTAAAGCTATGTGTGCAAATGCTAGGAGTTTAGGATACAAAATTCCAGAGCTAATTTCAATAATGACAGGGGATAGCCTGGATATTGTGGCAATTACAGAGTCATGGTGCAATGAGAATCATGACTGGGACATGGCTATACCAGGATACAATTTATTTAGGAAGGATAGAATAGGAAGAATCAGAGGAGGGGTAGCAATGTATGTGGAAAAAAAGCATACATGCTACTTTAATACAAAATATTGATGACAAAACTGAGGCCCTTTGGGTCACCATAGAAACCGGGGAGAAGGATATTATTTGCATTGGGGTGATCTATAGACCACCACGCCAAGGTCAGGATTTGGACAGGAACCTATTGTTGGACATCTCTAAAATGCCTTTAAAGGGAGAAGTCTTAATCATGGGAGACTTTAATTTACCTGATGTAAATTGGGAGGGGTCTTTTGCAAATTCAGCTACAAGTGGCAAATTTCTAAATTCCTTACAGGGAGCATCTCTCAAGCAATTTAGGAGGGAGCCCACTCGCAAAGACTCAATATTAGATTTAATTCTCACAAATGGTGACAGGATATCAGACATATATGTGGGTGAGGACCTGGGATCCTGTGATCATCAAGCAGTATGGTTTAGTATAAAGACAGGATCCAACTCCTGTCACACAAAAACAAAGGTTTTGGATTTTAGGAATGCTGACTTTGCAAAAAATGGGTAGATGTTTAAGTGATTCATTGGTGGAGTGGAGGGACTTGGAAGGAGTGCAGGAGAGGTGGGAAAACTTGAAAAGGGCAGTACTAAGGGCAACAGACCTTTTGTATCAAAAGGGTTAGGAAAAGCACCAGGAAAAGGAAGCCAGTGTGGTTCATAAAAGAAGTATCAACTAGTGTGAAAGCAAAAAAGATGGTTTTTAGGAAATACAAACAGACTCAAAATAATAATGACAAAGTGGTGTATCTTGACAGACAGCAGGATGCTAAGAAAGTGATCATACGTGCAAAGGCAGAAGCTGAGGAGAAAATGGCCCAGTCAGTAGATAAAGGGGGCAAAACTTTTTTAAAGTATATAAATGAAAGGAGAAAATCAAATGGCGGAATAAAAAGTCTTAAGACAGAGAGTGAGAATTTGGTGGAGGGAGACAAGGCAATAGCAGATCACCTAAATCATTATTTTTGCTCAGTATTTACTACAGAAGGAAAAGGAAAAGGGCCACAGTTAAGCTGCAAGGATATTCATAAAAATAAGGTAGATTAAACTACAGTTACAGAAGAGAAGGTCCTAACAGAACTTTCAAAACTAAAAGTGGAAAATTCAATGGGGCCATATAGGGTACACCCAAGGATACTAAAAGAGCTAAAAGATGTGCTGGTGGCACCATTAACAGAATTATTTAACCAGTCACTAAACACAGGTGCCATTCCATAGGACTGGAAAAGAGTGAATGTAGTTCCACTGTACAAAAGAGGAAGCAAGGAAGAAGCAAGTAACTACAGACCAGTAAGCCTTACATCAGTAGTAGGGAAAGTAATGGAAAAACTATTAAAAGAAAGAGTTGTAGAATATCTTAAATAAAACAACTTACAAGATCCAAAACAGCATGGATTTACTGGTGGGAGAATATGCCAAACAAATCTTATTGACTTTTTTGACTCTGTGATGAAAATAATAGATCAAGAGGGAGCTGTAGATGTAGCATATCTAGACTTTAGTAAGGCATTTGACACTGTCCCACATCGCAGACTGCTAAATAAATTTGAAAGTGTGGGGATGGATTATAAAACAGGTAAACGGATAAGAACCTGGTTGCAGGATAGGAAACAGACAGCTGTAGTAAATGGAGTGCAATCTTTGGAAAGAAATGTTCTCTGTACTTGGACCAGTTCTCTTTAATATCTTTGTTGGTGACATTGCAAACGGTATTAAAGGGAAAGTATGCCTTTTTGCAGATAATAAAAAGATTTGCAACAGGGTAGACTCACTGGGAGGGATAAAACAAATGATTGATGACCTAGCTAGGCGTGAGAAATGGTCAAGAACATGGCAACTACAGTTTAATGAAAAAAATGCAAAATCATGCACTTGGGTCTCAAAAACCCAAAGGCTAAATATACTTAGTATCAAGGGTACTATAATGGAAACTACTGAAGAGGAAAGGGATTTAGGAGTCACTATTTCAAGTGACTTAAAGGCAGGAAAGCAATGCAGCAAAGCAATGAGAAAGGCAAGTCAGATGCTTGGTTGCATTGCCAGAGGAATCAGTAGCAGGAAAAAAGAAGTAATAATGCCACTGTATAGGTCATTGGTACGGCCTCATCCTGAATACTGTGTCCAGTTCCTGAGACCATAACTCCAGAAGGATATAAATACATTAGAGAGTGTACAAAGAAGGGCAACTAAAATGGTGCATGGCCTAAATCACAAAACTTACCCGGAAAGGCTAAAAGATCTTAACATGTATAGTTTGGAGGAGAGAAGGGAAAGGGGAGACATGATAGAAACTTTCAAATATACCAAGGGTTTTAACAAAGTTCAGGAGGGAAACATTCTTCAAAGGAAGAGGAGTATTAGAACTCGAGGACATACACTGAAACTGGAGGGAGGCATGTTCAGGGGAAATTTAAGGAAAACTTACTTCACAGAGAGGGTAGTGGACAAGTGGAATAGCCTCCCATCAGAGGTGGTAGAGGCTACGACTGTAGAGCAATTTAAACATGCTTGGGATAGGCATATGAATATCCTTACAAAGCATTAAGGTTCAAAACGGTTGAGATTACCTAAAGGATAAAAAAGGGGCAGACTAGATGGGCCAAGTGGTTCTTATCTGCAGTCAAATTCTATGAATCTATGTAATGTACATGGAACTGCAGTGCTAACTTTTTGGAGCAGAAATGCATAAGGGCTGTAACTAGGGCTGTGCAGCAATCACCCTCCAACCACTATCACTGATGCACCGCCTCCAGAGTATCCTTCAGATGCTCCAGACAGACACACTGCAGACTGTACAGCCAACAGGAGCATACTGAGGGGCAGATTTATTAAGCCTGGTGAAGTGATAAAGTGGAAGGTGATAAAGCACCTGCCAGTCAACTCCTGTCATTTTTCAAACCCAGTCTGTGACATAGCAGTTAGGAGCTGATTGGCGGGTACTTTATCCCCATCCACTTTATCACTTCACCAGGCTTAATAAATCTGCCCCTCAGTACACTCCTACACTTACCGGTGTGGGCCCACTCCTTTTTTGGGATGCAATGATGTCTTGTGTGCGGCATCATGGTCTCAGGGGCTAGCCAGCACAGGGTACATTTGATGAAGCTTTCCAACAAAAAAGAGAGCAACTAAAAAACTGAGCTTTTGCTGGACTGCTTTCAGGATCATGTATTCATGCCCTAATATTGCCCAGACTCCTCTTTGGAT
This sequence comes from Pseudophryne corroboree, assembly GCF_028390025.1. Taxonomy (NCBI): domain Eukaryota; kingdom Metazoa; phylum Chordata; class Amphibia; order Anura; family Myobatrachidae; genus Pseudophryne; species Pseudophryne corroboree. Next base: position 638,472,056 of record NC_086446.1, read on the forward strand.
GCAAACCCTCCACCACACAGATGGCTCTGCACTATGAGCAAGTGGAGTCCAACTTGGAGGAAAGAGTGCCCATTTATTCTTCCAAATATGCAATATTACATAGAAACCCATATATTCTTTGATTACTGTAAATAATCTTCCTTAAAATTAGGATAGAAATAGTGTAATAGGAACTTGTTTATGAAGTTATGCACATTTTCTATTATAGTAATCTATTAATGCCACTTAGAGGGATGCTGTATCAAGGAAACCTTTGCCAGGAAAGTACGTTTGATACCTTGCTGTCAGGGGCAGATTGGGAACTAAAATTGGGCTGTAAAATGTTGTAGAAGTGGCCCGACAAGCACAAGAGATATAACATACCAACAGGGGCGTTTCTAGACATGAGGAGGTCTGTGTGCAGGCTCCGGCTGGGCCCCCTTCTCTCTAGCCAGCAGCGACCCTAGGGTCCCTAGGGGACCCTAGCGCTGTCCCAGAGTCTACAGCACATGCGCAGATCTACGGGAAAATGGAGTGGTGGCCATTTTTCCAGTGATTTACCTACTGCGCGTGCGCAAAACACTGGGAAAATGATGCTGCACCATTGTCCCAGTGATTTCAGCAGCGCTGTGAGACTCCAGAGGGTAAGTATTTCTATTAATGGGTGCAGGGTGTGCAGTGTGGACCCCCCAGGACCCCCAGGTGCCCGTGTGCACTGCACACACTGCACCCATTATAAATATGCCAGTGCATACCATGTACCCATGGCAGCATCACTAGATGGCAGAGATGCTGTACTGCAGAGATGGAATAACAGAATGAATGGGGACAATGCAGTGTACTGAGTGTGGTGGGCTGCCTGTCATGTGGGTGGTGGGGTCACATGACAACACACAAAATAGGCCCGCCAGACACGTTGGCCTACCAGGAGTCTTCCTGGTGAGCCCTATGGCCAATCCGCCCCTGCTTGTTGTCAAGACAAAGAGATTTCATTACAATTAAAGCTTCCACTATCACTTTTCTTCTGGGTTTGAACAAGTGCTTGATTGACTAACAGGTTGCTCATGACAAAAATGATATGAAAGGCATCTGGCAGAGCTTCAGCTCAATGGTAGGGAGCAGATAATCCCTCTCAGACCATGCTCTAAATAGCTCTAAAAATTTAGTAGCTTTTAAATTGCAATATATCACTATCCCTATAGTTATTTCAACTGCTACAATTTTTTTATGGAATGCAGTAGACTGAGTCAATATCTTCATTTTTTTCAGTGTTCTTAAATATCCCAGCAATTTATTGTTGCCTTAAAAATTAAAAATAAACCATTTCAGCATGTTTTAGAACCGAAACTCATTTGATAAATTGGTACCCATAGTGAGGTAGGCATTGGAAAGGGTGAGATACAATGGACTGAATCCACTTTAATGCCATTTTGTAAAGAGAATTCATCTGGAGTGATCTCATTATAAAAGGAATACAAAACACTATAAAAAAGGACAACTGTATTCTTTCATTATTTAAATGAATTACAATTACTCTTCTCTAGCCTGATTCTTAAAAGTTTGTACTCTTTTAAAGATTCATTGAAGGCTAAATGGGCTTGTACTGTAAAAGCTTTTTAAGCTACATGGATTTTAATGTTTGTGGGAAAAAAAAACAGCAATGAAAATAGGTTTCTTTGTAATCACTCTGCCCTCATGTAACCTTTTGAGAATTTTCTTTTCAGCTACTTATTTTAAAAAAATAAAACATTTTTTATACTTTTTTTTTACTGTAACATTTTTTCCTATATTTTATTAGATATGAATACTATAAAATAATTATATTGTCTTGCATTTATTATATAACTTACATTAATGTTCCTATACATGACTGCACATACTGTACTGTACATTTGAAAAATGCAACAAATGTAGAAATCTGACTGCATTGTACCTTTATGCTTCCAAGGTAATTGTAATACAATGCATTTGCATGTCTGTTTTACAGTGTAGAAGTTTACAGTAATAGTCCCTTTCCTTTAAAAAAAAAAAGCTTTCACAACTTTAATTAATGCCTTTAAAAACAAAAACTTTCAAAAATGTAATTCACTAGCTGTTCTACCTGTTCTTTGCACGGGAGTTTCTGATTTTCATGGTTGTAAAAAATTGTTAAAAATTTGGTAAATCTATAGAGATGTAATTTTGAGGCATCTTAATGTAAGTAAATATTAATCCATGGTTCTTGGCGTTACCCGACAGGACCCTTTTTGTAGTTTATTAAATTCTTCCCACTGGAGGTGCAATCAAAATTTTGATCCAGTTGTCCATTTGGGCGTTATCGTTCACTCAATCCAAGCCACGCATCGGTAATGACATCATTATGTCAACCCCCTTACTCGGGAAGTAGGCATATATATATATGTGTGTGTCTCAGCTATAAATTCCTGGTAGCGGCAGTTGCCTGTGAGATTTTACAGTGTACGGATCGAGCTGTAAACAAAGTTTTCTCTTATACCTAGGTCGAGGTTCGAAATGGAGCGTACCATCGAGCAATGATATGCAATCAAGTTTTGTGTTAAACAAGGGGAAATCAGGTAATGAGACGCTTGCCATGCTTCAGAACTCCTTCGGGGAGGAATCCTTGTCTAAGGTGCCAGCTTACCGCTGGTTTAAATTCTTCGGGGAGGGCAGAGAAGATGTTAAGGATGAACCACGCTCTGGACAACCTTCAACAAGCCGAAATGAGCATAATGTGGACAAAGTCCGCAATGTTTTGAACACTGACCGTCGTTTGAGTGTTAGAGTGGTAGCAGAATGGTTGGGACTTCCAAAAACTACTGTGCAAGAGATCTTGACAAACAAATTAGCGATGCAAAAGGTTTGTGCCAGATTGGTTCCCAAGGTTTTGCTTCATGATAAAAAAGACAAGTATGTGGCGATTTCCTGTGAACTTTTGGAGCATGTGCAAAGTAAGCCTAATTTTTTTGACAGAGTGATAAGGGGTGACGAAACTTGGATCTTTGAGTATGATCTGAAGACCAAAAGGCAAAGTGCAGAGTAACACACACCATCGTCACCTTGCCCAAAAAGGGCCAAATAAGCAAATATGGGATACTAGAATACACAGCAGATTCTACTAGATGGTTGAATATTTTCAAAATTTTCCTGTGAACGTGAAATCCTAAGTATCACACATCCTTTTTTAGAAACTATCAGGTGATATTGGCCACATGTTTATTACTTTGTGGCCTGTCTGGTGGATTTGAGTGTCCAAGAGCTATTTTTCATATGGTACAATCCTTTAATGGTAACTCCTTAAGTGAGATATACCCCTGATGAATTTTCAGCATGAGACAAAACGCGTTAGATGAAACATGTTAGGTTATCTGTCTTTTGAGATGTGATCTCCAATCTACACTAATAGAAGGAGGAGATCACAAAAGAAATATCTATTCATTTGTACTTACCTTGACCCCCATTATATGTTGGTAGGGGGCAATTTACCAAAAAACTTTCATATGTATGACGGACACTGATGTTGTTTTTTATAAATTTTTAATACATTTATGTATTGGAACCTATGTATTATTTCTATTTTACGAGATGTTATACTTTATCATTATACAATACCTACAAATGATGTGATTAATTTTGGGTGTTATAATAACCTTTGGGTGCCAATATCACTACTGCTATACACACATATATATATACATATATACATATATATATATGACTATATATATATATATATATATATATATATAGTCAGGAAGAAAGACTGCGGCACTCAGGGTCTTGTTTTAGTATAGAGATGTATTAAAAATACATTACAAAGACCATCAACGTTTCGGGGTGTCTAGCCCCTTTGTCACATCTTGACAAAGGGGGTAGACACCCCGAAACGTTGATGGTCTTTGTAATGTATTTTTAATACATCTCTATACTAAAACAAGACCCTGAGTGCCGCAGTCTTTCTTCCTGACTATCCACAATTGTTGCTGGGGGCACCGGGGCGCTATATTCAGAGGAGGAGTGCCGGGCCATACATGATCTATATATATATATATATATACAAATAGAGAATTCAGCACTCACCATAGCAAGCTCACTTGTCCTCACAACATCAATAAATAAATAAATGATGGGGGTTTAGTTAGTGAATTGGCCAATGCACAGAAGCCTGCATACCGCTCCACGGTACCCCACCTACATGCAGGTCCTACACTATCACAAAGCCTTACGAATTAAAACCTGGCAACTGTATCACATAATATAACTGCAAATATGCCCACTAAGTTTAATGTATGCCTGCCACATATCTAGTGGCTTTTAAAGGCATACTAGTCACCTGACACAGCCGGTAAATTACTAAGGAGCAGCTGACAGGTTTAGAACAATTGAGATTACACAGGGGTGCATGAAAAGGCCTGTGACCATGGTTAATAAGAGTTAACCAAAGATTAACCCCATAATATACAAACAAATATAGAAAACCACAGCACTCGCCACCCCAGAAGTGGGGTGCAGTGTCTGCACTCACCACTCATAGGGTGGGGTGCATGCAGCCCATGGCCACCTACCCAAATACATACAAATAGAGAATTCAGCACTCACCATAGCAAGCTCACTTGTCCTCACAACATCAATAAATAAATGATGGGGGTTTAGTTAGTGAATTGGCCAATGCACAGAAGCCTGCATACCGCTCCACGGTACCCCACCTACATGCAGGTCCTACACTATCACAAAGCCTTACGAATTAAAACCTGGCAACTGTATCACATAATATAACTGCAAATATGCCCACTAAGTTTAATGTATGCCTGCCACATATCTAGTGGCTTTTAAAGGCATACTAGTCACCTGACACAGCCGGTAAATTACTAAGGAGCAGCTGACAGGTTTAGAACAATTGAGATTACACAGGGGTGCATGAAAAGGCCTGTGACCATGGTTAATAAGAGTTAACCAAAGATTAACCCCATAATATACAAACAAATATAGAAAACCACAGCACTCGCCACCCCAGAAGTGGGGTGCAGTGTCTGCACTCACCACTCATAGGGTGGGGTGCATGCAGCCCATGGCCACCTACCCAAATACATACAAATAGAGAATTCAGCACTCACCATAGCAAGCTCACTTGTCCTCACAACATCAATAAATAAATGATGGGGGTTTAGTTAGTGAATTGGCCAATGCACAGAAGCCTGCATACCGCTCCACGGTACCCCACCTACATGCAGGTCCTACACTATCACAAAGCCTTACGAATTAAAACCTGGCAACTGTATCACATAATATAACTGCAAATATGCCCACTAAGTTTAATGTATGCCTGCCACATATCTAGTGGCTTTTAAAGGCATACTAGTCACCTGACACAGCCGGTAAATTACTAAGGAGCAGCTGACAGGTTTAGAACAATTGAGATTACACAGGGGTGCATGAAAAGGCCTGTGACCATGGTTAATAAGAGTTAACCAAAGATTAACCCCATAATATACAAACAAATATAGAAAACCACAGCACTCGCCACCCCAGAAGTGGGGTGCAGTGTCTGCACTCACCACTCATAGGGTGGGGTGCATGCAGCCCATGGCCACCTACCCAAATACATACAAATAGAGAATTCAGCACTCACCATAGCAAGCTCACTTGTCCTCACAACATCAATAAATAAATGATGGGGGTTTAGTTAGTGAATTGGCCAATGCACAGAAGCCTGCATACCGCTCCACGGTACCCCACCTACATGCAGGTCCTACACTATCACAAAGCCTTACGAATTAAAACCTGGCAACTGTATCACATAATATAACTGCAAATATGCCCACTAAGTTTAATGTATGCCTGCCACATATCTAGTGGCTTTTAAAGGCATACTAGTCACCTGACACAGCCGGTAAATTACTAAGGAGCAGCTGACAGGTTTAGAACAATTGAGATTACACAGGGGTGCACGAAAAGGCCTGTGACCATGGTTAATAAGAGTTAACCAAAGATTAACCCCATAATATACAAACAAATATAGAAAACCACAGCACTCGCCACCCCAGAAGTGGGGTGCAGTGTCTGCACTCACCACTCATAGGGTGGGGTGCATGCAGCCCATGGCCACCTACCCAAATACATACAAATAGAGAATTCAGCACTCACCATAGCAAGCTCACTTGTCCTCACAACATCAATAAATAAATGATGGGGGTTTAGTTAGTGAATTGGCCAATGCACAGAAGCCTGCATACCGCTCCACGGTACCCCACCTACCGTGGAGCGGTATGCAGGCTTCTGTGCATTGGCCAATTCACTAACTAAACCCCCATCATTTATTTATTGATGTTGTGAGGACAAGTGAGCTTGCTATGGTGAGTGCTGAATTCTCTATTTGTATGTATTTGGGTAGGTGGCCATGGGCTGCATGCACCCCACCCTATGAGTGGTGAGTGCAGACACTGCACCCCACTTCTGGGGTGGCGAGTGCTGTGGTTTTCTATATTTGTTTGTATATTATGGGGTTAATCTTTGGTTAACTCTTATTAACCATGGTCACAGGCCTTTTCATGCACCCCTGTGTAATCTCAATTGTTCTAAACCTGTCAGCTGCTCCTTAGTAATTTACCGGCTGTGTCAGGTGACTAGTATGCCTTTAAAAGCCACTAGATATGTGGCAGGCATACATTAAACTTAGTGGGCATATTTGCAGTTATATTATGTGATACAGTTGCCAGGTTTTAATTCGTAAGGCTTTGTGATAGTGTAGGACCTGCATGTAGGTGGGGTACCGTGGAGCGGTATGCAGGCTTCTGTGCATTGGCCAATTCACTAACTAAACCCCCATCATTTATTTATTGATGTTGTGAGGACAAGTGAGCTTGCTATGGTGAGTGCTGAATTCTCTATTTGTATGTATTTGGGTAGGTGGCCATGGGCTGCATGCACCCCACCCTATGAGTGGTGAGTGCAGACACTGCACCCCACTTCTGGGGTGGCGAGTGCTGTGGTTTTCTATATTTGTTTGTATATTATGGGGTTAATCTTTGGTTAACTCTTATTAACCATGGTCACAGGCCTTTTCATGCACCCCTGTGTAATCTCAATTGTTCTAAACCTGTCAGCTGCTCCTTAGTAATTTACCGGCTGTGTCAGGTGACTAGTATGCCTTTAAAAGCCACTAGATATGTGGCAGGCATACATTAAACTTAGTGGGCATATTTGCAGTTATATTATGTGATACAGTTGCCAGGTTTTAATTCGTAAGGCTTTGTGATAGTGTAGGACCTGCATGTAGGTGGGGTACCGTGGAGCGGTATGCAGGCTTCTGTGCATTGGCCAATTCACTAACTAAACCCCCATCATTTATTTATTGATGTTGTGAGGACAAGTGAGCTTGCTATGGTGAGTGCTGAATTCTCTATTTGTATGTATTTGGGTAGGTGGCCATGGGCTGCATGCACCCCACCCTATGAGTGGTGAGTGCAGACACTGCACCCCACTTCTGGGGTGGCGAGTGCTGTGGTTTTCTATATTTGTTTGTATATTATGGGGTTAATCTTTGGTTAACTCTTATTAACCATGGTCACAGGCCTTTTCATGCACCCCTGTGTAATCTCAATTGTTCTAAACCTGTCAGCTGCTCCTTAGTAATTTACCGGCTGTGTCAGGTGACTAGTATGCCTTTAAAAGCCACTAGATATGTGGCAGGCATACATTAAACTTAGTGGGCATATTTGCAGTTATATTATGTGATACAGTTGCCAGGTTTTAATTCGTAAGGCTTTGTGATAGTGTAGGACCTGCATGTAGGTGGGGTACCGTGGAGCGGTATGCAGGCTTCTGTGCATTGGCCAATTCACTAACTAAACCCCCATCATTTATTTATTGATGTTGTGAGGACAAGTGAGCTTGCTATGGTGAGTGCTGAATTCTCTATTTGTATGTATTTGGGTAGGTGGCCATGGGCTGCATGCACCCCACCCTATGAGTGGTGAGTGCAGACACTGCACCCCACTTCTGGGGTGGCGAGTGCTGTGGTTTTCTATATTTGTTTGTATATTATGGGGTTAATCTTTGGTTAACTCTTATTAACCATGGTCACAGGCCTTTTCATGCACCCCTGTGTAATCTCAATTGTTCTAAACCTGTCAGCTGCTCCTTAGTAATTTACCGGCTGTGTCAGGTGACTAGTATGCCTTTAAAAGCCACTAGATATGTGGCAGGCATACATTAAACTTAGTGGGCATATTTGCAGTTATATTATGTGATACAGTTGCCAGGTTTTAATTCGTAAGGCTTTGTGATAGTGTAGGACCTGCATGTAGGTGGGGTACCGTGGAGCGGTATGCAGGCTTCTGTGCATTGGCCAATTCACTAACTAAACCCCCATCATTTATTTATTGATGTTGTGAGGACAAGTGAGCTTGCTATGGTGAGTGCTGAATTCTCTATTTGTATGTATTTGGGTAGGTGGCCATGGGCTGCATGCACCCCACCCTATGAGTGGTGAGTGCAGACACTGCACCCCACTTCTGGGGTGGCGAGTGCTGTGGTTTTCTATATTTGTTTGTATATTATGGGGTTAATCTTTGGTTAACTCTTATTAACCATGGTCACAGGCCTTTTCATGCACCCCTGTGTAATCTCAATTGTTCTAAACCTGTCAGCTGCTCCTTAGTAATTTACCGGCTGTGTCAGGTGACTAGTATGCCTTTAAAAGCCACTAGATATGTGGCAGGCATACATTAAACTTAGTGGGCATATTTGCAGTTATATTATGTGATACAGTTGCCAGGTTTTAATTCGTAAGGCTTTGTGATAGTGTAGGACCTGCATGTAGGTGGGGTACCGTGGAGCGGTATGCAGGCTTCTGTGCATTGGCCAATTCACTAACTAAACCCCCATCATTTATTTATTGATGTTGTGAGGACAAGTGAGCTTGCTATGGTGAGTGCTGAATTCTCTATTTGTATGTATTTGGGTAGGTGGCCATGGGCTGCATGCACCCCACCCTATGAGTGGTGAGTGCAGACACTGCACCCCACTTCTGGGGTGGCGAGTGCTGTGGTTTTCTATATTTGTTTGTATATTATGGGGTTAATCTTTGGTTAACTCTTATTAACCATGGTCACAGGCCTTTTCATGCACCCCTGTGTAATCTCAATTGTTCTAAACCTGTCAGCTGCTCCTTAGTAATTTACCGGCTGTGTCAGGTGACTAGTATGCCTTTAAAAGCCACTAGATATGTGGCAGGCATACATTAAACTTAGTGGGCATATTTGCAGTTATATTATGTGATACAGTTGCCAGGTTTTAATTCGTAAGGCTTTGTGATAGTGTAGGACCTGCATGTAGGTGGGGTACCGTGGAGCGGTATGCAGGCTTCTGTGCATTGGCCAATTCACTAACTAAACCCCCATCATTTATTTATTGATGTTGTGAGGACAAGTGAGCTTGCTATGGTGAGTGCTGAATTCTCTATTTGTATGTATTTGGGTAGGTGGCCATGGGCTGCATGCACCCCACCCTATGAGTGGTGAGTGCAGACACTGCACCCCACTTCTGGGGTGGCGAGTGCTGTGGTTTTCTATATTTGTTTGTATATTATGGGGTTAATCTTTGGTTAACTCTTATTAACCATGGTCACAGGCCTTTTCATGCACCCCTGTGTAATCTCAATTGTTCTAAACCTGTCAGCTGCTCCTTAGTAATTTACCGGCTGTGTCAGGTGACTAGTATGCCTTTAAAAGCCACTAGATATGTGGCAGGCATACATTAAACTTAGTGGGCATATTTGCAGTTATATTATGTGATACAGTTGCCAGGTTTTAATTCGTAAGGCTTTGTGATAGTGTAGGACCTGCATGTAGGTGGGGTACCGTGGAGCGGTATGCAGGCTTCTGTGCATTGGCCAATTCACTAACTAAACCCCCATCATTTATTTATTGATGTTGTGAGGACAAGTGAGCTTGCTATGGTGAGTGCTGAATTCTCTATTTGTATGTATTTGGGTAGGTGGCCATGGGCTGCATGCACCCCACCCTATGAGTGGTGAGTGCAGACACTGCACCCCACTTCTGGGGTGGCGAGTGCTGTGGTTTTCTATATTTGTTTGTATATTATGGGGTTAATCTTTGGTTAACTCTTATTAACCATGGTCACAGGCCTTTTCATGCACCCCTGTGTAATCTCAATTGTTCTAAACCTGTCAGCTGCTCCTTAGTAATTTACCGGCTGTGTCAGGTGACTAGTATGCCTTTAAAAGCCACTAGATATGTGGCAGGCATACATTAAACTTAGTGGGCATATTTGCAGTTATATTATGTGATACAGTTGCCAGGTTTTAATTCGTAAGGCTTTGTGATAGTGTAGGACCTGCATGTAGGTGGGGTACCGTGGAGCGGTATGCAGGCTTCTGTGCATTGGCCAATTCACTAACTAAACCCCCATCATTTATTTATTGATGTTGTGAGGACAAGTGAGCTTGCTATGGTGAGTGCTGAATTCTCTATTTGTATGTATTTGGGTAGGTGGCCATGGGCTGCATGCACCCCACCCTATGAGTGGTGAGTGCAGACACTGCACCCCACTTCTGGGGTGGCGAGTGCTGTGGTTTTCTATATTTGTTTGTATATTATGGGGTTAATCTTTGGTTAACTCTTATTAACCATGGTCACAGGCCTTTTCATGCACCCCTGTGTAATCTCAATTGTTCTAAACCTGTCAGCTGCTCCTTAGTAATTTACCGGCTGTGTCAGGTGACTAGTATGCCTTTAAAAGCCACTAGATATGTGGCAGGCATACATTAAACTTAGTGGGCATATTTGCAGTTATATTATGTGATACAGTTGCCAGGTTTTAATTCGTAAGGCTTTGTGATAGTGTAGGACCTGCATGTAGGTGGGGTACCGTGGAGCGGTATGCAGGCTTCTGTGCATTGGCCAATTCACTAACTAAACCCCCATCATTTATTTATTGATGTTGTGAGGACAAGTGAGCTTGCTATGGTGAGTGCTGAATTCTCTATTTGTATGTATTTGGGTAGGTGGCCATGGGCTGCATGCACCCCACCCTATGAGTGGTGAGTGCAGACACTGCACCCCACTTCTGGGGTGGCGAGTGCTGTGGTTTTCTATATTTGTTTGTATATTATGGGGTTAATCTTTGGTTAACTCTTATTAACCATGGTCACAGGCCTTTTCATGCACCCCTGTGTAATCTCAATTGTTCTAAACCTGTCAGCTGCTCCTTAGTAATTTACCGGCTGTGTCAGGTGACTAGTATGCCTTTAAAAGCCACTAGATATGTGGCAGGCATACATTAAACTTAGTGGGCATATTTGCAGTTATATTATGTGATACAGTTGCCAGGTTTTAATTCGTAAGGCTTTGTGATAGTGTAGGACCTGCATGTAGGTGGGGTACCGTGGAGCGGTATGCAGGCTTCTGTGCATTGGCCAATTCACTAACTAAACCCCCATCATTTATTTATTGATGTTGTGAGGACAAGTGAGCTTGCTATGGTGAGTGCTGAATTCTCTATTTGTATGTATTTGGGTAGGTGGCCATGGGCTGCATGCACCCCACCCTATGAGTGGTGAGTGCAGACACTGCACCCCACTTCTGGGGTGGCGAGTGCTGTGGTTTTCTATATTTGTTTGTATATTATGGGGTTAATCTTTGGTTAACTCTTATTAACCATGGTCACAGGCCTTTTCATGCACCCCTGTGTAATCTCAATTGTTCTAAACCTGTCAGCTGCTCCTTAGTAATTTACCGGCTGTGTCAGGTGACTAGTATGCCTTTAAAAGCCACTAGATATGTGGCAGGCATACATTAAACTTAGTGGGCATATTTGCAGTTATATTATGTGATACAGTTGCCAGGTTTTAATTCGTAAGGCTTTGTGATAGTGTAGGACCTGCATGTAGGTGGGGTACCGTGGAGCGGTATGCAGGCTTCTGTGCATTGGCCAATTCACTAACTAAACCCCCATCATTTATTTATTGATGTTGTGAGGACAAGTGAGCTTGCTATGGTGAGTGCTGAATTCTCTATTTGTATGTATTTGGGTAGGTGGCCATGGGCTGCATGCACCCCACCCTATGAGTGGTGAGTGCAGACACTGCACCCCACTTCTGGGGTGGCGAGTGCTGTGGTTTTCTATATTTGTTTGTATATTATGGGGTTAATCTTTGGTTAACTCTTATTAACCATGGTCACAGGCCTTTTCATGCACCCCTGTGTAATCTCAATTGTTCTAAACCTGTCAGCTGCTCCTTAGTAATTTACCGGCTGTGTCAGGTGACTAGTATGCCTTTAAAAGCCACTAGATATGTGGCAGGCATACATTAAACTTAGTGGGCATATTTGCAGTTATATTATGTGATACAGTTGCCAGGTTTTAATTCGTAAGGCTTTGTGATAGTGTAGGACCTGCATGTAGGTGGGGTACCGTGGAGCGGTATGCAGGCTTCTGTGCATTGGCCAATTCACTAACTAAACCCCCATCATTTATTTATTGATGTTGTGAGGACAAGTGAGCTTGCTATGGTGAGTGCTGAATTCTCTATTTGTATGTATTTGGGTAGGTGGCCATGGGCTGCATGCACCCCACCCTATGAGTGGTGAGTGCAGACACTGCACCCCACTTCTGGGGTGGCGAGTGCTGTGGTTTTCTATATTTGTTTGTATATATATATATATATATATATATATATAAATGCCTTCATCTAACCCTGCAAGCAATATACAGTATGCAGCATTTTGGATTTCAGAATTTTTTTAAAATCTAGATTAATGTCTATTTACTTTCAGACAGATGACAACTAGAACTAAAGAAGCATAATGAAGAATTAAGATACTGATCTGAGTTAGTGGTTCAATTGATTTAAACATTTTGAAAGCTATATAACAGTTATGTATTTGTAACCTCCTCACTAAGACAAGAATGTGGAGACTTCCTTAATATTTGGGAGATTAATATACATTCAGCCCCAGAATTAGTGGCATCCCTGAAAAAAATTGGCAAAATCAATCCTATAGAAAAAACTATAAATTTTGGGCCTGATTTATGTTTTAAATAAAGCAAAAAAACAAGCAACGTGACAAATCCATGCTGCACTGAAGGTGGGACAGATGTAACATGTGCAGAGAGATTCAGGTTTGGGTGGGATGTTTTCAACCAGACATATAAATTGCAGAGTAAAAATAAATCTGTCAACTTTTGTGGGCTACATGAAAATGCAGGCAATATTTACCCTGCACAGAAGAAATTAAATGTATTTGCTCCCCTTGCATGACAACATGGTTTGTTCCAGACACAGTTTCTCGCATTTTTGGCTTTGCTTTCAAACAAGAATCAAGCCCATTATTCATAAATATTAGCAGAGATTGCTTACCATATATAACAAACATCCTTCCTACAAGAATGTTGTTTTATTTTAGGAATAGTGAATTGTTTAAGAAACTACATTATTGGCACCCCATAAAGGTATTTTAATTAAAACCAAAGTAATTTGCAACTTAGTGCAATAAAACTCTTTTTATTACTCCTGGCCTTCCAGAACTCCATGGCCTGATCTCTCCACTTCATATCATCTCCCTGTGATTCCGCTGCGCTATTACAAACAGCTTCACAAGTTTAACACTAAGCATGGCACCTCCTGCCCTTCGCGGCCTATGAAGCTATTACCACTGCTTCCTATGTGTAATGCTCAGAATGGCATCTCCAGCCCTCCACGGCCTCCGCCGCCATTACCATTATTTCATATGTGTAACATTCCAGAATGGCGCTTCAACTCCCTGCGGCTTCTGTCGTCATTGTCATGTGTGTGATGTTCAGTCTGGCATCTCCTGCTCTCCGTGGCCTCCGCCGCCATTATTGTTGTCCCCACATGGAATTACCAAACACACTTTCCCTCCAAAGGCTAACATGGGCGCAGCCATGTTTTTCCAGTCACATGTGATTACTTTATCCTATCCACTGCGCTCTGGACTCTGCTTAATTAAGCCAGCCAATCCCTGCTTCCCAGCAGGTATAAATATCCTGTTCTTGGGCTTAAAAGATGTCAGTGCTTTGGTTGTCAAACCCTGTGTTACATGTCTCCTCTGTTGTGGTTATTCAGCTATTGTTCCAGGTATTCCAGCTCCTGAGTTCAGTTCACAAGAGACCCGCACCAACTACCATCTGGTGGTGCAGCCTGACTTTGCAAGTGTACCAGAATTGTGTCCAGCGGTTGGCAGTGATCCAGTACCAGCTTCTAGCTGCCAGCTTCCAGCGGTGTCCTAACATCGATCTCAAGTCACCACTGGTGTCCCATCACCAATTCCAAGTCACCATCTGTGCCTCTCATCAGTTTCAAGTCACCACTGGTGTCCCATCACCAATTTCAAGTCACCATCTGTGCCTCTCATCAGTTTCAAGTAACCATCAGTTTCTTTCATCGATCTCAAGTCATTATCAGTGCCTCTCATCGATTTCAAGTCACCATCTGTGTCTCTCATCGATCTCAAGTCACCATCGGTGCCTCATCATCAATCTCAAGTCACCATCGGTGTCTTATCACCGATCTCAAGTCACTATCGGTGTCTTTCATCGAACTCAATACTCAATACTCAATCTCAAGTCATTGTTGTTGTTCTGTTGTCCATCTCCAGCTTCACCAGTGTTTCTGCAATAGACTTTCCATCCCACTGGTGTCAAATCATTACTCAACCATTCACAAGTATTCACCCTATTTGGCATTGCATCAGTCTCTACAGTTTACGTTGTATCATTACCTAACACTGCTGAACATTAATAAAACTCTTTAACTTTTTATAAAGTTGTCTTGGACATGCCCTTGGGCATTTGTTCCAGAAGTAGTCTGCATGTCTAAGAACCCAATACAGCCTTCCAAGTTCTCCTACACTTCAGCCCCTACAACTGAGGCTTCCTCTGGTCAGCCTCAGCCCTCAGTTGTGACAATCTGCTTTGGAAGATACAGATCCTGGCCTTGGTGCTCCAGAAAAATGGGGCTGATCCCCCTCCCATTTTAGCAAAACACTGACTTGTGCCAACCTCTCGTTGCAACAAATATCTGCAGCTTTTCATTCATGCTTCGTCTTTCAGTCACTGTGAGCATGATCACAGGACCCTTTCTGCACATGCGCGGAATGGGTACTACTGCACATGTGCAGATAACTCAGCATCGAAACTGTACATAAAAATCAGGTTTGCACACAAATCCGAATCAGGCCTCATGACCATTTTCAGGGTGATAGAAAAACTGCAAGAAAAGCATTCCACAATGGGAACATATGACAGGAAGATAACACATGAGCATACTGCCCCCACACACAGTGAGGAGCAATGCCAGAAAGGCAAAGATGCACAGTTTAGTTGAACCATTGAACTTTAAAATTTTAAAATGCACTGTCAGGCATCACCTCCTTGAAGCTCTAGGTAGAGATTCAAGAAAGAATCCATTTCTAACAGCAAGACATAAAATCCAGCACCTGATCATTGTAAATCTGGCACCTGTCATTGAAACAACAAATTGATTCATGTGCATAATGAATTTTTTTCTATACCACGAGAATTTAGTCCAAAATCTGTCAGCCTCTGCATGAGGGCCGAAACTTGGCCAATGGTGGACCAGCCAGCAAAATAATGACCTAAAGAACATCAAAATCCACACTGAAATGAAAATGAATGAAATATGCATAAATTCTCAGTCTCCAGTTTTAAACCCAATTGAAAACCTGTGGCATGTATTAAAAAATGGCAGTCCAGAAGCGAATACCTAAGAATATCTTGGAAATGTAAATGTTCTAAAGGGAAAAGTGATAAAAGTTAACATTGCTAAGAATTACAGGGAGTGGCTCAGTGCTGTTATTTGTTCCAGAGAAGCATTCACTAAATATTATTAGGTGTTATCAATACTTTTGGAACCTAAGTTTTTTCAATGGTAAAACTCAGGGAGGGAATCATTAAAAAGAAAGTAAGTAACTGCTACTTCAACACTCCTTTTTACCTCTATTTTGCTGTAAAATAATCTCATCATGCAAAACCATTTTTTCAATTAACCTCAAAATGGGGCTCACTCCTCTTTGATTAATTATGATGCTCATGACATGTCCATACTTAGCAAGGAATGCTTCTTGACTAATTAAACTGAATAGTGCAAGCTTTTCCACCATTGTCAAACATTGATAACTTGGCCAATTTATGCACTAACCATTCAAATTGGTCCTTCAGTCCGGACCAGATGTCAGCACTCGCTCCAGACTGCCCTGCATCACCGCCAGCGGGTGGGCTCGGAATTCTTAGCCTTTTCCTCGCACCCCCAGTTGCTGGAGAATGTGAAGGAGGAGATGTTGACGGGTCACGTTCCGCTTGACTTGACAATTTTCTCACCAGCAGGACTTTGAACCTCTGCAGACTTGTGTCTGCTGGAAAGAGAGATACAACATAGGTTTTAAATCTAGGATCGAGCACGGTGGCCAAAATGTAGTGCTCTGATTTCAACAGATTGACCACCCGTGAATCCTGGTTATGCGAATGAAGGGCTCCATCCACAAGTCCCACATGCCTAGCGGAATCGCTCTGTTTTAGCTCTTCCTTCAATGTCTCCAGCTTCTTCTGTCTGCAAAAGCCTGATGAGGGGAATGACCTGACTCAGGCTGGCAGTGTCTGAACTGACTACACGTGTGGCAAGTTCAAAGGGTTGCAGAACCTTGCACAATGTTGAAATCATTCTCCACTGCGCTTGAGTCAGGTGCATTCATCCTACGTTGCCTATATCGTGGGCAGATGTATAGGCTTGAATGGCCTTTTGCTGCTCCTCCATCCTCTGAAGCATATAGAAAGTTGAATTCCACCTCGTTACCACCTCTTGCTTCAGATGATGGCAGGGCAGGTTCAGGACTGTTTGCTGGTGCTCCAGTCTTCGGCACGCGGTGGCTGAATGCCGAAAGTGGCCCGCAATTCTTCGGGCCACCGGCAGCATCTCTTGCACGCCCCTGTCGTTTTTTAAATAATTCTGCACCACCAAATTCAATGTATGTGCAAAACATGGGACGTGCTGGAATTTGCCCAGATGTAATGCATGCACAATATTGGTGGCGTTGTCCGATGTCACAAATCCCCAGGAGAGTCCAATTGGGGTAAGCCATTCTGCGATGATGTTTCTCAGTTTCCGTAAGAGGTTGTCAGCTGTGTGCCTCTTATGGAAAGCGGTGATACACAGCGTAGCCTGCCTAGGAACGAGTTGGCGTTTGCGAGATGCTACTACTGGTGCCGCCGCTGCTGTTCTTGCTGCGGGAGGCAATACATCTACCCAGTGGGCTGTCACAGTCATATAGTCCTGAGTCTGCCCTGCTCCACTTGTCCACATGTCCGTGGTTAAGTGGACATTGGGTACAACTGCATTTTTTAGGACACTGGTGATTCTTTTTCTGACGTCTGTGTACATTTTCGGTATCGCCTGCCTAGAGAAATGGAACCTAGATGGTATTTGGTACCGGGTACACAGTACATCAATCAAGTCTCTAGTTGCCTGCGAATTAACGGTGGACACTGGACACACGTTTCTCACCACCCAGGCTGACAAGACCTGAGTTATCCGCTTTGCAGCAGGATGACTGCTGTGATATTTCATCTTCCTCGCAAAGGACTGTTGGACAGTCAATTGCTTAATGGAAGTAGTACAAGTGGTCTTCCAACTTCCCCTCTGGGATGATGATCGACTCCCAGCAGCAACAACAGCAGCGCCAGCAGCAGTAGGCGTTACACTCAAGGATGCATTGGAGGAATCCCAGGCAGTAGAGGACTCGTCAGACTTGCCAGTGACATGCCTGCAGGACTATTGGCTTTCCTGTGTAAGGTGTAAATTGACACTGAGGGAGTTGGTGTGGTTTGCAGGAGCTTGGTTACAAGAGGAAGGGATTTAGTGGTCAGTGGACTGCTTCCGCTGTCATCCAAAGTTTTTGAACTTGTCACTGACTTCTGATGAATGCGGTCCAGGTGACGTATAAGGGAGGATGTTCCTAGGTGGTTAACGTCCTAACCCCTACTTATTACAGCTTGACAAAGGCAACACACGGCTTGACACCTGTTGTCCGCATTTGTGGAGAAATAATTCCACACCGAAGAGGTGATTTTTTTTTGTATTTTGACCAAGCATGTCAATGGCCATATTCGTCCCACGGACAACAGGTGTCTCCCCGGGTGCCTGACTTAAACAAACCACCTCACCATCAGAATCCTCCTTGTCAATTTCCTCCCCAGCGCCAGCAACACCCATATCCTCATCCTGGTATACTTCAACAGTGATATCTTCAATTTGACTATCAGGAACTGGACTGCGGGTGGTCCTTCCAGCACTTGCAGGGGGCATGCAAATGGTGGAAGGCACAAGCTCTTCCCGTCCAGTGTTGGGAAGATCAGGCATCGCAACCGACACAATTGGACTCTCCTTGGGGATTTGTGATTTAGAAGAACGCACAGTTCTTTGCTTTGCTTTTGCCAGCTTAAGTCTTTTAATTTTTCTAGCGAGAGGATGAGTGCTTCCATCCTCATGTAAATCTGAACCACTAGCCATGAACATAGGCCAGGGCCTCAGCCGTTCCTTGCCACTCCGTGTCGTAAATGGCATATTGGCAAGTTTACACTTCTCATCAGATGCTTTCAATTTTGATTTTTGGGTCATTTTACTGAACTTTTGTTTTTTTGGATTTTACATGCTCTCTACTATGACATTGGGCATCGGCTTGGCAGACGACATTGATGGCATTTCATCGTCTCAGCCATGACTAGTGGCAGCAGCTTCAGCACGAGGTGGAAGTGGATCTTGATCTTTCCCTATTTTAACCTCCACATTTTTGTTCTCCATTTTTTAATGTGTGGAATAAATGCCAGTATCAATAGCAATGGCCTACTACTATATATACTGTGCACAACTGAAATGCACCACAGGTATGGATGGATAGTATACTTGACGACACAGAGGTAGGTAGAGCAGTGGCCTTCCGTACTGTACTGCTATATATACTGGTAGTCACTGTCAGCAAACTGCAAAACTAAAATGCACCACAGGTATAGAATCTAGATGGATAGTATACTTGACGACCCAGAGGTAGGTAGAGCAGTGGCCTTCTGTACCGTACTGCTATATATACTGGTGGTCACTGTCAGCAAACTGCAAAACTAAAATGCACCACAGGTATAGAATCTAGATGGATAGTATACTTGACGACACAGAGGTAGGTAGAGCAGTGGCCTTCCGTACCGTACTGCTATATATACTGGTGGTCACTGTCCGCAAACTGCAAAACTAAAATGCACCACAGGTATAGAATCTAGATGAATAGTATACTTGACGACACAGTGGTAGGTAGAGCAGTGGCCTTCCGTACCGTACTGCTATATATACTGGTGGTCACTGTCAGCAAACTGCAAAACTAAAATGCACCACAGGTATAGAATCTAGATGGATAGTATACTTGATGACACAGAGGCAGGTAGAGCAGTGGCCTTCCGTACCGTACTGCTATATATACTGGTGGTCACTGTCAGCAAACTGCAAAACTAAAATGCACCACAGGTATAGAATCTAGATGGATAGTATACTTGATGACACAGAGGTAGGTAGAGCAGTGGCCTTCCATACCGTACTGCTATATATACTGGTGGTCACTGTCAGCAAACTGCAAAACTAAAATGCACCACAGGTATAGAATCTAAATGGATAGTATACATGACGACACAGAGGTAGGTAGAGCAGTGGCCTTCCGTACCGTACTGCTATATATACGGGTGGTCACTGTCAGCAAACTGCAAAACTAAAATGCACCACAGGTATAGAATCTAGATTGATAATATACTTGACGACACAGAGGCAGGTAGAGCAGTGGCCTTCCGTACCGTACTGCTATATATACGGGTGGTCACTGTCAGCAAACTGCAAAACTAAAATGCACCACAGGTATAGAATCTAGATGAATAGTATACTTGACGACACAGTGGTAGGTAGAGCAGTGGCCTACCGTACCGTACTGCTATATATACTGGTGGTCACTGTCAGTAAACTCCAAAACTAATATGCACCACAGGTATAGAATCTAGATGGATAGTATACTTGATGACACAGAGGTAGGTAGAGCAGTGGCCTTCCATACCGTACTGCTATATATACTGGTGGTCACTGTCAGCAAACTGCAAAACTAAAATGCACCACAGGTATAGAATCTAGATGGATAGTATACTTGACGACACAGAGGTAGGTAGAGCAGTGGCCTTCCGTACCGTACTGCTATATATACTGGTGGTCACTATCAGCAAACTGTAAAACTAAAATGCACCACAGGTATAGAATCTAGATGGATAGTATACTTGACGACACAGAGGTAGGTAGAGCAGTGGCCTTCCGTACCATACTGCTATATATACTGGTGGTCACTGTCAGCAAAACTCTGCACTGTACTCCTCCTATATAATACTGCTGGTCCACAGTCCCCACAATAAAGCAGTGTGAGCACAAATATATGCAGCACACTGAGCACAGATATGGAGCGTTTTCAGGCAGACAACGTTTAATACTGGTGGTCACTGGTCAGCAAAACTCTGCACTGTACTCCTCCTATATAATACTGCTGGTCCCCAGTACCCACAATAAAGCAGTGTGAGCACAGATATATGCAGCACACTGAGCACAGATATGGAGCATTTTTCAGGCAGGCAACGTATAATACTGGTGGTCACTGTTCAGCAAAACTCTGCACTGTACTCCTCCTATATAATACTGCTGGTCCCCAGTCCCCACAATAAAGCAGTGTGAGCACAGATATATGCAGCACACTGAGCACAGATGTGGAGCGTTTTTCAGGCAGAGAACGGATAAATCTGGTGGTCACTGATCAGCAAAACTCTGCACTGTACTCCTCCTATATAATACAGCTGCTCCCCAGTCCCCACAATTAAGCAATAAGCACAAATATTTGCAGCAACATTAATAAACGGAGAGGACGCCAGCCACGTCCTCTCCCTAACATTTCCAATGCACGAGTGAAAATGGCGGCGACGCGCGGCTCCTTATATAGAATCCGAATCTCGCGAGAATCCGACAGCGGGATGATGACTTTCGGGCGCGCTCGGATTAACCGAGCCATACGGGAGAATCCGAGTATGCCTCGGACCCGTGTAAAATGAGTGAAGTACGGGGGGGTTCGGTTTCCGAGGAACCGAAACCGCTCATCACTAATAATAACATACAAATATAACACCTGGGGTGACATAAAATAGGATGAGATTTTTAGACTTTTGAGATTTTTAGTCAGAAAACAGCTGAAATCGCCTGTTTTGAGTACTTCGCAAATGTAATAGGATGCGAATTGCACTCTTTTTCGCATTTTTTCCCTGAGAAAATCTCACATTTTCACTTGTCATTTTTATTTCACACTTCGAATCGCATCCAGATGTTTTCCCATTCAAAAGTATACAAATCGCAAATGTAATAGTGTTACGAGCCACGGCTGTGGCTCATTCCTGTTTTCCATGTCAGTTAGGTTTTTTATGTTATTCTTCAGTTCATGTTCCCCGTAGGTGTCATGGGGTGCTCGGAGCTCACCCTTAAGGAGGGGATACTGTTATGAACCACAGGTAGTGGTTCATTCCTATTTTATGTTTATAAGTTGTTTTGCAGGCCAGGATTTCCCGTTGCTCTGTTTAAGAATACTCTTGGTTGCTGCCGCTGGTGAGTCTGTGTAATTGCAGCTTGTTCCCATGTGTTCAGCCTCACCTGGCTGCTAATTGCATCTTGTCAGTTTGGAGTCATGCAACAGGGCAGCTGCATGACATTATTAATTAGGCCTCTCTGTTATATGCTGGCTTAGTGCAATTCACAGACGCTGGTGATATTTCTAGGTTTCCAGTCTGCTTGAGTTCTGAGCTTGTTCCTGCCAGTTCCTGAGCTCCTGTGTAGCAGTGTCTGTCGAGCTGCTTCCTGTGTCGATTCCTGTGTCTGATCCCGTGTCCTGCCGTGAAGCGTTCCTGTCCAGAAGTCCGGTGGCTTTGCCTATGCCTGGTCGAGTTTCTGGCTTCTTGGTGTCCACCGGTCTGTCATTTGGGATTCTGCCTGTCCTCCAGTTCTGAGAATCTGTGTCGGTAGCATTGGGGGTTCCTGTCCGTTTGCCAGTATTCGTACCGGTTCCGTGAGTAGCGGCTCTGCCGCGTCCGTCGGCCTAGTTCGCTGTATTCCGTTATTATTTCTGTCACTGGTGTTTTGCAGAGGGTTCTGCTTATGCTGTCACCGCCGGTACACAAAAGTATTGTGTCGGCGTGTGGTTAGCATTTCCTTTGTTGTTCTTTTCCTTTGGCGGCAAGCCGCACATACTTTGGTTTTAGGTTTGTTAGTAGCCCCTGGCCTTGTTGTTTAGTTAGAGGGCCCCTTGTTATCACCCTGTCTCGGTTCACTCTTTGTCTCTCATTAAGACCTGAGGGGGCATCGAAGTTGGGCAGACGTAATCCGCCCTTCAAACGCGGCTGCCATGGGCTCAAGCAACCATAGTCTCGCAAGAGTGTACTGACAGAACGGGCGAGACAACGGAGATAGGGCATCAGGGGCTATTCCCTTTCCATTCCCATTTCCCAGCATTACGTCCTGGTGCTCTGGACTCACTTCATAACATCTCCCTTGTTCTGAGCACCAGGAACCTAACATTATCACCAGCCCAACCACAAAAAAAGAAATAAAACTTTTTTTCTTTTTTTGGCCCAGTCCAGTGTCTAGTCTAGAATCCAGTCCTGTCTAGAATTCAGTGTGCAGGATCCAATCCAGTGTTTAGAATCCAGTCTTGTCTAGAATTCAGTGTGCAGAATCCAATCCGGTGTTTAGAATCCAGTCCTGTCTAGAATTCAGTGTGCAGAATCCAGTCCAGTGTTTAGAATCCAGTCCGGTGTTTAGAATCCAGTCCAGTGTTTAGAATCCAGTCCGGTGTTTAAAAAAAAAATCCAGTCCGGTGTTTAAAAAAAAAAAAAAACAGTCTTGTTTTGTTTAGCTTAAAAATTCAGTCTTGCCTTGTCTAGTCTTGCCTTGTCTAGTCTTGCCTTGTCTTGTCTTGCCTTGTCTTGTCTTGTCTAGTTTTAAATCCTCCTATGTCTACTATGCAAGCCCTGCAGGCATCTCTCGCAGCCCTGAACTCTGCTTTCAGTGCTTTGAGACCAGAGCGACTAGAAGTTTTGCAACAATCCCTAAAGCAACTGCAAAACCTTCTGACTAAAATCTTGCTCATCTTGCCAGAAGTCGTTGAGAGTACATCTATCTCTAAAGAGACTTTTGTTCACAGTATGGTGACAAGAGAATCCTCTGGTTTAATTGAAGAGAAAAGGTTTAAAAGTTTTCTGCGGCCCAGGCTCTCAGAAGAGGAGCGTCTGCGTCGCAGAAACTTAAACTTATGCCTATATTGTGGGGGTTTAGGCCACTATCTGCATACCTGTGAGTTGCGCAAGCCAAAGTGGGGTGACGAGTCTTGCCCTCTGGCCAAGTTGAGTCAGGATACAAGACCTACTCCTGTCTCTACTGTGGCAGAGGTACTTGTCACACAACCCACACTAAAAAACTCTCTATCCTATAATTGGGGTCCTTGGGCAAGAGAGCCCCATTATAGATTCAGGAATCAAAAGAGAATGTTTCTCTCCTCTCTTGAGGTTCCTGTTGAAGCAGAGTTGCAAGCCCCTGGAGTGGTGCCCATTGCCCAGGGTCCTGGAGTGGTGCCCGTTGCCCAGGGTCCTGGAGTGGTGCCCATTGCCCAGGGTCCTGGAGTGGTGCCCGTTGCCCAGGGTCCTGGAGTGGTGCCCGTTGCCCAGGGTCATGGAGTGGTGCCCATTGCCCAGGGTCCTGGAGTGGTGCCCGTTGCCCAGGGTCCTGGAGTGGTGCCCGTTGCCCAGGCTCCTGGAGAGGTGCCCGATGCCCAGAGTGCTGGAGCGGTACCCGATGCCCAGAGTGCTGGAGCAGTACCCGATGCCCAGAGTGCTGGAGTGGTACCCGATGCCCAGAGTGCTGGAGCGGTACCCGATGCCCAGAGAGCTGGAGCGGTACACGATGCTCTAGCTTATAGAGGGACATCAAATATTATAGCTCAGGTTTCCATACCAGTAGGGGTCTCAGAAGCTGTTACCCCAGGTAGGGACTTGAAGAGCGCAACCCCAGAAAGGGTATCTGAAACTATAGTTCTAGAAGGGAACTCGAGAAGCAAAACCCCAGAAGGGATCTTTGAAGTAATATCCCCAAGTGGGGTCTCGAGAGACGCAGCCTCTAAGAAGGGTCTAGAGGTCGCTTCCCCAGGAAAGAACTTAAGAGGCGTAGCATTAGTGGATGTGCTGAAGGTTATAGCTTCAGCAAAAGTCCCGGAAGTCATAGTCCCGGGAGAAGTTTCGATAATTATCGACTCAGAGAGGGAGGCCAATGGCTCTGTCCCAGTAAAGGAAGTCGATGGCTCGGTCCCAGTTAGGGAGGCCGATGGCTCGGTCCCAGTGGGGGAGGCTGACGGCTCGGTCCCAGTAAAAGAATCCGAGGTGCTGACCCCAGCGGGGTTCCCGGAGGCCTCTGCCCCAGCAGGGTTCCCGGAGGCCACTGCCCCAGCGGGGTTCCCGGAGGCCATTGCCCCAGCGGGGTTCCCGGAGGCCACTGCCCCAGCGGGGTTCCCGAAGGCCACTGCCCCGGGTGGGGTTCAGAAAGTCACTGCCCCGGGTGGGGTTCAGAAAGTCGCTGCCCCGGGTGGGGTTCAGAAAGTCGCTGCCCCGGGTGGGGTTCAGAAAGTCGCTGCCCCGGGTGGGGTTCAGAAAGTCGCTGTCCCGGGTGGGGTTCAGAAAGTCGCTGCCCCGGGTGTGGTTCAGAAAGTCACTGCCCCGTGTGGGGTTCAGAAAGTCACTGCCCCGTGTGGGGTTCAGAAAGTCACTGCCCCGGGAGGGGTTCAGAAAGTCACTGCCCCGGGAGGGGTTCAGAGAGTCTCAGCCTCGAGTAAGTTCAATAGTGACCAGGTCCTAGCAAGCACTCCAGTCAGTCAGATGGGAAGGAAACAGATCCTGACTCTGTTGATATCTCAACATCCATAATCTTTGATGGGGACTTTGCCCAATTTCTGGCGCTTTTCAAACACTATTACATTATTATGTTGTCTAGACCATTTCTGGGCATCACTTTAGAGAACCTTGTGCTCTATCTGATTTATTCTTTTAGAGGAGAGCCTTTTGAGTGGGCGACAAGCCTAATGAAAGCTGAAGATCCCATTCTTCAGGATCCCACAGCATTCAGTGATGCAATTATTAAAAGATATGGTTCCAAAGAAATTGGTTCAGGTTCCTCTAAGTCACCCGTCTTGTCTGCTGAGAGTCCACCAAATACTGTAAACTCGGCACAAGAGTCTCAGCCCGTTGTTTTGACTGCAGGATGTGCTTTTCTGACTTCTTCTTCTAATAGGAGTACTTTGCCAGAAAGTTCAGCTCCCAAGGGTAAGAAACCTATCTCTGATTTGAACGCAGCCTTGCTGGGTGGTACCATCAGTTCAGACAATGTTTGGGGAATTACCTTGGTCAGACCTAAAGAGCTTTGTAAAAAGAAGAAGAAGAAGAAAAGAAATAATTTTTGACTCTTGCCTTGATATAAAAAAAAAAAAAAAAGATTTTTTTCCTTGTCTTGCGTCCAGTGGCCACCGTCAAGGGGAGGGCACTGTTTCAAGCTGTTGTTACAGCTTGTTTCTGTTTTCTTGTCTGTTAGACCAGTGTGTCAGGTTTTTTTTTTGTATCCATTATTTTGGATAGTCTGTATTTTGGGGTCCTTTGACCCCTCCTCAAGGGGGGGGGGGTACTGTTATGAGCCACGGCTGTGGCTCATTCCTGTTTTGCATGTCAGTTAGGTTTTTTATGTTATTCTTCTGTTCATGTTCCCCGTGGGTGTCATGGGGTGCTCGGAGCTCACCCTTAAGGAGGGGATACTGTTATGAACCACAGGTAGTGGTTCATTCCTATTTTATGTTTATAAGTTGTTTTGCAGGCCAGGATTTCCCGTTGCTCTGTTTAAGAATACTCTTGGTTGCTGCCGCTGGTGAGACTGTGTAATTGCAGCTTGTTCCCATGTGTTCAGCCTCACCTGGCTGCTAATTGCATCTTGTCAGTTTGGAGTCATGCAACAGGGCAGCTGCATGACATTATTAATTAGGCCTCTCTGTTATATGCTGGCTCAGTGCAATTCACAGACGCTGGTGATATTTCTAGGTTTCTAGTCTGCTTGAGTTCTGAGCTTGTTCCTGCCAGTTCCTGAGCTCCTGTGTAGCAGTGTCTGTCGAGCTGCTTCCTGTGTCGATTCCTGTGTCAGTCCCTTTGTCGATTCCTGTGTCTGATCCCATGTACTGCCGTGAAGCGTTCCTGTCCAGAAGTCCGGTGGCTTTGCCTATGCCTGGTTGAGTTTCTGGCTTCTTGGTGTCCACCGGTCTGTCGTTTGGGATTCTGCCTGTCCTCCAGTTCTGAGAATCTGTGTCGGCAGCATTGGGGGTTCCTGTCCGTTTGCCAGTATTCGTACCGGTTCCGTGAGTAGCGGCTCTGCCGCGTCCGTCGGCCTAGGCCGCTGTATTCCGTTATTATTTCTGTCACTGGTGTTTTGCAGAGGGTTCTGCTTATGCTGTCACCGCCGGTACACAAAAGTATTGTGTCGGCGTGTGGTCAGCATTTCCTTTGTTGTTCTTTTCCTTTGGCGGCAAGCCACACATACTTTGGTTTTAGGTTTGTTAGTAGCCCCTGGCCTTGTTGTTTAGTTAGAGGGCCCCTTGCTATCACCCTGTCTCGGTTCACTCTTTGTCTCTCATTAAGACCTGAGGGGGCATCGAAGTTGGGCAGACGTAATCCGCCCTTCAAACGCGGCTGCCATGGGCTCAAGCAACCATAGTCTCGCAAGAGTGTACTGACAGCACGGGCGAGACAACAGAGATAGGGCGCAAGGGGCTATTCCCTTTCCATTCCCCTTTCCCAGCATTACGTCCTGGTGCTCTGGACTCACTTCATAACATCTCCCTTGTTCTGAGCACCAGGAACCTAACAAATAGGATGCGATTTTGGAAATCGCACTTAAAAATTTACTAAAATGTATTCCAGACTGGACTACTGTAATCTCCTCCTAACTGGCCTCGCTGACAATTACCTCTCACCCCTCCAATCTATCCTCAATGCTGCAGCCCGGCTCAGCTTCCTCACCAAACGCACTACATCCACTCCCCCTCTCCTGCAAGCCCTTCACTGGCTCTCCTTCCCTTTCAGAATCCAATTCAAACTTTTCACACTCACTTACAAAGCACTCACCCACTCCTCTTCCATTTACATATCTGAACCTAATCTCCTTTTTCTCTCCCATCCGTCCTCTTCGCTCTGCTAATGCACGCCGACTCTCCTGTCTTCTGATTACTCCCTCCCACTCCTATCTCCAAGATTTTTTTATGTGCTGCTCCCTTTCTCTGGATTTCTTTACCTCTCCCCCTCAGTCTCTTCACCTCTCTACAGAACTTCAAACGCACTCTTAAAACCCACTTCTTTACCAAACCCAGCCAAATCTCATCCTATCCCCCTGTCCATGCTCAGTCTACCCCATCTATGTCACCTATGTCTATCTGCCCCTCCCCTTTAGAATGTAAGCTCTCACAAACAGGGCCCTCTTCCCTTATGGGCTTATCCTTTTCTTACTTTGATAATCCTCAAGTACCCAAAGCCCGCAGTTTTTTGGCCACCTTGAAACTTATCTCTATGTCGTCTACTGGTGTAGTTATGCTTAGATACCCTGTACTTGTCCTATATTGTCTTCAACTGTAAGTTACTGTTTTCCTGTTTTGATAATGTGCATATGTACTCTGTAATTGGGTGCTGCAGAACCCTTGTGGTGCCATATAAATAAAGGATAATAATAATAAAAAAAAACGCACACAGAACAGACCAGGTAGATCTGGTCCCCCCCAAAAAATGGGTTTCCTTTTGCACAGGTGAGCCATAATTTCATCAGAAACACCCCTACAAATACCCTTCATCATCCAGGGCACCTGTGAGGGATTGAGCAATGGAGTTTTTTCAGTCAGGAGTTGAGCTGTGTGTATGTGATATGTATGTGATATTGCACATTTGGAGGAGCTGCGCAGGAGGAGGGTGCAGACTGCGCACCAGATCCAGGTCCCCAGACCACTTTGTGCTTCATGTAGGTACCGTACGAGGGTGTACCTGGACTCCCTCTCAGATCAAGAGGTGGTGGAGATGTTTCGGCTAAACCGCACAAACCTCTTGAGCTTATATGAGCTGGTTAGACATGATTTGGAGCCATATGGCTCTGCCAACTATGCAGTGTCCGAACTGCAAAAATTTATGTGTGCCCAGCAATATTACATTGTAAAACACATAGCAAGAGTACCTAGCATAGTTTGTTAATGTAAATGTATTTTTATCAGCAAAAATATGTGATCACTTAACAGCTTGTGGGGGTGATGCAGGCTGATCCGTAATCAGCTATGTGTAGCCCGGGAAGTATCCCTGGTGGTATTATTCGCTTAAGTTGTTCCTCGTAGGCTGTGAACTGTATGGGTGCACTGGTACCTTCCCCTGTGCGTCTGGCCTCCTTTCTCTCTGCAGCCATCTTCATTTTGAGCAGTTTTTTTATGTCATTAAATCTTTTTTAACGTTCACCACTTTTAGTTTGAAATTGCTTACAGCATTAACTGCATCTGTTATGTCCACCCACATTTTGCGCTTACGCACCATATTAGTGCGGTGGTTATCCTTCCCCGGAAGCTGATTAAAACTGGCACCATTTCCCTGACTAGGACACAGTTTTCCTCATAGGAGAAATGCACATGATGACCACTGGGAGTACGCCCTGGCATAGGGCCTTCCTCACCCTCCTCTGCGGCCTCCTCCTCCAACTGGCCCGCATCATCCTCCTCCTCCTGCCAGTCAACGTCACTATGGAAAGGCTCCTCCAGCTCTTCCTTCTGCTCCCTCTCAAAATCCTCCTCCTCTGTGTCAGTTTGCCTGCTTTTATGCACCAGCCTCCTCCTGCTCCTCATGCTGAGCCTGCTCCTCCTGACTCCTCCCAGCCACTGCCCTCCTTGCCACCATGCTGCCTCTCTCCATGCTGCTCTCTCTGCCTCTCTTGGACACTCTCCTCTCCATCTTACACTCCGCCCAGCCTAACAAAGGGCAAAATGGCGCCGGAGCCCTTTATATAGCATGTGTGATGCAGATTCCAGGGGACTTAGCTCAGCCAAAAGGTGGGGTTCTTTGCTTCTGTGTAATAGTGGTGTTGTAAATTGCATTCTGGTTGGTCAGAAAAGTGCACGATACCGGGTTATAATATCGCGTCAAATAGCATGACTTTGCATGTTTCAGTCCCGAATTCGCATCCTATTACATTTGCGATTTTGACAAAAAATTAACAATTTTAAAACATGCAAATCTTACTAAAAATCTCATCCTATTACATGTCACCCCTGGTATCAAAAGAATGTGAATGGAGCACACCTGTGCTGGATTGCTGTATATATAAAAGTCACTTACAGTATAGCTGTATTATTGGCAACTAGAGATCTGCAGGTTCGGATTTACTTGGTTCTTAACCTCAGAATTAATACAAGTTCAGATTTATCCGGATTTTCCTAATGGCTATCCAAAACATGTGACATCCGAGAGCCAATAAGATGCTGTTTTGAAATCTGGGTAAATCCGGGAAATTCCAAACCTGCACCTCTCTATTGGCAACAAAGGTCTTGGTTAATAGTAGAAGGATTAGTTACTATATCCACATATGATCTCTGGATAGTGAGAGCATTACCAAGGCACCAAAAGGTTAGAAATTTCCTGCAGCTCAGTGCAGTCCCACTCTGATAGAAGCTATGTTTAAGGTCCAAGGGGAATAAGTTTTTCTGCAACTTTGTGCAGTACCGCTGATGGTAGCTTTCTATATCACCAAAAATGGAGAAGTAGAAAATGTGGAGTCTGGGAATATATCCTTCTGAAAGTGTCCATCTACTGATGATTTTGTTCAAACAAATGCAAATTTAGCCCAGGGTATATTCCCATATCAAGGACAAATGCCAAAGTCACCAACAGCTGCCAGCTCAGGAGATGAATAACCTAATTTGTTTCCCTGTAATCACAGCTTTGTCAGACGAATAGGAATAAGGTCAGATTAAAAGCTAAAATTGTAGTCAGGAAGTCTCTAGGAGAAGTACCAAGGGAGTAAACAAGGAGTATTGTCAGACAGAGCAGATTAGAAGACAGGGGATATACAGATGTGTCCCCCTACTTTCCATCTGCATATAAAATGGTACATTACAGTGAATATAGATATGCTGCATATCATTTTATAAGTATGGTGCATATAGGTATGCTGCATATCATTTTAATCAGCAGAGTCTACTTGTGTGTCCTAGTACACCTTGGACTAAGGGCCTTATACAGAATGGATCACTTAAGAGATCCAACCTGTAGTTTCCCGATGTTTGGGAAGTTGTACACGCGCAGGACCCATCCTGCACATGTGCAGAACAGGTCCCGCGATTGCATCTCAGATATGTGATTGCTTCTGCCTCTTTGACAGAGGCAGCCTGTGTTGGGGAAAATGAAGGTGTGTTGCCCCCATTTTACAGGCATGGCTAGACCAAGGACTGCTATACTGTTGCAGTTTTCTTGGCATTGCTAGCCTCCCTAAGAGTTCAAGTCGGAGTAAGTTCAGACTTACTGAGACTGCAGTTGCAGATGAACATCACAACACATGTAGAGTGTAAATCTTTTCTGCTGGGTCATTTCAGTGTGCTGGGGGAATGTTTTTCTAAATGATATCTAGCAAATCCCTGTGCATGTCCATGTGTGAGTTTTAAAAGTTTTCTACAAATAATAGGTAAAGTTAAAATAAATATTGTTTTTGTTTAGAATATATAAATATATCAATATATGGCAAGTATGGATCAAACCATCTGTATTCTATATTTTATTTAACATATAGACAGATACATATATTTAAAATATTAACATACTCTTATAAATGACGTGACTATCAGTGCTTAAGACTGGTATACAGACAAAACATACACAAAACCAGGAGCAGTTTTAGGTGCAGGCAAGCAGGTCATACACTTGGGGCACTGAGGCTTGAGGCCATGGCCGCAGTCATCCTGCAGGTACCCTTACCCTGCATTCCAGCTGCAGCAGGCAACATGGGCTGTAGCCGACACCAAAGAGATACTAGGGGTCCTACTTGACCTCTAGTGTCTCGAGGACAGCAGGGAGACAGGCACTAGAGGTCCTACTTGATCTATAGCATCAGAAAGCTCTGAAAATGTTGGCAGCAGGAGAAGATGCAATGAGCTGTAGACTCCTGGCAGTGAGCATGAAACCCCTGGCAATGACCATGAGACCCCTGGCAATGAACATGAAACCCTGGCAATGCAGAGGAAACCCATGGCAATGCACATGGAACCCAAAGCATGAAACCCTTGGCAATGAGCAGGAAACCCATGGCAATGAGCGTGGAACCCAGAGCATGAAATCCCTGGCAATGAGCATGAAACCCTTGGCAGCAAGCATGAGACCCCTGGCAACAAGCAGAAAACCCCTGACAATGAGCATGAAACCCTTGACAACAAGCATGAAACCCTTGACAACAAGCATGAAACCCTTGGCAATGAGCAGGAAACCCATGGCAATGAGCATGGAAACCAGAGCATGAGACCCCTGGCATCAAGAAGGAAACCCCTGGCAATGAGCATGAGACCCCTGGCATTGAGCATGAAACCTCTTGACAAAGATCTTGAAACCCTTGGCAATAAGCATGAAACCCCTGGCAATGAGTTTGAAACCCAGAGCAGGAAACCCCTGGCAATGAGCATGAAACCCCTGGCAATGAGCATAAAACCTCTTGACAAAGATCTGGAAACCCTTGGGAATGAGCAGGAAACACCTGGCAATGAGTATGGAACCCAGAGCAGGAAACCCCTGGCAATGAGTATGAAAACCCTGGCAATGAGCATGAAACCTCTTGACAAAGATCTGGAAACCCTTGGGAATGAGCAGGAAACACCTGGCAATGAGTATGGAACCCAGAGCAGGAAACCCTTGGCAATAAGCATGAAACCCCTGGCAATGAGTTTGAAACCCAGAGCAGGAAACCTCTGGCAATGAGCATGAAACCCCTGGCAATGAGCATGAAACCTCTTGACAAAGATCTGGAAACCCTTGGGAATGAGCAGGAAACACCTGGCAATGAGTATGGAACCCAGAGCGGGAAACCCTTGGCAACAAGCATGAGACCCATGGCAATGAGCATTAGACCTCTGGCAACTAGCAGGTAATTTAAAAGTAATTAGAAGTCTTATTGTGGGGCCTAATTGGATGTAGTTATGTGACCAGTGGTCAGGAATCTGCCGGTCACAACACCTCCCCCTACATCCCGCCCCCTGAGAATCCCAACAGTTGGCATGCCGACTAGCAGGAACTATTCCCACTCGTGGTTGTCCATGACACTCATAGATTGCAAGCTTCAGTGAGGCAGGGACTGATGTGTATGATCAAATACAATGTTCTCAGTAAAGTGCTATGTAATATGTGTGCGCTATATAAACAAATGTTATTAAATAATGAATTAACTAAATAAATTCATTATTATTATTTCATTATTTTATTAAAAAACAAACAAAAAACATTTGAAGATAGGTCTAGTTTTCTATGCCTTCAATGGAATGGTCACCTTTCAATATGAGGAATAATAAAAATAATAATAATAATAATAATAATCATAATCTGCAAGTTACAGAAGTGGCAATATTTCAGTGATTCAGTGCATAGATATAGCTTGCCATTAATTTACAAAGACAAACCAGATTGGTGTTTCCTTTAAAATTATGGCCACTTTAAATCTACAGGATAAATCCCCAGAAATGCACCAGCTGTAATGCAACATGTAGGCTGTTACTGTACATATGGCTTTTATAATGATACTAGTGGAAACTCATCGGAATCATTGGTTAGTTGTTTTTTATTAAAAAATAAACTTATATCAAGCAACAAATGTAATCACATCTATATGGTGAGACCTTTTTTTTTGACACTTCAGCAGCAGTAGAGCAACTGTTTACAACAACTTCAACCATAGACTTTACATAGGAACTTTGCAGCGCCACAATACCTGAACTGTTGCCCCAATCTCATTTTTCTCTCTGACTGGCACATCTACATGGTAAGATCTTTATTTTCATATCTCAACCATGTTTTTATGTTCAGCTGTTCTCTCAGAATAGGTATCACACTAAAAATACCTTAAAGATATAATATATACATATATTTAAGCTGTATGAAGTTAAGGTCAAACATCGTCAAAGCAGTTGTAATAGGCATAATTTAGCAATTTTATTTTAAAGCAATCTAATTTCTGTGAGCTTTAAAATTGTTGTAGTGATAAATAAAATGAATCAAACAACCAAATATTAAAGTAACTGCCCAGTGGCGTAACTAGAAATTTTCCTCCCCCAAGCCAAAAAATCCTTCGGCGCCCCCCCCCCCCCATACCCCCATAATTGGCATTAGCAAAGGGACAAATATGTGCGCGCCGTAGGCGCGCACCGCCAAAAAGGAGGTGTGGCTTTGTTAAAATGGGCGTGGCTTCGCGTAAAGGGGCGTGGTATTGCAGGAAAAGACTACCTTATACCCCAGTTTTGCAACCTGCACGCCCAGACGTTAGCCACCACAGGAAAGAAAAATAATCCTGATTCATGCCCCTTACATTATTTGTCATTTTTCCTCCTTATAGTAATGCCCAGTATACATTATTCCACATACTGCAATGGCCCTTAGCCATTATGCCACACACAACAATGCACATGACACAATATGCACACACTGTAATGCCCCCGACACATTATGCCACACACCGTAATGCCTGTGACACATTATGACAGGAATCGCAATGCCCGTTATACATTATGCTACACACTGCAATGCCCCTGATATATTATAGCACATACAATGTCTGTGACACAGTATGACACACAGCACAATGATCCAGAGACATTATACCACATACCACAATGCCCGTGATATAGTATACAACACACCGTAATGCCCGACACATTATGACACACACCGCAATGTCCGTGATACATTATGCCACACACCGTAATGCCCATTACACATTAAGTCCTACAGTAAGGCTTCTAATTACTTTTAAATTACCTGCTCGTTGCCAGGGGTTTCATGCTCTTGGTTCCATGCATGGTGCCAGGGGTTTTCATGCTCAGGGTGTCATGCTCGTTGCCAGGGGTTTCATGCACTGGGTGTCATGCTCGTTGCCAGGGGTTTCATGTACTGGGTGTCATGCTCGTTGCTAGGGGGTAGTGCTTGTTGCTAGTGCCGTGCTCCCAGTGCCACATATGCCCCCAGTGCCAGATATTCCCCCACAGTGCCAGGTATATGCCCCCAGTGCCAGGTACATGCCCCCAGTGCCAAATATACCCCTCCCCAGTGCCACATATGCCCCCTCAGTGCCTGCTACCCCCAGTGCCAAATATTCCTCCACAGTGCCACATATGCCCCCTCAGTGCCTGCTCCCCCACAGTGCCAGGTATATGCCCCCTGTGCCAGATATTCCCTCCCACAGTGCCAGGTATATGCCCCCAGTGCCAGATCTTCCCCCACAGTGCCAGGTATATGCCCCCAGTGCCAGGTATATGCCCCCAGTGCCAGATCTTCCCCCCACAGTGCCAGGTATATGCCCCCAGTGCCAGGTTTATGCCCCCAGTGCCAGATCTTCCCCCAGTGCCAGGTATATGCCCCCAGTGCCAGATCTTCCCCCACAGTGCCACATATGCCCCCTCAGTGCCTGCTCCCCCCAGTGCCAAATATTCCCCCACAGTGCCAGGTATATGCCCCCAGTGCCAGATATTCCCCCACAGTGCCAAGTATATGCCCCCAGTGCCAGATATTCCCCCACAGTGCCAGGTATATGCCCCCAGTGCCAGATCTTCCCCCACAGTGCCAGGTATATGCCCCCAGTGCCAGGTATATGCCCCCAGTGCCAGGTCTTCCCCCACAGTGCCAGGTATATGCCCCCAGTGCCAGGTATATGCCCCCAGTGCCAGGTATATGCCCACAGTGCCAGGTATATGCCCCCAGTGCCAGGTATATGGCCCCAGTGCCAGATCTTCCCCCACAGTGCCAGGTATATGCCCCCAGTGCCAGGTATATGCCCCCAGTGCCAGATCTACCCCCACAGTGCCAGGTATATGACCCCAGTGCCAGGTATATGCCCCCAGTGCCAGATCTTCCCCCACAGTGCCAGGTATATGCCCCCAGTGCCAGGTATATGCCCCCAGTGCCAGATCTACCCCCACAGTGCCAGGTATATGCCCCCAGTGCTAGGTATATGCCCCCAGTGCCAGATCTTCCCCCACAGTGCCAGGTATATGCCCCCAGTGCCAGGTGCCTGGTCCCCCCCCCGCACCTTTGTGTTGGAGGGACATGGAGCGCATAGCGCGTCTCTCCTGTGTCTCTCCTGGCTCTCCCCCGGCCGGTCTAATAACGGAAGTGCCGGTTCGTGAGCCAATCAGAGCTCACGAACGGCACTTCCTTTATTAGACCGGCCGGGGGAGAGCCAGGAGAGACACAGGAGAGACGCGCTATGCGCTCCGTGTCCCTCCAAGTCCTTACAGCAGGGAGGGAGACCGCAGATTGACATGCGGACGCTCGTCCGCATGTCAATCTGTGCAAAGTCAGTGGCGCCCCCGCAGCCCCTCGCCCCCAAGCCACCGCGAGGACTGCGGGGGCAGTAGTTACGCCACTGTAACTGCCTTATCGATTTCCAGGGCCAGCTCTACCATTAGGCAGCTTCAGGCAGCTGCATAGGGTGACGGGATGCGGGTGTTTCCACTGAATGTGCCTATCACAAAATTAAATACACAGCAAAAACTGCTCTCATTATCTCCCGCATTGATTATTGTAATAGTCTCCTGACCGGTCTTCCCAAACATAGGCTCTCACCACTACAATCCATTTTGAATGCAGCTGCAAGGCTAATCTTCCTTGCTAGACGTTCATCATCTGCAGATCTGCTCTGTCAGTCCCTCCATTGGTTACCAGTATTCTATCGTATTAAATATAAAATACTTTTACTGACATACAAGGCTATTAACCAAAATGCACCAACATACATCTCTTCACTCATCTCAAAATATCTCCCTACCCGACCTCTCCGCTTTGCAAAACATCTACGTCTCTCATCCACATGCATTACTTGTTCACACTCAAACTGACAGGACTTTATCCGGGCTTCACCCACTCTGTGGAATGCCCTCCCACGCACAATAAGACTCGCCTCTAGTCTCCAAACCTTTAAACTCTCCCTGAAAACTCACCTCTTCAGACAAGCCTATTAAATTCCAGACCCACCCACATAACCTTCAGTGCTTCCCTACTGTATCTAATTACATCCTCTCTGTACAGTACACATAACATCACATATGTTGTCTTTCTTTACTCACACCATCCTGACCCTTGGCCAACATACCGGGGTGATCATATCATACAACCAATTAAGATCCTAGCAATCTGGTGGACCATTATGCAATAGGTAGAATCTATCCTTGTGTAAGCTTGTCTGTCTGTTTTTACCCAGTTTTGTTCTATTACTGTTGTTCCAATTGTAAAGCACAATAGAATATGCTGCGCTATATAAGAAACAGTTAATAAATAATAATAAATAAATCACAAAATTAAGGATGTTTCTAAAAGAAACATCCTTGTTATACTTAATGCAAGTGGTGGCTGTGGAACTTATAAGTCACACTTTCATCTGAAGGGCTGGGTAGTGGGTATTGCTGGTGGTTGGGGGCAGTAGCTGAAGTTTTGCCTAGAATGCAGAGAAACATTGCGGCCCTGTTGATTCCTATAAGCTGTAACGGCTTTACAGTGCTCCAGCTGTTCTAAAATGTTCTCCACTAAGAAGAGGACATTGCCTCAAACTAAAGTGTACCTTCTTTATTTTAAGCAGTAAGCACCCCACACTTTCCCCTAACCAACTATTCACTACTAATGTACAGTACCTGCTAGAGCCATTTCAGCTTGGTGGGACTATTCTTTTGTGACCCTGGTTCATGTATCAATGGAGTGATGCTTTCAATGATCTTTGATTCCTTGGTCAAAATTGTAAAAGTGTATAACTGTAGCCTAATTACAATATTAACCACTGCAAATCAATTGAATCAGTTTATATGTTCTATGTTAATGGCTCCTCTATTGAAAAGGTTTTCTGTACAGCAGTCAGGCTGCTGCTATATGAAATACCAGTTTTGGTGATAAAGCTTTCAAAAATCTTTACTATTTCTCTCAAAGGTCATATAACAGATGTGAAGTTACTTTGTATGTAAATTTACTTGAGACTTGTGACCAATAATGAATGACATGCAGGTTGTCCATGATACCTCGTCTGTATATTTCATAATCAAAGAGTTATATTGCACAAGTTCTTCTAGCTTGCAGTTCTACAGATACCTTGCTGGAAAAAATTAAATCAATAAAATTATATCAGTACCATTTATATGAAAATTAAGTAGCTGATTTTATGACCCATGAGCATAAGGAGTACATAACCTTGTCAAGTGCGCTTTGAACAAAACATGTGAAAATCACCTCAGGGAGTATTCTTGCAGCACAGTTGTCAGGGAGATATCCTTTCTTAGTGCTTAACAAGTCAATGTGTATATTACAGATGATATAATCAACAGATGGTTTGGGAAATTGAATGATGCTGTGCTCTCATCAAAGATATAGGTATATATTTTAATAGCGAAACCTCTTAATCAAATACGCTAATGGTTGGCACTTTACACTTAGTAGGAATATTAAGTGACAATAGTAAGTCTCTAATGCCTTAAAATATACTGTAGTTGTATTCCAAATTCAAACCTCTTAGGTATACTTTATGATAATAGCAAACCAGCAGTTTATCAATTAGATACAGGAAATGTGCATTTTGCAGTAACAATATATAGTATAGTTCAGCTGTGAAAAATTCCAAACCAGCAAAGCAGTCTTTTATGTAGATCATGGCATTAATCCATACCTCCCAACTGTCCTGATTTTTGTGGGACAGACCCTTTTGTTTTGGGACTGTCCCGCTGCCCCATTTTGCAGAGACCACAGGGCCATGGTCACGCTTTATTTCTTTGGTGGCCTGACTTAAAATGCCTGTCCCAAGTGTATAGCCCCTTCTGTTGTTTTCTGGCATCTGTTTTGGACCTGCCCTCAGTTGGGGATGCGGTCAAGATCCCGCCGGATGGAATCCTGGTGGTCAAAATACCGACACTGGGATCCCGACCGGCACAATCCCAACATATTCTCCCTCTGTGGCTGTCCACGACACCCATAGAGGGAGAATAAATTAGTGTGCCTAGCATAGCGAGGCACCGTGCCCGCAGCGTGGCGAGCGCAGCGAGCCCGTAAGGTGCCCCTTGTTAATGTAACAGTTTCCCACAAACTCTTTATATGTCATAATCGAAAGTGCCCCCTAAAATTTCATAGAATATAGTAGATATCACATTGAACTTCCTTAACTCTCTTAATCTCCACACAGTGATCTCCGCTGAAATGTCTGTGTTGGCAGAAGCCTCCATCTCTATGTATGATATATTTAATGTTTTTTTCTGCACCAATTCAATACTGACACATACAGTATCTGGCCCTGAATTGACTATTGACTGTAGATCACTGTATCATACAGTACTCTTAATGATTGTTCCTGTCCTGTATTTACTTTAATCCCTAGAAGTATGTATTATTGTTTGTCTAACGATGAAAACTTTACCATATTATGCTATGAATTTCTGATTGTAGTATCCTGTAGCTTTTACTATGCTCACTGTTATATGCATGCTCTGCTTTTGATGTTTAATCTTATTTTATTTTGTAATACAGTATAAAAAAAATCTTCATCAAAAATACTTAATATAAAAATAATGGTATGAAAATACAAAAAGTTCCAGTTGCATTATTGCTCATTTTCCCCTTGCTAAGGATTTAACTTTAAATCACCATTATATGGGGCAGTCTTACTATTACAGTAATCACATAAATAATCAATATTTATAACTGCAAAACCCAATGCACAGATGAGTTAAATAATGGTATGACAATCCTACGGTTCTAGCTGCATTATAACTGCATTATTTGCTTGTTGAGGATTGTACTTTGGTCCACCATTACTTTTGGGAGACTGACTGGTAAGCATATTAATTAGCCACATTTGAAAATATTTCATAAATGGGATTTTCTATATTATGATTTTGTCAAGTAGCTTGTAGAATGTTAGTGCTATGTAAATCAATTTATGCATACATTTACAACTCTTGGGAATGTTGTTTCTGTACAAGCTGTGAGGAATAATAAATCCTTCTTGTATAATTTGTTTTAACTATGCCTCATTGACTACTGAATCTCACTTTTTATTTTCCTTGAATATATTGGACACTTCTAATTATTTTTAAAGTATTAAAAGGATTATCTAACTCTGGTATTTTGCATACTTTTAGCTATTCATTTTTATGCATTATAGTACTTTAGCATGTTTATTATATTTAAAATGATTTTATCATTCCTAAAATATAAATCACTATAATATGATGAACACATTTTGACATACATTATCTCTGTAAAAGTTATTACAGAAATGTTTTTATAATTGGCAGTGCACAATTTATATGACTTTGTAATGTTTATATTGTGAACGTAGATAGGTTTTTAGGTTTTTAGTGGTGGAAGTGGTAGTTGTGGCAGGTCTCAGAGATCTACATATAAAATTATGTGGCTGATTCAGAGTTAGGAGTAAAGCAAAAGAAGGACTAACTTTATATCTTGGCCCAGAGGCATCTAGTGTGTGTGTGTGTGTGTGTGGGCGGTGGGCGATGCGGGCCATACCCAGGTGTTACTCTTCCAGGAATGACATCGAAATCGACTTCTGTGATGGTACCATGCCTGTGCCCATGAGTGTCATTCCAAGGCTACTCACGTTACAAAGTGACAGCAAATACAATATGTGCATGGCTAGGAACGGCAAAAGGAATTTCTGTGAAATAGATTTTATTTACTGAGAAAATAATAAGACTGGTCATACTTTAAAAAATTGTATTCAGGAACTACTATTTTTTTATTACCTAACCAAAAACCTTTCATTTTAATCCTGAAAACTCACATTACTTAACAAAAAGAGTTATGTATAACATTAAACAAACATGAAATTCTTCTCTGTCTTAACTCCAGGTGCTCCTAAAGTTTTACTCTGAATTTATAGGAGTCATAAAAGCATTTTAATGTGTAACTTGTGTAAGTTTTTGTGGTTATACTGTGTAAAGCAACTTCTAAAAATGAAACACTTCAGAGATCAGACCACACAAACCCAGATATTTAAGGTGTTTGAACATACGGAATGGTTCCTCCATAGGCAAATACTGTAAACCTCCTCATTCTGACTCCCTTCTTAGTCCCTGATTATGTTTATGCCTAAATTGACAGAACTCTATGGTATGGTGATATTCACTTACTGAGAATACTGTGACTCTCTCACTACCTTTTCCTCCTCCCCTACTTTCCTCATGTGTGCTCCTATTGTCTGATCCCCCACTTCATTATTTTCTTTATTTTCTCTTAAACTGAATTATCTAATTTATTCTGGTGCCATCATATTGTTTGTCAGTGTTTTTCTGCATTTTCTTTCGCAATAGATATTCAATGCCACCCCATTGGCCACTCCATTTAACAGCTATGTTGTTGTACAATGTTACGACAAGGTTCCCTGCCAGCACCA
Organism: Pseudophryne corroboree; assembly: GCF_028390025.1. Lineage (NCBI taxonomy): Eukaryota > Metazoa > Chordata > Amphibia > Anura > Myobatrachidae > Pseudophryne > Pseudophryne corroboree. The sequence goes on from NC_086446.1 coordinate 638,512,860, forward strand.
TTCTTTTATACAGCAGATATTCTTTTTGTGACTTTATTCTTTGTTCACTGGATTCACCTCTACATTTGTTTTGCTATATTACATGTTTGTGAAAATGAAAAAAAAAAAAAAAACAGATTTAAAAAAAAAAGATTACAGTGTGATAACTTATATGACATAATCATATTTCACTAACAAACTTAAAGCAACATCTGGAATTCACAATACTTAGATTATTACATTTTATGATTATCTTGTCTTTGATATAGAATATTAAATCTTTATTTGTAGGCCACTTCCTTAACTGTCTATCTTTCTCCATAATGTTAACCTTATATTTACTGTTTATAATACTGGGTAAAGCTCTCTGTCATAGTTTACCACAAACCAAGCTCTTTTCCCTGTTTTTCTACTTCAGCCTTAGCTTTTTTGTTGCTTCTGATATTGTCATATACCAAATTACTTCACCATTAAATAGTTCCAAGTGATGAACTTTGTTGATGGTGTGATGATATCCTGGGCATACACTCTACAATTAGCTGGCTGATCCGCTATATATCAGCAGATCATCCAGATAATTGCAGTATGTATGTGAGAAACCGATCCAGTAATATTGATCAGTTGAACATGCTAGATCATACAGCATGTGACTCCAATTACATTTTTTGGACTTGTCATGTCGGCTGCATCGGGCAGTGTATGCCCTGCCATGGCGGACCGACAGACATTTCCATTGTTCCTTCACATGGGAAGGAACGTGGAAATGTTTCCTCCCTAGTGGTGAAGAACTGATATCTCATCCAAAACAATGTGAGAGATATTACAGTGTATGTCCCTAACATCTGTATTGTCCAAGACTGCCCGTGTATGCCTCCACAGTTTCAATTTCTTGCTTCTTTGAATAATATCTTCTTCAGTCATGAAAGTAGCTGTCACCGTGGAAGTTGGACATACTACAATTGCAAGGTTAATAGCCTTGTTTATGGTACATTATCTATTTTTAACAAGAGACTAAACATGGCATTTGATGGCGTCACCAACTCCATAAACAGGCTCCTTCCTATGTTATGTTGGAAAGTGCTTCCACAAATACATATAAAATAAACAAGCTACAGATTGAGCAGCGCTCATCTGAGGAGGATCCATTGCAAACGTGCACTCCCGGCGTGACTAGGCGATCCACCCGCCTACTCATGCAAGGAGTGCACAGAGACGCTCCCATTGTGAACGTCTCTGTCCAGGTGCGCACGCCCGCCAGAGATGCTCTCCATTCAAGTGAATGGGGCGTGCCTCCATCAGGGGCACGCATGCCTGGCTGGATGTAGATGTATTAATACAAAAGAGGTAGTTCCGCAACAGGTTATAGTCTCAGACAAAAACCACTAATGGATAATAGTCTGTTACTGACTTTACTCATTGTTTACATGAAGTGTAATAATCAAATGTCAGTGGTGCACCCAGAGTCAGTAGATATACATGAGCAAAACAAGGAGAAAAGAAAGACTCTATGTTGGGCACTCTTATAAAATTGCTAGGCAATAAAACTTAACTTTTCATTAATCTTCTAAAATATTGTGACTCAAGTACAAAAATATGCATTTGTATTCATACATGCTTACTCTTCGTAAGCATAAATAATAACACAAGTGACAATACAGTAATTGTAATCAGTAATGATAAAACGTCTTGTTGAAAAATATTTTAGTTTAGTAATGTGTTGTCTGGGAAAACCTGTGTATAAATAGTATAATAAAACAGGTTAGTTTTAATCCCGGGGGGGGAATCTCTTAATAGGTCCTTTCCATTGTAGGGTGATTGAGAACAGTGTAGTAGATGAAATGGTAGAATGTTGCCTATATAGGTTATCAAACACCCTCTGCTCTATATTCAGGCAGTGGTGTCACCAAAAGGCATTTCATTCAACAGTTTTTAGCCTCTTGCACCTGAAAAAGGGTATATAGGTATTTAATACAAGGCTCCTTGTCACGAACCGGGTATCTGGACGCCATTTCTTACCCATCAGATGCCTCCTAAGGCTGGCTCAGCGCTCCAGAACCGGATCCCATCTTTTATCCTAATGTTCACAAACTTCACATTCCTGCATCCTCTCCTGTCTCTCTGAGACGCTGTCACAGTAACGCCTTATTACATCTGGCATGGCGTCTCCCGCGGCCTCCGCCGCCGTCCCTGAGCTTCTGCATGCAGAGTGGCAGAGTGGCGATTACGTCAGCCGCGGCCTCCGCTGTGTCCGCGTGGTTGGATGTGCACTTGTCAGCCTGGCGTCTCCTGTCTCCAGTGGCCGGCGCCGCCATTACTGTTTTCATTACCACATGGATTACAAACCAAACTTCCCTCCAAGTGTCTGCATGGGCGCAGCCATCTTGGATTCTGTCAGCTGATCATTTCCTCCAATCTGTTGTCAGTATTGTTAATCTGCATAATTGCCTAGCCAATCCCTTCCTTGCTGCAGGTATAAATACACTGTGCCTGAGCAAGGAAGGCGTCAGTGCTTTGGTTGTCAAACCTAGTTCCTGTTTGTCTCTCTCCTGTTATTGTCTTCCAGGTTCCAGCTCCTGTCTCAAGACTTCCACCATAGAGACCCGCACCAGCATTCCACCTGCGGTGTAGCCTGACTCTCCAATCCATTGTGGATTCATCTGTTTCCAGCTTCAACATTACCTGCTTCCAGCTCAGCTTCCAGCAGAGTACAGCTTCCCTTAAAGGGCCGGTGTCCTTTCTACACTTTACCACTCTCCACCGGTATTATTATTTCTCCGCTCTCAAGTTCTACATTTCAGTTCATATTTCATCGCTCCCAAGTTCATTTATTATTTAACTGGTTCCAGCCAGTATCCACTCCGTGCTAACAACAGTCTGGTTCCAGCCAGTATCCACAGCAGCTGTTTTACCTTCAGCAACCCAGCTTTTCCTGGAACACCAGCTGGCACAATCCTGGGTTATCTCCATTGCTACAGTCGGGCCTGGTAAGGACTTTCCATCTAGAAGATCATAAGAACTATCTCACACTACCAGTGCCCTGTGGCTCCTGCCATCCTGTAGTACCCAGGAACTGTATTTATTATTTGCTGACTTTTACGTTTTCTTTTACTGCTGCTGTGTTGCGGAGTTGTCATAATAAACATCATTGACTTTTATCCAAGTTGTCGTGGTCACGCCTTCGGGCAGTTATTATTCATGTTACTTACATGTCCAGGGGTCTGATACAACCTCCCAGGTTCCGGTACATCTCAGCCCCTACAACTGAGGCTGCCTCCCGTCAGCTCAGGCCCTCAGTTGTGACAGTAAGCACTGACCTAATGAATCCAGCCGGAGACCAGGATCAAGCGGCCAGGCCGATGCAAGAACTGGCAGCCCGACTAGAACATCAGGAGGCTGCACAGGGCCACATCATCCGCTGTCTCCAGGATCTCTCTACTCGGCTGGATGGGATTCAGACAACTCTCCGTGGATCAGGCGCATCTGGTGCGTCAACCACAGTGACTCCAGCTATAACCCCACCCACCTTACCCATTTCTGCTCCACGTCTTCATCTTCCAACGCCAGCAAAATTAGACGGATCTCCAAGATTCTGCAGGGGATTTCTCAACCAGTGTGAGATTCAGTTTGAGCTACAACCTGGCAATTTTCCCAGTGACCGTACAAAAATTGCCTACATCATCTCTCTTCTCAGTGGCTCCGCCCTTGACTGGGCATCACCGTTATGGGAGAGGTCCGACACCCTGCTATCTTCTTACACTGCATTCGTGTCAACATTCAGGCGCATCTTCGACGAGCCAGGCCGGGTAACCTCAGCTTCATCCGAGATTCTCCGTTTACGCCAGGGGTCACGTACTGTAGGACAATATCTGATACAGTTCCAGATCCTGGCATCCGAACTGGCATGGAACGACGAGGCCCTGTATGCTGCATTCTGGCATGGCTTATCTGAGCTTATTAAAGATGAGTTAGCTACCAGAGACTTACCTTCTAAGTTAGATGAGCTAATCTCACTCTGCACGAAAGTTGATTTACGTTTCAGAGAGAGAGCAACTGAGCGTGGAAGATCATCTGCTCCAAAATCTTCTGCTCCTCCTCCTCGTCAACTGTCACCATCTAAAGATGGGCCCATGCAAATTGGCCGTTCCCATTTAACTCCTGCTGAGCGCCGAAGACGTCTCTCTGAGTCTCTTTGTCTTTACTGTGCAGCTCCGTCTCACACCATCAATGCCTGTCCCGAACGTCCGGGAAAACTCCAAACCCTAGCTCGCCCAGGAGAGGGCCGGCTAGGAGTAATGATCTCCTCTCCATCTCCTCATGATTGTAATCTCCCAGTCTCGCTTCAAGTTGCTCAACGTTATCGGAACGTCATTGCTCTCCTTGATTCCGGAGCAGCTGGGAACTTTATTACTGAAGCCTATGTTAAACGGTGGTCCCTACCCACCGAGAGACTTCCTTCCTCCTTTTCCTTAACTGACGTGGATGGCAGTAAAATTTTTGATACTGTTATTGCTCTAAGGACTCTACCAGTTCGTCTGAGAGTGGGAGTTCTTCATTCCGAACTTATTTCACTTTTAGTGATTCCAAGAGCCACACATCCTGTGGTCCTGGGCCTTCCATGGCTCCGTCTTCACAATCCTACAATTGATTGGACGACTACGCAAATCCTGGCATGGGGTTCCTCCTGTGCAGAGACATGTTTGTTTAAAGTATTGCCTGTCTGTTCTTCCTCCCCCAGGTCGTCTGATGTTCCACCTCCTCCATATCAAGATTTCACGGATGTGTTCAGTAAAGCTTCTGCTGATATCCTTCCTCCTCATAGAGAATGGGACTGCCCGATTGATCTCGTTCCAGGGAAGGTTCCACCTCGAGGCCGAACTTATCCGTTGTCTCTGCCTGAGATGCATTCTATGGAGGAATACATTAAAGAGAACCTAGCAAAGGGGTTCATTCGACCTTCTTCTTCCCCAGCCGGCGCAGGCTTCTTTTTTGTAAAAAAGAAAGATGGTGGTCTGCGGCCGTGCATCGACTACAGAGGTTTGAACGACATTACCATCAAGAACCGTTATCCTTTACCCCTGATTACTGAGCTCTTTGACAGAGTTAGCGGAGCTACCATCTTTACAAAGCTGGACTTGCGAGGTGCATACAATCTCATCCGGATCCGTGAGGGTGACGAGTGGAAGACCGCCTTTAACACCCGTGATGGACATTATGAGTACCTCGTCATGCCCTTCGGATTGAGCAATGCACCAGCTGTCTTCCAGCATTTTGTCAATGAGATTTTCAGAGACATTCTATACCGTCATGTCGTGGTCTATCTAGACGATATCCTCATTTTTGCCAATGATTTAGAGGAACATCGTTTTTGGGTTAAAGAGGTTCTGTCCCGTCTCCGTGTCAATCATCTCCATTGCAAATTAGAAAAATGCGTCTTTGAAGTCAAGTCCATTCCGTTTCTAGGGTACATTGTGTCCGGTTCCGGACTAGAGATGGATCCTGAGAAACTACAAGCAATTCAGAATTGGCCGGTACCCTTAACCCTCAAAGGGGTCCAGAGGTTCTTAGGGTTCGCCAATTATTACCGAAAGTTTATACGAGACTTTTCCACCATTGTGGCGCCTATTACTGCTTTCACCAAGAAGGGTGCTAACCCGTCAAAGTGGTCTGAAGAAGCCATGCAAGCTTTTCATCTTTTAAAACAGAGGTTCATCTCTGCGCCTGTCCTGAAACAGCCTGACATCGACTCTCCTTTCATCCTAGAGGTGGATGCCTCCTCCGTTGGAGTAGGAGCGGTGTTATCTCAGAGGGCTAAAGATGGCCATTTACATCCTTGCAGTTTCTTCTCCCGGAAGTTCTCCCCAGCTGAGCGCAACTATGCCATTGGCGACCAGGAGTTGCTAGCCATCAAGCTCGCTCTAGAAGAGTGGAGGTATCTGTTGGAGGGAGCTTCTCATTTAATCACCATACTTACAGACCACAAGAACCTTTTATACCTGAAGGGCGCACAATGTCTCAACCCTCGTCAGGCCAGATGGGCACTTTTCTTTTCCAGGTTCGACTTTAAACTCCAGTTCTGTCCGGGCTCTCAGAATCGCAAGGCCGATGCCCTTTCCCGCTCATGGGAGCAAGAAAATGAGTCAGAGTCTTCAGACAAGCATCCTATTATAAATCCGTTGGCATTCTCCACGGTAGGGATGGACTCTACGCCCCCATCAGGGAAAAGTTTTGTGAAGCCGATGCTAAGGAAGAAGCTCATGCATTGGGCCCATGCTTCCCGTTTTGCCGGACATACAGGTATCCAAAAAACCCTGGAGTTTATCTCTAGGTCCTATTGGTGGCCAACTCTGAAAAAGGACGTCTTGGAGTTTATTGCATCTTGCCCAAAGTGTGCCCAACATAAAGTATCCCGCCAGTCGCCTGCGGGGCAACTGGTTCCACTATCCGTTCCCCGTCGACCATGGACCCACTTGTCGATGGATTTCATTACAGACTTACCCATGTGCAACAAGTTCAATACCATCTGGGTGGTAGTTGACCGGTTCACCAAGATGGCACACTTCATTCCTCTCACCGGCCTTCCGTCAGCTTCCAAGTTGGCTCAAGTATTCATACAAGAGATCTTCCGACTCCACGGTCTTCCTGAAGAAATTATCTCAGATCGAGGAGTTCAATTCACAGCCAAATTCTGGCGAAGTTTATGTCAAGTCCTCCAAGTCAAGCTAAAGTTTTCCACGGCTTACCATCCTCAGACCAATGGTCAAACAGAGAGGGTGAATCAGGACTTGGAGGCTTTCCTCCGCATCTATGTGTCCTCCTCTCAAGATGACTGGGTTCAATTACTTCCCTGGGCCGAGTTCTGTCATAACAACCAGTATCATTCTTCATCTGCTTCAACACCATTCTTCACTAACTTTGGATTCCACCCTAAAGTTCCTGAGTTCCAACCGCTTCCAGCAACTTCTGTTCCCGCAGTGGATATCACCTTGCATCAGTTTGCCAATATCTGGAAGAGCGTACGATCAGCTCTGCTCAAGGCATCGTTCAGGTACAAGAAGTTTGCGGATAAGAAGCGTCGAGCAGTTCCTGCTCTCAAGGTGGGTGATCGGGTATGGTTATCCACGAAGAATTTGAGGTTAAGAGTTCCCAGTATGAAGTTTGCACCTCGCTATATCGGTCCTTTCAAGATTGAACAAGTCATCAATCCTGTTGCTTACAGACTCCAGTTGCCTCCCTTCTTAAAAATACCCAGGACATTCCATGTTTCCCTGTTGAAACCGCTGATCTTGAATCGGTTTCATTCCTCACTTCCTCCAACTCCGAAAGTCCAAACTCAACGAGGCGTTGAGTATGAAGTGGCCAAGATCCTGGACTCACGTCACCGTTACGGTCAACTACAATATCTTATTGACTGGAAGGGTTATGGTCCTGAGGAACAATCATGGACCAATGCTTCTGATGTCCATGCTCCTGCCTTGGTCCGGAGATTCCATTCCAAGTTTCCTCAAAAGCCAAAGAAGTGTCCTGGGGCCACTCCTAAAGGGGGGGGTGCTGTCACGATCCGGGTATCTGGACGCCATTTCTTACCCATCAGATGCCTCCTAAGGCTTGCTCAGCGCTCCAGGACCGGATCCCATCTGTTATCCTAATGTTCACATTCCTGCATCCTCTCCTGTCTCTCTGAGACGCTGTCACAGTAACGCCTTATTACATCTGGCATGGCGTCTCCCACGGCCTCCGCCGCCGTCCCTGAGCTTCTGCATGCAGAGTGTCAGAGTGGCGATTACGTCAGCCGTGGCCTCCGCTGTGTCCGCGTGGTTGGATGTGCACTTGTCAGCCTGGCGTCTCCTGTCTCCAGTGGCCGGCGCCGCCATTACTGTTTTCATTACCACATGGATTACAAACCAAACTTCCCTCCAAGTGTCTGCATGGGCGCAGCCATCTTGGATTCTGTCAGCTGATCATTTCCTCCAATCTGTTGTCAGTATTGTTAATCTGCATAATTGCCTAGCCAATCCCTTCCTTGCTGCAGGTATAAATACACTGTGCCTGAGCAAGGAAGGCGTCAGTGCTTTGGTTGTCAAACCTAGTTCCTGTTTGTCTCTCTCCTGTGATTGTCTTCCAGGTTCCAGCTCCTGTCTCAAGACTTCCACCATAGAGACCCGCACCAGCATTCCACCTGCGGTGTAGCCTGACTCTCCAATCCATTGTGGATTCATCTGTTTCCAGCTTCAACATTACCTGCTTCCAGCTCAGCTTCCAGCAGAGTACAGCTTCCCTTAAAGGGCCGGTGTCCTTTCTACACTTTACCACTCTCCACCGGTATTATTATTTCTCCGCTCTCAAGTTCTACATTTCAGTTCATATTTCATCGCTCCCAAGTTCATTTATTATTTAACTGGTTCCAGCCAGTATCCACTCCGTGCTAACAACAGTCTGGTTCCAGCCAGTATCCACAGCAGCTGTTTTACCTTCAGCAACCCAGCTTTTCCTGGAACACCAGCTGGCACAATCCTGGGTTATCTCCATTGCTACAGTCGGGCCTGGTAAGGACTTTCCATCTAGAAGATCATAAGAACTATCTCACACTACCAGTGCCCTGTGGCTCCTGCCATCCTGTAGTACCCAGGAACTGTATTTATTATTTGCTGACTTTTACGTTTTCTTTTACTGCTGCTGTGTTGCGGAGTTGTCATAATAAACATCATTGACTTTTATCCAAGTTGTCATGGTCACGCCTTCGGGCAGTTATTATTCATGTTACTTACATGTCCAGGGGTCTGATACAACCTCCCAGGTTCCGGTACATCTCAGCCCCTACAACTGAGGCTGCCTCCCGTCAGCTCAGGCCCTCAGTTGTGACACTCCTCTCACTCCAAACACATATCGGGAGAGAGCTAGCAATGTTTTACAACCATGTGATTCGGGGAAAGATTAGAAAGGGGATAGTTACCAAAAGAACAGAATAATAATCGTTGATTGTTCAGCTTAATTGTTTACTGCACCTGGTGTTCATTGCTGGTCTCCCAGCCAATTACTAACCAGGCCTTCCATAGATTAGCTTCCAAGATCAGATGAGATTGGACATATCCTGTGGTGTATGGCAGTAATCTGCTGAATGAGAGAGTAGTAATACTTTATAGAGAAAACATGCTTCTGCTGTCCAAATTAATGGATGAGAGAGCACGTGATAGACTAAGAACCATATCAAGGTAAAGTACTAAAATATAAAATTAATGTAGGCTAAAGAAGCCTGTGAGAAAAGATAATGCGTAAGGGTCCCTGAGTTCAAGAGATAGCCTTACTGAAATAAATAAACTAAGGGAACTTAATGGAGATAACAAGGTTCAAAAACCACACATAACAGAAAAATTATAAAATAAATCACACAGTAGAATTGTTGCACCTGTTGCACAGATATTAATATATTAGTCCCAAAATATGGTTTGTGAATAGGCAGCAGATCATCTATCAAACCAAAAGGAAAAAAGAAGAAAATATGAAAATTCTTAAGTTGAATCAAGGTGGTTGATATCTATTCCTTAGTGTTTGAAGTACTGAAAAATGACAACTGAAAATAGAAATAAGCACATGCCTAGTTCCTCATTGTTTTTGACACTGTAAAGCAACAATTGACTATGGAAGTAAGTACTTAAATAATATGTATAAAAAATGTAAGCCCAAATGGGCGCTTACTGGACCGATATACCCCTTCAGTGGGTGTGGACTGCGCAGCACCACTGTCCCCACAATCCAAACGGACCATTTCACCTTTGGGTAGGCTTGTGAACAATATTCAGGAAGGATATTGCCCTAAATGTATGGAAAACCAGTGGAGTTTAGCTACAGTAAGATCAGGTCCACAAAAATTACCATAATCAAAAATCTATAGTATAAAGAGATTGTTTAATGAGTCCTTTTGTCATGATCATGCACATTAAAAAAGATACGTTTTCATTGGTCTGTTACTGGACTATGATCAGTGGACCTGATTCAAATTTGGGAGCAAGGCAGAAAAAGCACGCAAGTTTGTATCTGAAACAGATCATGTTGCAATGCAAGGGGAGGAAATGCATTTTTTATTTTTTCTGTGCAGGGTAAATACTGGCTCATTTTGCATGTAGCCCACAAATGTTAGACAACTTTATTTTTACACTGTAATTTAGTTTTCAGTTTGGACGAACCCCACCCAAATCTAACTCTCTGTGCACATGTTATATCAGCCTCCTCTTTTGCTTTTCTTCTACATCAGAATATCCCCCAGTGTAATTTCTCCAGTGTAAGGTTTTAAAAGTTCCTGAGCATGTTCAGTTTATGCTCAACACTCTCCAGCTTCCTCTAATCTTAGTTGATTGGGTCATTTTAAATAGGGATCTATTGTATCAAAGTTTGTGGAGTCACTGGTTTGTTTGTATAGCGTTTTTTGTTTTTCTGCAGTCTCTGTGCTGTTTTCAGACTAATTTTCCAATACCAAAATTCTGCTATACTCTGATCTTTTGGGCTTCTTAAATCTCTGACTTTGTCTTGTTTTTGGATTTTGTTATTTGTGGGCAAGACTGCTAGTTCAACCCCTTTAGCTGTAAATCTTTGTTACCTACATTACCGGGATATCCTGCAATTCCTAGATATACTGTACTGTTTCAACAACAATAAATGTCATTCTCTAGTCTAAGGGGTATATTAACTAACATTCATAATTCTGCCGATTTCAGTCGAAATAGAAGTTGACTGACATTGGCCGTGCAAAATTGAAAATTTTAATTTGAATTTGGTAGTTTACTAAACTGCTGTGTTTGTCATATACGTGTTTTCCAATGTCGATGTCATTTGTATTTCTGGTGTGTGTTTTTTTACGGCCGTATGTGTCTGTGTTCAGCCGAACATGGATATTTGGATGCATTATTTGTATTTTACAAGTGCAGCAGTGTGTCTTGGACAGTGTGGCCGCGTTTTTACATTTTACTTTCAATTTTCAACGTGATGCGAGATTGGTTGTGTAGAATACTTTGAGTGTCTAAGCGCTGTCATATAAATATGACCCAAACCATCTAAACCTCATGGGTTTAGTTAGTGGAGAGGTGAGAGATAGTGGTCTGAGGAATTGGTGAGTTTAGTGGATTTCTATTTCTGATTGCTGTATTGTGTTTTAAAGTTGTCTTGTCTTTATTGTTGTGTTGTTATTTAGTAGTTTGTCTTATTTTCTGTCAGTGTTTTTTTCATTTAATCTTTTTTTCATTTAATCTCTTGTCAGTGTTTGTGTGTGTGTGTGTGTGTGTGTGTGTGTGTGTGTGTGTGTGTGTGTGTGTGTGTGTGTGTGTGTGTGTGTGAGTGTGTGTGTGTATGTTTGTGCTGTGCAGAGGTAGCGGAGGAGTGTATTTTGTTTGTCTTTATTTTTTATTGTTCTGTGTTCTTTGTCATAAGTTTGTCCCATTCTGAAGTTAGTGAGGGGGTGAGTCGGAGGAGGTTAGTGAGGGGGGTGAGGTGGAGGAGGTGGCAGAGGATGTGACTGACTCTTCTTGTGAGAGTGATGTGGCTCTGCAGCTATGCACCAGGACCAAGACAGGGCGCAATGTGAAGTTCACTTTTGATGAAATTCTGGCCCTGGTGCGGGTGATTATGAAGTACCATTGGCAGCTTTTTGGCCCAGAGTCTGAGTCTACTAAGGTCTCATCCCATAAAAAACGTCATCTGGAAGAAGGTGGTTAATGCTTTCAATAGTGAGGGCTTGGTGAGGCAAACAGAGGATACCTGTAGAAAGTGCTTCTATGACATTAAGCACCGTGTGAAAGCCAAAATGGCCAAGGAGGACAAGTCTGCACACCTCTTATTTAGAATATGAATTGCTCCTGCAGAACTTGATTCCTCCGAAAGTAGTGAGGGGAACTTATGTCAGGGACTTAGATCGGCCAAAGGAAGCTGTTAAGTTGTGTTTTTTAATATATTCATTTTAAAGAAGCACTATTTCTTAAATAGATGTTAGTATGCTTTGTACTGTGCATTATTGTAATGTATTGGTCAGTTATAATGAAGCATGGTTTTTAATATACTGTATATTTTATCATTGTGTATGCTGATAACACAGATATCTATGTTGTGTAGATGGGTTTTTTTTTTAATTAACATCATTTCAGTATGTTGAAGTTAGTGGTTGAAATGTTTGTCATGGATTTTGTTATAGAATCATGCACACCAATTTTTAATATGTTATTTCGGTATTATGCATAAATATTATTCCTATCATACTGTGTTTTAATTTGCATTGTATGTTTTCCAAATTATAGATATGTGGTGTTTTTTGTAATTCATTGTTAGTCACATTATGTGTTATAGTTGTTTTAAAAGTATTCAAACATTTTGTATAATGTTGTTTTTTATTTAACATAAAATAAAAAATTAGACAAATATCAGTTTTGGATTTATTAGTAGCAACATATGTTTATTGGTTACATTTTTAGGACATTAATTAAATGCTTCATATTCATTTAGAGTGTCCAAAAAGTCAAAAAGAGCCTCTGGCCCTGTCTCCACTCCTACTGAAGCTGAGGATACTGATGAAGCTGTTAAGTACATTAGCACTGGGTGTGTTATCACATCAATTTGTATACAATAATAATTTTGATAATTGTTAGGTCCATCCACACACGTGTTGCCACCATGGAAATGCAGTCTGGGTGTGTCATCAAGACCAGTACACGTCACACCACCAAATCGACACATGTCAGAGGTATAAGCCATGCCACCAATGCAACTCCTGGACAGTCCGCAGCCAATGTCACCACATTCGCCACACCTGCTTGGTGAGTAAAAAAAATTACAGCACAAAAAGGAAACGTGCTTTCACACACACACTTTACCATAAGACCAACATTGGGCTAAATTTTCTAACATGGGAGTTCTATTTAAGATGGGATGTTGGCAATAGCAGCCAATAAGATTCTACTTCTTATTTATCTAGCACCTTCTAGAAGATAATACATGAATCTGTTTGGTTGCTATGAGCAACATCCCATTCAAAATAGAACTCCCATCTTAGAAAAATTACCCCATTGTAGTTTCACATTTGAAGGAAGCAGCTTAGTGACAAAGTGGTGATGTAAATAATGCACTGCAAACAAATGTATATTTATGCTGTTAAAGCACTTATACAAATAGATTCGAAGTGCATATGTTGTCCATAGCAAACAATAAAATTTAGAACTTAATTTAGCAAATGAATGTCCCAAAAGTTTTCCAAATATACAAAATGTGGATAAGGACAACATCAACAAAATACATATTAAAGTAACTTACCAACTGTAGCCCTAGGAAGCAAAACACATAGAATATTCTTCATTAGTTGGTAAAATTATACTTACACACAACTGGTCTCTTATTTCAGAGGACACCATTCTTCAGCCAACTCAGCCAGGCCAAGTGCAGCAACCTGACAATGAACATACATTTACCTTAAATCTGACAGTAATACCCCTGCCTGACCCAACTACTACACATATATCAACTCCTCCCACTCAAAGGACACCTGAACACGGTATAAGCCCAACCACACCACTACCCCAGTCTCAGCAACAGGTGTTTTGGGACAGCTGGTCTACCTAGCAGGCAAATAACCTAGAATGTTTGCGTAGGCAAACACAATTTATTGGTAGTCTGGCCCATCATGTACCCAGATTACGCTGAAGCAACAGCAGACAAAATACAGAACTCACCAGAATAGCTAACACCTTGGAATTAATGAGGGCAGACAACAATAGGATGCTAGACACATATCAAAGAATAATGGATGAGAACCAGAGGCTACATCAAGCCTACCTGCAGATATTAACAGACACCCAAAATACACAAGAGCGCATGGTCCACGTCATGGAAACCCACACAACAGCCACTAGAGACTTGAATTTCACTCTTACAACCCTAACACAGCATCTAAGTCATCAATCTGAACAATCAAGCACCAGTTCTACAGGCAAAACCCCCTTAGTGTCACCTGTAACCTTGCCACCAAGATCTTCTGCATGAACACGAACAGACATGAGTGGAAAAGGACCATCCAACTCCAGAGGATGACTGGGGAAATAATTGCTCAGAATAATATTGTGTCTGGAATGGACATTAGAAAATGTTATGCAAGTAGTATTTTACATGTTCTGGTCACAATTAGGTCCATGGTTTATTTTTTGATACAAAATGTCAAAAAATGAGTTTTCCAAAACTTAAACCAAGGTGAAAAATTAAAAAGTTGTCTGTGATCTAATTCTATAGTAATTTGAGTACAGTTGGTGAAGTATATAATATGCATTGTCAAATTCTAGCAACATAGATTACACATGCAGCAGTGGTAAAGTATTGATATAGAGAAGAGTGAGCCAAAAACAGTTTATTAAGAAATTTACAGATGTAAAAGCATGGTCAAACATACACAAATCAACCAAAAAACAACATACTGTAGAATACTGTGCTACTAAAATGCTTATACTAACTTTACTTGCAGTTATTATATAGTTAAATGTATAATGCATACAGTAAAAAGTGGTATGTTGTTAAAAAATGAAAAACAAAACACATTAAAACTTTGACACTTTTTTCTAAACCATATAGGGATGTTATAACACTTACCTTAGTGATTTGAGAGTAGTGACAGATGTTAAACACACAAGCCAAAAGCAGTTCTATTTGCATGTCTTCATTTCTACGAATCGAGGCCTTTTGCAGACGAGTTTAAGGTATTTCCGTCCGCATTCATAAATACAAATCCTTGGTAAATTACCTTGTTGTATGAAATAACAACCGCATTTGACTGATGGTCTATTCATTCATATTTGTGTAGTCGGCCGTGAAAAATAATATGAATGGCCCAAACACTGCCAAGTTTACTGTTTAGTAATTTACCGAGATGCCACTTAGAAAAAACAAACAAACTCAAATGGAATCAAATGGAATCGGGAGCTTAATAAATTTCCCTATGAGTCTGTGTCTTCAATAATGCTTTCTGTTAAGCCTAAATGCATTGAAACCTTTCAGGTGTAATTACTAATGTTTGATTTTGTCTTCGATTTTATGGTCAATTTAAATCAAATGAAATCAAATCAGATTGACATTCTTTTTCACTGTCCAAATCATTAATCTACTAACATTCGATTTTAAATTTGATTTTAAAATCAAATTTGATGTGTGTTGAATTTGATTAGTGGTTTCTTGTTTGGTTTTGGATGTCCATTTCAAAATTGAACACAAAATTGAATAAAATAGAATAAGAATCGACAAACACTTTCTTATGTACAGTATTCATATTGGACAAAACATACCACATCCAAGAAGCTTCTGTAAATCCTCTAATTCTAGTTTGCATACATCTCCGATAGTGGGGCACCTGCGCTGGCTTGCATACATCTCCAATGTTGGAGCGCATGCACAGGACCCATTCTTTGCATGTGCAGAACAAGTCCTGCATCATCGCACATAATGCCCCAATGTTAGCATTTCTGGGAGCAGAGAATCAGATGCAGGAGCTATGTGCACTGCGCCCATCTCTGAATGAGGCCCATAATTCCTACAGTCACAGTGAACCACATGTTTGGGTCCCTTTTATTAGATTTGCACAAATCCTCAAGTGTTTTTTAATTTCTTTTTAAATTGATAACATCTAAACTCATGTAATGTGAACCTGTCACTTTGAGCCTTTTACAGTGTTATTAATGTCTGTTCTTATTAATTGACAGATTTACTGTATTGCAACTGCATCTGCAGTTGTTCATGTTGAAGATGTGCAAAACTAGTTAAAAAAACCAGTAACCCTGAAAAGTACAAAGATGCCCAGAGGAGTATTTGCAAAGACACAGCAACTGCGTACACATTCCCAACATACACGCAGATCCGTCATTATTCATCAGCTCCATTAAATCAATGGCCACGCAGCATGGCAGCATGAACAAAGACACCGGAGGCAGGTTGCTTGAGTACGAATTTGCAGGTGCACCGAGCAACATGCCCCCAAAACATCCATAACATGCCTGCATTTTGACACCACTCACACGTCAATGCTCACAAACGTTGTCTGACACTCAACCACTCTGTGCAAGCGGCATTACTATTAGACTTTGGTGCATGCCCAGAGCAAAACATATGCATGCACAGTTACAATTTCCAAATAATTAATCAATTACAAAAACATTGGCATAGCATATGTCATCTCTTATTGGCATCATAATGAAGGTTTAGTGAACAGAATGTTGTTTAGAAGCTAAAAACGCCTATCTCTTAGTCTATTATTTTGGGGATTTGTTTGTCGATTTTGTGTTCAATTTGTGTTTGATTTTCAAATCAAATGTCATTACTGTAAATCAGGGGATTCTATATTCGTCTATGTAAAAGTACAGACAGTGGGGCAGATGAATTAACTTGGAGAAGACATAGGGAAGTGATAAACCAGTGATATGTGCAAGGTTTAAACATCTGCCCCACTATGCTGATATTTGATTTTGAATGGGACTCGGTTTGTTATAAGATCTTACATTTGATTTTGCCTTTAGTAACTCAAATTGCAAAATCAAATGAAAATCAAATCCAAATACACAAATAAAACTACCAAAATCGAATATTAGTAAATATACTGTACCCCCTTGTCTAGTTTGTCCTCCAATCAATGATGTCCATCCTCTGAACTCATTTACCATTTCCTCTGTACCCGTGACTGTTTGCAATGTATACCTGTTTCTAATCTATTATGTATAGAGTTCTGATGCCATGCTTGCTCCTGCTTATGTTCCTAAGTTTTGTGAAATATTTGTAATTTTCCCTTATTGTACATTTTCTATTTTATTTATTCATTTTACTGAAAACTCTAGGTACAGTAGCTAATAACCAATGCCCATTTAAAAGCAGTAATTTTAGTTATTTGTGGTGTCTTAAACTCTTCTGTCAGAGACTATATTGCACTAGGTACAATTGCCATGCTGTGGGAATAGATATCTTTGTAATGAATTTACATAGAACATAATTTATACAATTACTAATGCAGTCTGCATTTAATGTCCTTATGATTTCCAGCTTAGCTACCAGTGAAGGTGGTTATTAAAAGTAAGCTTGTAAGTAAAGCAAAGAAACAATTATTCATTTGCTCTAGCATATCCAAAGAACACACTAATTATATGGGATGAATTAAAGGTTATTTAAATTAAGGTATTAGTGGTTCACTTATGTGAATTATGATTTCATATATAATTTTGTAGTGATTTGCACTCAATAATAAATGCTCTGGACTCTTAATTGGATATTTCCTTAATAATGTTAATTTTAATACTTGCCCATTAAATGCTACCATGCAGGTCCAAAACTGTAGGATTTCTAGTGAAAGCAGTCCAACTCTTACGATCGAATTGCCATAAATCATATGGTAGAGGGTGGTCACTTTTTACCAATGGCTGTAGGCTGCAGCTAACAGCTACAGTGAGTTGTAAGTAACCTGGCTCAATTATAGGAAGAAACTGTGAAATCTTTGTGTTAGACTTGAGGGATCATTTCAAAACTGTTCCAAATTGTCATAACCAGCCTGTTCCCAGATTCTTCAGTCTGTAACTGCTGTCAGTGATGTTTGTCAAGTCAGCTCTCATTTCAGTTTGCAAGACAGGGTTTTAATGCAAAGTTAAGCAAGCAACCTCCTGGTTTGTTACACAATGACTACATTCCCACAGCATCTATTCTCACTCAGGATTATTGTTCCAATATTTGCCTCCAAATTGCAAAATCAAATGAAAATCGAATACAAATACTGTATGCACAAAAACAAAGCTAACTAAACAATATTCTGACATCAGGGGTGTATCCAGAACAAAATGACGGGGGGCGGGGCACCATGACAAAGTGGGCATGGTATTCAAGTGAGGGCGTGGTCTCAAATGGAATGTAATATTTGTATGACGGGGAGAGGGTGATTTTTTGGAAAGGCAGAGGGTGACAGGAGAGAGAGAGAGAGCCTGATAGTGATGCAGGGGGTGACAGGGAGAAGGTGACACCAGGCAGAGGGGGCCATGTGTCAGCAGTAAGTGACAGGGAGAGGGTGACACTATGCAGTGAGTGACAGGGAGAGGGTGACACCAGGCAGTGGGTGTCATGGAGATAGTGACTTTAGTTAAATGGTGACAGCAGTGAGTGACAGGAAGAGGGTGACACTAGGCAGTGGGTGAGAGCAGTGAGCTACAGGGAGAGGGTGACAATATGCAGTGAGTGACAGGGAGAGGATGATACGAGGCAGCGGGTGCCAGGTAGAGGGTGACATTAGGTAAAGGACGACAACAGTGAGTGAAAGAGAGAGCGTGACAGTAGTGAGTGACAGGGAGAGGGTGACGTTAGGTAGAGGGTGACAGCAGTGAGTTGCAGGGAGAGAGTGACACCTGGCATAGGGGGAGAGGGTGGCAGCAGTGAGTGACAAGAAGAGGGTGACACCAGGCAGTGGGTTATAGCAGTGAGTGTCAGAGAGAGAGAGAGAGAGAGTGACACCAGGCAGTGGATGACAGGGAGAGGGTGACAGCAGTGAGTCACATGGAGAGAGTGACACCAGGCAGAGGGGGATAGGGTAACAGCAGTGAGTGACATGGAGAGGGTTTCATCAGGCAGTGGGTGACAGCAGTGAGTGACAAGGAGAGGGTGACTAGTTGGGGGGGTAATGCCACGGCCGCAGGGACCAGTATAAATGTGTCCCCCGGCTGTGCCATTACCTTCTCGTCTAGTGGAGCCCGGTGCTGGTTTTAAAAATACGGGAAACCCCTATATCTTTTGTCTCCAGTATTTTTGGAACCAGGCCTGGATGCAGAGCCCGGCGCTGCTTGTCTAAATACTGGGGACCCCCTGTCCAATTTTTACCTGGTATTTAAACAACCAGGACTGGCTCAAAGAGCCCAAAGCTGGTTATACATAGGAGGGGGGACCCCACGCAATTTTTTTTTTTACTTTTAACACTTTAAATACTATACACAATGAAGCCCCGCACGGATCTCACTTATCCGACCGGGCTTCATTGTGTTATGTCAGGCAGTGTTTTACTAATCACACCCGTAAAATACTGCACAACAATATGAATAGCATCGACATTGGAAAATACAATAAACTAAAACTCAGCACCTTAGTAAATTCCCAAAAATGATTACAAAAAGTTGCAGAATAACACGTCCGATAAAAATTTAGCTCGAGCTCCCACCAAATCAGCAGAAACGCGATTCTTAGTAAATATACCCCTATGACTTTGCACATACTGTAGGTTGTACCATTTCCTTTGCAACAAAAGTCACAACCTACAGTATCATCTCTGATACACTAAGGCCGTCTTTGTATGCAGCTACAATGTGACTTTTATTGAAAAATTAAACAATTTAAGAGTACACATAAAGACAAGAATATAACTTAAAATTAACCAGAATAAGAGAAGTCACTGCCAGCGCAGTTCCTGCTTAATGCACATACAACACTATAAATTAAATAGACTCTAATGCAGCACAAGCTACGTCTTTCCCCTTTCAATAGTGTTGTGGTCATTAGGTCGACCACTATTGGTCGACATGCGTTAGGTCGACATGGTCATTAGGTCAACATGTACTAGGTTGACATGGAAAAGGGTCAACATGGGTTTTTAATTTTTTTTTTACTTTTTCATAGTTTATGATTCACGTGGACTACAATTGTGAATGGTAACCTGTGCCAAGTGCAGCGGTAGCAGAGCGAGGCACCTTGCCCGAAGCATGGCGAGTGAAAACAACACCAAAAACCGTAAAAAAAATACTAATGTCGACCTTTTTCCATGAGTGTTTTTACTGTTTTTGGTGTAATTTTCTTCGTAAAGTGATGGGGAACCCCAATTAGTGCACTGTGTCCTCTCGCATGGCTTGCTTCACTCGCTATGCTTCGGGCAAGGGGGGTCATTCTGACCCATTCACATGCAGCGGTTCTTCACTGAGGTGCGAACGGGTTGGAACTGAGCATTCGCGGTGGTCACATTGCGCATGCACGTCATTGCCTGGCGACGATCATCGCCGGGCATCTCTGCCGCCAGCGACAAATGTGATCGGAGCGGCGATCGCAAGAAGATGGACAGGCGGGAGGCGTTCCGGGGTGGAGCCTCACTATTTTCCAGGTGTGGTGAGTCCAACGCAGGCATGTCGAGGCATTTGGAGGGTGAATCTCGGATGTCAGGACCGGGACCATCATCGCTGGAGCCGTCGCAAAGGGTAATTAACTCTTACCCTGGTCTTGTTTTGCAGGAAACTTTTTTATCATAGCTTGGCTGCACAAGCGTTTGCAGCCCTGCTATGCTAAAATAAACTCCCCCATAGGTGGAGATTAGTTGATCGCACAAGCAGCAAAATGTTGCGTGGTGCGATCAACTCGGAATGAGGGCCAAGGTGCCTCGCTCTGCTACCGCTGCACTCGGTACAGGTTACCATTCACAATTGTAGTCCACATGGATCGTAAACGATGAAAAAGTTGAAAAAATTTGAAAAATTCATGTTGACCTTTTTCCATGTCAACCTAGTATATGTCGACCTATTGACCATGTCGACCTAATGAACATAATGAACTATTGCATGTCGACCAATAGTGGTCAACCTAATGACTGTCGATCTAAGTGTGGTCGAACTAATGAACCATACCCTTTCAATATGTGAAGTGCACCCCATAAAAAAGGAATTACACTGTAATTTTCATTTTAGAATTATTAACAATTTTTATACAGTATATCATTCCATATTATGCAGCGCTTAAAGGAGACTATTTAGACATTATGCTTGGAATATGCCTACAAAACCACCACTGCAAAATAGAATAAAGAAAGAATTAGCGATGTGAGCAGACCCCCTTGTTTTGGTTTGGGGTGTGTTTTGGTTCGTATTCAGATTTTGGTCTGGTTTTAAATCAATAATCGTTAAAAATTGAAAAAAATCAATAAAAACAGCTAAAATTATGTAATGTTTGCAATGCAAACTTCTATATTCAGGTTTAAAATCTGAATCCAAACCACTTGAAGATTCAAACTGGGACTAGGTTTGGACTCAATTTTTATTGGGGGAACCAGACCAGATTTCAGTTTGGTTCGAATCCATAAACTTCAGGTAGATTTGGAATTCTGGAGAACCAAACTGCACATCTCTAGAAAGAATATATGACTATAGAGCACTATATTGTAGAGGTCTTAACCACTTGCCTGGCATGGTCGCATCAGATGTGACCATGCCTGCAAGTGCTTAATCTGACCTGGTCGCACAGGATGCGACCAGTCAGATAAACTGTGTTAGCAGGGGCAGGGAAGGGAAAGGTCCCTCTGCCTCCCTGCACTCTCCCCTACTGATTGCCGTGCTGCCAGCAGGAACCCCCCTCCAGCGGCTGCAGACAATAGCAGCCACTGGGAAGTGTAAATTCCCCCCCCCCAAGCCCCCCTGTGTATCTGAAGGCTGTCCCAGCTTTCAAAATGAAAGCTGCGATGTTCGTGATGTTTCTGATGTTCCAATGGTCACAATGTTCCCGATCAATATTTCGATATTTAAAAAAAATATTTAAAAAAAAAAAGATATATTTTTTTTAACTAAGATAATTTTGGATAGGGTTAAATTCATGTTCTTCACCTAATTCACCCATAACAAACCCCGACAATTTCTGAGCGTTTTTTGGGGAAAAACATTGTTAGTTAAATGGTTAAGTCATGTTATTAAAAGAGGATGGACAAATATCAAGAGATTATTAACACATGTACAAAACTATCACCACATATTATAATATAAATTATTTACAATATGCTGATCCTTAAAATAAGCATATATAATAGATTATTATGTGGGAGAGTACTCTTAAGTCATAGGGATGGACATATACTAAGAGATTTATATTTTAATAACAGAACTCTCAACCTTGTGAAATATAAACAGAAAAAAAAACCCATAAAGGACCATATTCAGTGCGGATTGCAAAACTTGCTAAAAAGCGGATGCTGCAATCAAATAGTTGCCGCACAGAAATAAAGAAAAAAACGCCCATTGCAGAAATTGCGATTACATCACTATGTGCGTTGTGATCGCATAACCATATGAAATACCAGAACATTGAAGAGTTTTACCCTCTGCTTCAGGCAAGGTCATCCACAAATCTGCATACGCAAGAGGCTGAAAGTGGTCACCACTGATGTCAGATACCCTCCCGAAAAACACCTTACCATGCCTGCATTTTACAAACACACCCACAAAACACTATGTTTCCGCCCCTAAATGCTGTCTTCCTGTCAATCATAATGTGATTGCTTTGAAGCATTCCGCGTTCGCAGAAATAATTCCAAATCACGGGTGCGCACACGCAATGTAAACACTGCGCATGTTCAGTTGTTTGATGAGAGGCCGCATTGCGTTTTTTTAATTTTGCCATCCTTGCTGAATTAGGGTCCAAAGAACTGTTCTAAAACAGTTTTAAAGCTGCTTGTGCATTGTATGTAGTGAATTTGCTGCATTTAACCCCAAGATAGGAAACTGAAGGGAAATACAGTATTTACAATCAAGTGTTTCCATGACAAAACTATGTTGAACTTTAGCAACAATTTTTGAAAGGGGAGGGATAGAAGAATTCTTTCAATATTGTGCGGCTATCACCACTTTACCCATCACATACTTAAGTCTTATATTCCGGATGATTAGTTTGGAAAAGGTGGAAGATGGCCAATTCTGATATTGTAATAATAACAGAGCCAGTAACTTGGATCATTGAGGAAATCTCTTGTCATAAGGACTTTATCACAGAACAATCCCATATGGGTAGAATTTTTAGAAGCGTTAGGAAAACTATACCTGAGTCTTACATTTGTAAAGAAACCAGGGGGTAAATTTACTAAGATGGGAGTTCTAGTTAAGATGGGATGTTGCCCATAGCAACCAATCAGATTCCAGGTATTATGTTCTAGAAGGTGCTAGATAAATGAGAAGTAGAATCTGATTGGTTGCTATGGGCAACATCCCATCTTAAATAGAACTCCCATCTTAGTAAATTTACCCCCAGGTGAGAGGTGAATCATGCAAAAATGGGTAAACCAAAGTATATTGTCAGGCGCTAGAATGGGGTGTTTTCCTAGCTGCTGTATAAGGGAGATAGTCAGTCTCCCTACATATACATGAAGTAAAAGAAAAGGAAAACAGCGCTAGATTCAAATTTCTGAACACATTTAATATATTGGTGTTGAAAAGATAAGATTAAGATAAAATTAAGCTAACAAATCTCACATGAGAATATAATGTCCATTGACAAATGGGGATAAGGAAAAAAATTGACTATATACTGCTGTTGTTTTGCAACACCTTATGACCGTGTTCCTGATAGATTAGTCAGATTCACACATGAGGACTTAAAGATGTCAAAATGTCCAATGTTACCAGCCTTGTGTTCCTATATGAGGATCCATAGCGATGGTGCCAGAAAGCAGCTGAACTCCACGCAGTTTTGGTAGGTATCCTGGTCCACAAAAGCCTTGGAAGGCTTGGAATTAAAGCCGGATTGGTGAATTTCTCTGACACGTTTTGCTGCTCTGGGCAGCTTTGTCAAAGGTCACCTTTGACAAAGCTGCCCAGAGCAGCGAAACGTGTCAGGAGAAATCTACTGCTACATACACCGACTACACCAAGAAAGACCTGTGGTTCCATTGCTGCCTTTACAAGATTTTGGAGGACTTTTCCGGTAATTCACCAATCCGGCTTTATTTCCATGTGGAGAAAATTATATCTGCCTTTGCATGTGGTCCACAAATGCTGGACAGCTCTATTTTTACACTGCAATGTAGATATCAGTTTGGACATGTCTTTCTCAAATCTAAACTAGGAATGAGCAGGGAACCGAACCCTACCATACATCAAGGCCCAAGCCCGGATCTGAGTCTGACTCAGGTTTTGCCTCCAGACTCAGAAACCAGAATGAGGCAAATGTCATCATCCCACTATTGGATTCTCGTTGGTTTCGGATTCAATATAATGAGCCACACGTTGCCGCCATATTCACTCCAGTCCTAGAGAGTGTAGCGAGAGGACGTGTCTCCTCATTGTCTGTGCGGGAAAGTGGTGTGGTGTGTGGGGTGGCAACCTGCTCTTATGTGTAATTCCAGTGCTGTCTTGTGCTGCATCAGTCCACTGGTGGTGTCTTGTGCTGCATCAGTCCAGTCACAGTGGTGGTGTCCTGTGCTGTCACAAGTCCAGTGGTGGTATCCTGTGCTGCCATAAGTCCAGTGGTGGTGTCCTGTGCTTCCATAAGTCTAGTGCTACTGCTGTATAAGTCCAGTGCTACTGCTGTATAGGTCTAGTGCAGTGGTGCTGTGTTGTGCTGCATTAGTCCAATGTCCAGTGCTGCCATAAGTCCAGAGGTGGTATCCTGTGCTGCCATAAGTCCAGTGCTGCTGCTGTATAAGTCCAGTGCAATGTTGCTATGTTGTGCTGCATCAGTCCAGTGGTGGTGTTCTGTGCTAGCCATAAGTACAGTGGTGGTGTCCTGTGCCACCATAAGTCCAGTGCTGCTGCTGTAGAAGTACAGGGGTACTGCCGTATA
Organism: Pseudophryne corroboree; assembly: GCF_028390025.1. NCBI lineage: Eukaryota > Metazoa > Chordata > Amphibia > Anura > Myobatrachidae > Pseudophryne > Pseudophryne corroboree. Next base: position 638,537,385 of record NC_086446.1, read on the forward strand.
AGTACAGGGGTACTGCTGTATAAGTCCAGTCCAGTGATGCAGCCATAAAAGTACAGGTGTACTGCCGTATAAGTCCAGGGGTACTGCCGTATAAGTCCAGGGGTACTGCCATATAAGTCCAGTGGTACTGCTGTATACGTCCAGGGGTATTACCATATAAGTCCAGTCCAGTGGTGCAGCCATATAAGTCCAGGGGTATTGCCGTATAAGTCCAGGGGTACTGCCATATAAGTCCAGTCCAGTGGTGCAGCAGTATAAGTTCAGGGGAACTGCCATATAAGTCTAGTGGTACTGCCATTTAAGGTTGGTGGAACTTCCATGTAACTCCAGTGGTACTGCTTTATAAGTCAAGTGGTACTGCCATGTAAATCCAGTGGTACTGCCATATTAGTCCAGTGGAACTGCCATATAAGTGCAGTGGTACTTCCGAATAAGTCCAGTGGTACTTCTGTATAAGTCCAGTGGTACTTCTGTATAAGTCCAGTGGTACTACCGTATAAGTCCAGTGGAACTGCCGTATATGTCCAGTGGTACTGCCATATAAGTACAGGGGTATTGCTATATAAGTCCAGGGTTACTGCCATATAAATATAGTACAGTGGTGCAGCCGTATAAGTCCAGTGGTACTGCCATATACTGTAAGTCCATTGGTACTGCCATGTAAATACAGTACAGTGGTGCAGCCATGCAAGTCCAGTGGTACTGCTGTATAAGTCCAGTCCAGTGGTAAAGCCGAATAAGTCTTGAGGTACTTCCATATAAGTACAGTCCAGTGGTGTAGAGGAATAAGTCCAATGGTACTGCTGTATAAGTCCTGGGGTACTGCCATATAAGTCCAGTGGCACTGCCATATAAGTCATGGGGTACTGCCATATAAGTTATGGGGTACTGCCATATACTGTAAGTTCAGGGGTACTGCTGTATAAGTCCAGTGGTACTGCCATATAAGTCTAGTCCAGTGGTACAGAGGAATAAGTCCAATGGTACTGCTGTATTAGTCCTGTGGTACTTCCGTATAAGTCCAGTCCAGTGGTGTAGAGGAATAAGTCCAATGGTACTACTGTATAAGTACTGGAGTACTGCCATATAAGTCCAGTGGTACTGCCATATAAGTCCAGGGGTACTGCCATATAAGTTATGGGGTACTGCCATATACTGTAAGTTCAGGGGTACTGCCGTATAAGTCCAGTGGTACTGCCATATAAATCGAATCCAGTGGTACAGAGGAATAAGTCCAATGGTACTGCTGTATAAGTTCAGGGGTACTGCCGTATAAGTCATGTGGTACTGCCATATAAGTCCAGGGGTACTGCCATATAAGTCCAGGGGTACTGCCATATACTGTAAGTTCAGGGGTACATCCGTATAAGTCCAGTGGTACTGCCGTATTAGTCCAGTCCATTAGTGCAGCCATATAAGTCCAGTGGTATTGCCGTTTAAGTACAGTTCAGTGTCACTGCCATATAAGTCCAGGGGTACTGCCATATAAGTCCAGTGGTACTGCCGTATAAGTCCAGGGGTACTGCCGTAAAAGTCCATGGGGTACTGACATATACTGTAAGTCCAGGGGTACTGCTGTATAAATCCAGTACAGTGGTGCAGCTGTATAAGTCCAGTGGTACTGCCATATAAGTCCAGTCCAGTGGTGCAGCCATATAAGTCCAGTGGCACTGTCGTATAAGTCCAGTCCAGTGGTGCAGCCGAATAAGTCCAGGGGTACTGCCGTATAAGTCCAGGGGTACTGACATATGCTGTAAGTCCAGGGGTACTGCTGTATAAATCCAGTCCAGGGGTACAGCCATATAAGTCCAGTCCAGTGGTGAACCCATATAAGTCTAGTGGTACTGCCATATAAGTTCAGTCCAGTGGTGCAGCTGAATAAGTCCAGTGGTGCTGCCACATAAGTCCAGTCCAGTGGTGCAGAGGAATACGTCCAATGCTACTGCCATATAAGTACAGGGGTACTGACATATACTATAAGTTCAGAAGTACTGCCGTATAAGTCCAGTGGTACTGCCATATAGGTTCAGTCCAGTGATGCAGCCATATAAGTCCAGTGGTACTGCTGTATAAGTCCAGTCCAGTGGTACTGCCATATAAGTCAAGGGGCACTGCCATATAAGTCCAGTGGTACTGCTGAATAAGTCCAGGGGTACTGTCGTATAAGTCCAGGGGTACTGACATATACTGTAAGTCCAGAGGTACTGCTGTATAAATCCAGTCCAGTGGTGTAGCTGTATTAGTCCAGTGGTACTGCCGTATAAGTCCAGTCCAGTGATGCAGCCATATAAGTCCAGTAGCACTGCCATATAAGTCCAGCACAGTGGTGTAGCCGAATAAGATCAGGGGTACTGCCGTATTAGCATAGGGGTACTGACATATGCTGTAAATCCAGGGGTACTGCTGTATAAATCCAGTCCAGTGGTACAGCCGTATTAGTCCAGTGATACTGCCATATAAGTCCAGTCCAGTGGTGCACTCATATAAGTCCAGTGGTACTGCTGTATAATTCCAGTCCAGTGGTGCAGCTGAATAAGTCCAGGGGTAATGCAGTATTAGTCCTGTGGTACTGCCATGTAAGTCCAGTGGTACTGCTGTATAAGACAAGGGGTACTGCCGTATAAGTCCCAGGGTACTGCCGTATAAGTCCAGTCAAGTGGTGCAGCCATATAAGTCCAGGGGTACTGCCGTATAAGTCCAGGGGTACTGCTGTATAAGTCCAGGGATACTACTGTAGAAGTTAAGGGGTACTGCCATATAAGTCCAGGGGTACTGACGTAAAAGTCCAGGAGTACTGCCGTATAAGTCCAGTCTAGTGGTGTAGCCATAAAAGTCCAGGGGTACTGCCGTATAAGTCCAAGAGTACTGCCATATAAGTTCAAGGGTACTGCCGTATAAGTTCAGTGGTACTGCCATATAAGTTATGGGGTACTGTCGTATAAGTTATGGGGCACTGCCGTAAAAGTTATGGGGTACTGACATATAAGTCCAGTGTTACTGCCATATAAGTCCATGTGTACTGCCATATAAGTCCAGGGGTACTGCTGTATAAGTCCAGGGGTACTGCTGTATAAGTCCAGGGGTACTGCTGTATAAGTCCAGTGGTACTGCCGAATAAGTCTAGTGCTACTACTTTATAAGTTATGGGGTATCGCCGTATAAGTTTAGTGGTAATGCCGTCTAAGTCCAAGGGTACTGACTTATAAGTCCAGGGGAACTGCCAAATAGGTCCAGTAGTACTGCCATGTAAGTCCAGGGGTACTGCCATATAAATTCAGTGGTACTGCCATATAAGTCATGGGGTACTGCCATATAAATTATGGGGTACTGCCATATACTGTAAGTTCAGGGGTACTGCCGTATAAGTCCAGTGGTACTGCCATTTAAGTCCAGTACAGTGGTGTAGAGGAATAAGTCCTATGGTACTGCTGTATAAGTCCAGGGGTATTGCTGTATATGTCCAGTGGTACTGCCGAATAAGTCCAGTGCTACTACTTTATAAGTTATGTGGTATTGCCATATAAGTCTAGTGGTACTGCCATCTAAGTCCAAGGGTACTGGCTTATAAGTCCAGGGGAACTGCCAAATAAGTCCAGTAGTACTGCCATATAAGTCCTGGGTTAATGCCGTATAAGTCCAGTGGTACTGCCATATAAGTCCAGGGGTACTGCCATATAAGTCCAGGGGTACTGCCATATACTGTAATTTCAGGGGTACTGCTGTATAAGTCCAGTGTTACTGCCGTATAAGTCCAGTCCAGTGGTGCAGACATATAAGTCCAGTGGCACTGCTGTAAAAGTCCAGTTCAGTGATACTGTCGTATAAGTCCAGGGGTACTGCCGTATTAGTCCAGTGGTACTGCTGTATAAGTCCAGGGGTACTGCCGTAAAAATCCATGGGGTACTGACATATACTGTAAGTCCAGGGGTACTGCTGTATAAATACAGTACAGTGGTGCAGCCATATAAGTCCAGTGGCACTGTCGTATAAGTCCAGTCCAGTGGTGCAGCCGAATAAGTCCAGCGGTACTGCCGTATAAGTCCCGGGTTACTGACATATGCTGTAAGTCCAGGGATACGGCTGTATAAAACCAGTCCAGTGGTACAGCCATATTAGTCCAGTGGTACTGCCATATAAGTCCAGTGGTACTGCTGTATAAGTCCAGTTCAGTGGTGCAGCCATATAAGTTCAGTGGTACTGCTGTAAAAGTCCAGTTCAGTGGTACTGCCATGTAAGTCCAGGGCTACTGCCATATAAGTCCAGTGGTACTGGTATATTAGTCCAGGGGTACTACCGTAACAGTCCATGGGGTACTGACATATACTGTAAGTCCAGGGGTACTGCTGTAAAAATTCAGAACAGTGGTGCAGCTGTATAAGTCCAGTGGTACTGCTGTATAATTCCAGTACAGTGGTGCAGCCATATAAGCCCAGTGGCACTGTCGTATAAGTCCAGTCCAGTGGTGCTGCCAAATAAGTCCAGGGGTACTGCCATATAAGTCCTGGGGTACTGACATATGCTGTAAGTCCAGTGGTACAGCCATATAAGTCCAGTGGTACTGCTGTAAAAGTCCAGTTCAGTGGTACTGCCGTATAAGTCCATGGGGTACTGCCGTATAAGTCCAGTGGTACTGCCGTATAAGTCCAGTGGTACTGCCATAAAAATTCAGTCCAGTGGTGCAGCTGAATAAGTCCAGTGGTACTGCCGTATAAGTCCAGTCCAGTGGTGCAGAGGAATAAGTCCAATGCTACTGCTGTATAAGTCCAGGGGCACTGCTGTATAAATCCAGTGGTACTGCCATATAAGTCCAGGGGTACTGCCATATACTATAAGTTCAGAAGTACTGCCATATAAGTCCAGTGGTACTGCCATATAAGTTCAGTCCAGTGGTGCAGCCATATAAGTCCAGTGGTACTGCTGTATAAGTCCATTCCAGTGGTACTGCCATATAAGTTAAGGGGTACTGCCGTATAAGTCCAGTGGTACTGCTGTATAAGTACAGGGGTACTGCTGTTTAAGTCCAGGGGTACTGACGTAAAAGTCCAGGGGTACTGCCGTATAAGTCCAGTCTAGTGGTGCAGCCATAAAAGTCCAGGGGTACTGCCGTATAAGTCCAAGAGTACTGCCATATAAGTTCAAGGGTACTGCTGTATAAGTCCAGGGGTACTGCCATATAAGTCCAGGGATACTGCTGTATAAGTTCAGTGGTACTGCCATATAAGTTATGGGGTACTGTCGTAAAAGTTATGGGGCACTGCCGTAAAAGTTATGTGGAACTGATATAAAAGTCCAGTGTTACTGCCATATAAGTCCAGGGGTACTGCTGTATAACTCCAGTGGTACTGCCATATAAGTCCAGGGGTACTGCTGTAAAAGTCCAGTGGTACTGCCGAATAAGTCTAGTGCTACTACTTTACAAGTTATGGGGTATTGCCGTATAAGTCTAGTGGTACTGCCATCTAAGTTCAAGGGTACTGACTTATAAGTCCAGGGGAACTGCCAAATAAGTCCAGTAGTACTGCCATATAAGTCCAGGGGTACTGCCGTATATGTCCAGTGGTACTGCCATATAAGTACAGGGGTACTGCCATATAAGTTATGGGGAACTGCCATATACTGTAAGTTCAGGGGTACTGCCGTATAAGTCCAGTGGTACTGCCATATAAGTCCAGTCCAGTGGTGTAGAGGAATAAGTCCAATGGTACTGCTGTATAAGTCCAGGGGTATTGCTGTATATGTCCAGTGGTACTGCCGAATAAGTCCAGTGCTACTACTTTATAAGTTATGGGGTATTGCAATATAAGTCTAGTGGTGCTGCCATCTAAGTCCAAGGGTACTGACTTATAAGTCCAGGGGAACTGCCAAATAAGTCCAGTAGTACTGCCATATAAGTCCTGGGGTAATGCTGTATAAGTCCAGTGGTACTGCCATATAAGTCCAGGGGTACTGCCATATAAGTCCAGGGGTACTGCCATATACTGTAATTTTCAGGGGTACTGCTGTATAAATCAAGTGGTACTGCTGTATAAATCCAGTCCAGTGGTGCAGCCATATAAGTCCAGTAGTACTGCTGTAATAGTCCAGTTCAGTGATACTGCCATATAAGTCCAGGGGTACTGCCGTATAAGTCCAGGGGTACTGCCGTAAAAATCCATGGGGTACTGACATATACTGTAAGTCCAGGGGTACTGCTGTATAAATCCAGTACAGTGGTGCAGCTGTATAAGTCCAGTGGTACTGCTGTATAATTCCAGTCCAGTGGTGCAGCCATATAAGTCCAGTGGCACTGCTGTATAAGTCCATTCAAGTGGTACTGCCATATAAGTTAAGGGGTACTGCCGTATTAGTCCAGTGGTACTGCTGAATAAGTTCAGGGGTACTGCTGTATAAGTCCAGGGGTACTGACGTAAAAGTCCAGGGGTACTGCCGTATAAGTCCAGTCTAGTGGTGCAGCCATAAAAGTCCAGTGGTACTGCCGTATAAGTCCAAGAGTACTGCCATATAAGTTCAAGGGTACTGCTGTATAAGTCCAGGGGTACTGCCATATAAGTCCAGGGATTCTGCTGTATAAGTTCAGTGGTACTGCCATATAAGTTATGGGGTACTGTCGTATAAGTTATGGGGAACTGCCGTAAAAGTTATGTGGTACTGACATATAAGTCCAGTGTTACTGCCGTATAAGTCCATGTGTACTGCCATATAAGTCCAGGGGTACTGCTGTTTAAGTCCAGGGGTACTGACATATAAATCCAGGGGTACTGCTGTAAAAGTCCAGTAGTACTGCCGAATAAGTCTAGTGCTACTACTTTACAAGTTATGGGGTATTGCCGTATAAGTCTAGTGGTTCTGCCATCTAAGTCCAAGGGTACTGACTTATAAGTCCAGGGTAACTGCCAAATAAGTCCAGTAGTACTGCCATATAAGTCCAGGGGTACTGCCGTATATGTCCAGTGGTACTGCCATATAAGTCCAGGGGTACTGCCCTATAAGTTATGGGGAACTGCCATATACTGTAAGATCAGGGGTACTGCCGTATAAGTCCAGTGGTACTGCCATATAAGTCCAGTCCAGTGGTGTAGAGGAATAAGTCCAATGGTACTGCTGTATAAGTCCAGGGGTATTGCTGTATATGTCTAGTGGTACTGCCGTATAATTCCAGTGCTACTACTTTATAAGTTATGGGGTATTGCAATATAAGTCTAGTGGTACTGCCATCTAAGTCCAAGGGTACTGACTTATAAATCCAGGGGTACTGCCAAATAAGTCCAGTAGTACTGCCAAATAAGTACAGGGGTAATGCTGTATAAGTCCAGTGGTACTGCCATAAAAGTCCAGGGGTACTGCCATATAAGTCCAGGGGTACTGCCATATACTGTAATTTCAGGGGTACTGCTGTATAAGTCCAGTGGTACTGCTGTATAAGTCCAGTCCAGTGGTGCAGCCATATAAGTCCAGTGGTACTGCTGTAAAAGACCAGTACAGTGTTACTGCCATATAAGTCCAGGGGTACTGCCGTATAAGTCCAGGGGTACTGCCGTAAAAATCCATGGGGTACTGACATATACTGTAAGTCCAGGGGTACTGCTGTATAAATCCAGTACAGTGGTGCAGCTATATAAGTCCAGTGGTACTGCTGTATAATTCCAGTCCAGTGGTGCAGCCATATAAGTCCAGTGGCACTGTCGTATAAGTCCAGTCCAGTGGTGCACCCGAATACGTCCAGGGGTACTGCCGTATAAGTCCTGGGTTACTGACATATGCTGCAAGTCAAGGGGTACTGCTGTATAAATCCAGTCCAGTGGTACAGCCATATTAGTCCAGTGGTACTGCCGTATAAGTCCAGTGGTACTGCCGTATAAGTTCAGTGGTGCAGCCATATAAGTTCAGTGGTACTGCTGTAAAAGTCCAGTTCAGTGGTACTGCCATATAAGTCCAGGGGTACTGCCATAACAGTCCATGGGGTACTGACATATACTGTAAGTCATGGGGTACTGCTGTATAAATCCAGTACAGTGGTGCAGCTGTATAAGTACAGTGGTACTGCTGTATAATTCCAGTCCAGTGGTGCAGACATATAAGTCCAGTGGCATTGTCGTATAAGTCCAGTCCAGTGGTGCAGCCGAACAAGTCCAGGGGTACTGCCGTAAAAGTCCTGGGGTACTGACATATGCTGTAAGTCCAGGGGTACTGCTGTATAATTCCAGTCCAGTGGTACAACCATATTAGTCCAGTGGTACTGCCATATAAGTCCAGTCCAGTGGTGTAGAGGAATAAGTCCTATGGTACTGCTGTATAAGTCCAGGGGTATTGCTGTATATGTCCAGTGGTACTGCCGAATAAGTCCAGTGCTACTACTTTACAAGTTATGTGGTATTGCCATATAAGTCTAGTGGTACTGCCATCTAAGTCCAAGGGTACTGGCTTATAAGTCCAGGGGAACTGCCAAATAAGTCCAGTAGTACTGCCATATAAGTCCAGGGGTAATGCCGTATAAGTCCAGTGGTACTGCCATATAAGTCCAGGGGTACTGCCATATAAGTCCAGGGGTACTGCCATATACTGTAATTTCAGGGGTACTGCTGTATAAGTCCAGTGGTACTGCCGTATTAGTCCAGTCCAGTGGTGCAGCCATATAAGTCCAGTGGTACTGCTGTAAAAGTCCAGTTCAGTGGTACTGCCATATAAGTCCAGGGGTACTGCCGTATAAGTCCAGTGGTACTGCCGTATAAGTCCAGGGGTATTGTAGTAAAAATCCATGGGGTACTGACACATACTGTAAGTCCAGGTGTACTGCTGTATAAATCCAATACAGTGGTGCAGCTGTATAAGTCCAGTGGTACTGCTGTATAATTCCAGTCCATTAGTGCAGCCATATAAGTCCAGTGGCACTGTCGTATAAGTCCAGTCCAGTGGTGTAGCCGAATATATCCAGGGGTACTGCCGTATAAGTCCTGGGTTACTGACATGTGCTGTAAGTCCAGGGGTACTGCTGTATAAAACCAGTCCAGTGGTACAGCCATATTAGTCCAGTGGTACTGCCATATAAGTCCAGTGGTACTGCCGTATAAGTCCAGTCCAGTGGTGCAGCCATATAAGTTCAGTGGTACTGCTGTAAAAGTCCAGTTCAGTGGTACTGCCATATAAGTCCAGGGCTACTGCCATATAAGTCCAGTGGTACTGCTATATAAGTCCAGGGGTACTGCCGTAACAGTCCATGGGGTACTGACATAACCTGTAAATCCAGGGGTACTGCTGTATAAATCCAGTACAGTGGTGCAGCTGTATAAGTCCAGTGGTACTGCTGTATAATTCCAGTCCAGTGGTGCAGCCATATAAGCCCAGTGGCACTGTCGTATAAATCCAGTCCAGTGGTGCAGCCAAATAAGTCCAGGGGTACTGCCGTATAAGTCCTGGGGTACTGACATATGCTGTAAGTCCAGGGGTACTGCTGTATAAATCCAGTCCAGTGGTACAGCCATATTAGTTCATTGGTACTGCCGTATAAGTCCAGTGGTACTGCCATATAAATTCAGTCCAGTGGTGCAGCTGAAAAGTCCAGTGGTACTGCCGTATAAGTCAAGTCCAGTGGTGCAGAGAAATAAGCCCAATGCTACTGCTGTATAAGTCCAGGGGTACTGCTGTATAAATCCAGTGGTACTGCCATATAAGTCCAGGGGTACTGCCATATACTATAAGTTCAGAAGTACTGCCGTATAAGTCCAGTGGTACTGCCATATAAGTTCAGTCCAGTGGTACTGCCATATAAATCCAGTGGTACTGCTGTATAAGTCCATTCCAGTGGTACTGCCATATAAGTCAAGGGGTACTGCCGTAAAAGTCCAGTGGTACTGCTGAATAAGTACAGGGGTACTGCTGTATAAGTCCAGGGGTACTGACGTAAAAGTCCAGGGGTACTGCCGTATAAGTCCAGTCTAGTGGTGCAGTCATAAAAGTCCAGTGGTACTGCCATATAAGTCCAAGTGTACTGCCATATAAGTTCAAGGGTACTGCTGTATAAGTCCAGGGGTACTGCCATATAAGTCCAGGGATACTGCTGTATAAGTTCAGTGGTACTGCCATATAAGTTATGGGGTACTGTCGTATAAGTTATGGGGCACTGCCGTAAAAGTTATGTGGTACTGACATATAAGTCCAGTGTTACTGCCGTATAAGTCCACGTGTACTGCCATATAAGTCCAGGGGTACTGCAGTTTAAGTCCAGGGGTACTGCTGTATAAGTCCAGTGGTACTGCCATATAAGTCCAGGGGTACTGCTGTAAAAGTCCAGTGGTACTGCCGAATAAGTCTAGTGCTACTACTTTATAAGTTATGGGGTATTGCCGTATAAGTCTAGTGGTACTGCCATCTAAGTCCAAGGGTACTGACTTATAAGTCCAGGGGAACTGCCAAATAAGTCCAGTAGTACTGCCATATAAGTCCAGGGGTACTGCCGTATAAGTCCAGTGGTACTGCCATATAAGTCCAGGGGTACTGCCATATAAGTTATGGGGTACTGCCATATACTGTAAGTTCAGGGGTACTGCCGTATAAGTCCAGTGGAACTGCCATATAAGTCCAGTCCAGTGGTGTAGAGGAATAAGTCCAATGGTACTGCTGTATAAGTCAAGGGGTATTGCTGTATATGTCCAGTGGTACTGCCGAATAAGTCCAGTGCTACTACTTTATAAGTTATGGGGTATTGCAATATAAGTCTAGTGGTACTGACACCTAAGTCCAAGGGTACTGACTTATAAGTCATGGGGAACTGCCAAATAAGTCCAGTAGTACTGCCTTATATGTCCAGGGGTATAGCCGTATAAGTCCAGTGGTACTGCCATATAAGTCCAGGGGCACTGCCATATAAGTCCAGGGGTACTGCCATATACTGTAATTTCAGGGGTACTGCTGTATTAGTCCAGTGGTACTGCTGTATAAGTCCAGTCCAGTGGTGCAGCCATATAAGTCCAGTGGTACTGCTGTAAAAGTTCAGTTCAGTGGTACTGCCATATAAGTCCAGTGGTACTGCCGTATAAGTCCAGGGGTACTGCCGTAAAAATCCATGGGGTACTGACATATACTGTAAGTCCAGGGGTACTGCTGTATAAATCCAGTACAGTGGAGCAGCTGTATAAGTCCAGTGGTACTGCTGTATAATTCCAGTCCAGTGGTGCAGCCATATAAGTCCAGTGGCACTGTCGTATAAGTCCAGTCCAGTGGTGCAGCCGAATACGTCCAGTGGTACTGCCGTATAAGTCCTGGGTTACTGACATATGCTGTAAGTCCAGGGGTACTGCTGTATAATTCCAGTCCAGTGGTACAACCATATTAGTCCAGTGGTACAGCCGTATAAGTCCAGTTCAGTGGTGTAGAGGAATAAGTCCAATGGAACTGCTGTATAAGTCCAGGGGTATTGCTGTATATGTCCAGTGGTACTGCCGAATAAGTCCAGTGCTACTACTTTATAAGTTATGTGGTATTGCCATATAAGTCTAGTGGTACTGCCATCTAAGTCCAAGGGTACTGGCTTATAAGTCCAGGGGAACTGCCAAATAAGTCCAGTAGTACTGCCATATAAGTACAGGGGTAATGCCGTATAGGTCCAGTGGTACTGCCTTATAAGTCCAGGGGTACTGCCATATAAGTCCAGGGGTACTGCCATATACTGTAATTTCAGGGGTACTGCTGTATAAGTCCAGTGGTACTGCCGTATAAGTCCAGTCCAGTGGTGCAGCTATATAAGTCCAGTGGTACTGCTGTAAAAGTCCAGTTCAGTGGTACTGCCGTATGAGTCCAGGGGTACTGCCATATAAGTCCAGTGGTACTGCCGTATAAGTCCAGGGGTACTGCCGTAAAAATCCATGGGGTACTGACACATACTGTAAGTCCAGGGGTACTGCTGTATAAATCCAGTACAGTGGTGCAGCTGTATAAGTCCAGTGGTACTGCTGTATAATTCCAGTCCATTAGTGCAGCCATATAAGTCCAGTGGCACTGTCGTATAAGTCCAGTCCAGTGGTGCAGCCGAATAAATCCAGGGGTACTGCCGTATAAGTCCTGGGTTACTGACATATGCTGTAAGTCCAGGGGTACTGCTGTAAAAAACCAGTCCAGTGGTACAGCCATATTAGTCCAGTGGTACTGCCATATAAGTCCAGTGGTACTGCCGTATAAGTCCAGTCCAGTGGTGCAGCTATATAAGTTCAGTGGTACTGCTGTAAAAGTCCAGTTCAGTGGTACTGCCATATAAGTTCAGGGCTACTGCTATATAAGTCCAGTGGTACTGCTATATAAGTCCAGGGGTACTGCCGTAACATTCCATGGGGTACTGACATATACTGTAAGTACAGGGGTACTGCTGTATAAGTCCAGTACAGTGGTGCAGCTGTATAAGTCCAGTGGTACTGCTGTATATTTTCAGTCCAGTGGTGCAGCCATATAAGCCCAGTGGCACTGCCGTATAAGTCCAGTCCAGTGGTGCAGCCGAATAAGTCTAGGGGTACTGCCGTATAAGTCCTGGGGTACTGACATATGCTGTAAGTCCAGGGGTACTGCTGTATAAATCCAGTCCAGTGGTACAGCCATATTAGTCCAGTGATACTGCCGTATAAGTCCAGTGGTACTGCCGTATAAATTCAGTCCAGTGGTGCAGCTGAATAAGTCCAGTGGTACTGCCGTATAAGTCCAGTCCAGTGGTGCAGAGAAATAAGTCCAATGCTACTGTTGTATAAGTCCAAGGGTACTATTGTATAAATCCAGTGGTTCTGCCATATAAGTCCAGGGGTACTGCCATATACTATAAGTTCAGAAGTACTGCCGTATAAGTCCTGTGGTACTGCCATATAAGTTCAGTCCAGTGGTGCAGCCATATAAGTCCAGTGGTACTGCTGTATAAGTCCATTCCAGTGGTACTGCAATATAAGTCAAGGGGTACTGCCGTATAAATCCAGTGGTACTGCTGAATAAGTCCAGGGGTACTGCTGTATAAGTCCAGGGGTACTGACGTAAAAGTCCAGGGGTAGTGCCGTATAAGTCCAGTCTAGTGGTGCAGCCATAAAAGTTTAGGGGTACTGCCGTATAAGTCCAAGAGTACTGCCATATAAGTTCAAGAGTACTGCTTTATAAGTCCAGGGGTACTGCCATATAAGTCCAGGGATACTGCCGTATAATTTCAGTGGTACTGCCATATAAGTTATGGGGTACTGTCGTATAAGTTATGGGGCACTGCCGTAAAATTTATGTGGTACTGACATATAAGTCCAGTGTTACTGCCGAATAAGTCCACGTGTACTGCCATATAAGTCCAGGGGTACTGCTGTTTAAGTCCAGGGGTACTGCTGTATAAGTCCAGTGGTACTGCCATATAAGTCCAGGGGTACTGCTGTAAAAGTCCAGAGGTACTGCCGAATAAGTCTAGTGCTACTACTTATAAGTTATGGGGTATTGCCGTATAAGTCTAGTGGTACTGCCATCTAAGTCCAAGGGTACTGACTTATAAGTCCAGGGGAACTGCCAAATAAGTCCAGTAGTACTGCCATATAAGTCCAGGGGTACTGCCGTATAAGTCCAGTGGTACTGCCATATAAGTCCAGGGGTACTGCCATATAAGTTACGGGGTACTGCCATATACTGTAAGTTCAGGGGTACTGCCGTATAAGTCCAGTGGTACTGCCATATAAGCCCAGTCCAGTGGTGTAGAGGAATAAGTCCAATGGTGCTGCTGTATAAGTCCAGGGGTATTGCTATATATGTCCAGTGGTACTGCCGAATAAGTCCAGTGCTACTACTTTATAAGTTATGGGGTATTGCAATATAAGTCTAGTGGTACTCCCATCTAAGTCCAAGGGTACTGACTTATAAGTCCAGGGGAACTGCGAAATAAGTCCAGTAGTACTGCTATATAAGTAGAGGCGTAATGCCGTATAAGTCCAGTGGTACTGCCATATAAGTCCAGGGATACTGCCATATAAGTCCAGGGGTACTGCCATATACTGTAATTTCAGGGGTACTGCTGTATTAGTACAGTGGTACTGCCGTATAAGTCCAATCCAGTGGTGCAGCCATATAAGTTCAGTGGTACTGCTGTAAAAGTCCAGTTCAGTGGTACTGCCATATTAGTCCAGGGGTACTGCCGTATAAGTCCAGTGGTACTGCCATATAAGCCCAGTCCAGTGGTGTAGAGGAATAAGTCCAATGGTGCTGCTGTATAAGTCCAGGGGTATTGCTGTATATGTCCAGTGGTACTGCCGAATAAGTCCAGTGCTACTACTTTATAAGTTATGGGGTATTGCAATATAAGTCTAGTGGTACTCCCATCTAAGTCCAAGGGTACTGACTTATAAGTCCAGGGGAACTGCCAAATAAGTCCAGTAGTACTGCTATATAAGTAGAGGCGTAATGCCATATAAGTCCAGTGGTACTGCCATATAAGTCCAGGGATACTGCCATATAAGTCCAGGGGTACTGCCATATACTGTAATTTCAGGGGTACTGCTGTATTAGTACAGTGGTACTGCCGTATAAGTCCAATCCAGTGGTGCAGCCATATAAGTTCAGTGGTACTGCTGTAAAAGTCCAGTTCAGTGGTACTGCCATATTAGTCCAGGGGTACTGCCGTATAAGTCCAGTGGTACTGCCATATAAGCCCAGTCCAGTGGTGTAGAGGAATAAGTCCAATGGTGCTGCTGTATAAGTCCAGGGGTATTGCTGTATATGTCCAGTGGTACTGCCGAATAAGTCCAGTGCTACTACTTTATAAGTTATGGGGTATTGCAATATAAGTCTAGTGGTACTCCCATCTAAGTCCAAGGGTACTGACTTATAAGTCCAGGGGAACTGCCAAATAAGTCCAGTAGTACTGCTATATAAGTAGAGGCGTAATGCCATATAAGTCCAGTGGTACTGCCATATAAGTCCAGGGATACTGCCATATAAGTCCAGGGGTACTGCCATATACTGTAATTTCAGGGGTACTGCTGTATTAGTACAGTGGTACTGCCGTATAAGTCCAATCCAGTGGTGCAGCCATATAAGTCCAGTGGTACTGCTGTAAAAGTCCAGTTCAGTGGTACTGCCATATAAGTCCAGGGGTACTGCCGTATAAGTCCAGTGGTACTGCCATATAAGTCCAGGGGTACTGCTGTAAAAATCCATGGGGTACTGACATATACTGTAAGTCCAGGGGTACTGCTGTATAAATCCAGTACAGTGGTGCAGCTGTATAAGTCCAGTGGTACTGCTGTATAATTCCAGTACAGTGGTGCAGCCATATAAGTCCAGTGGCACTGTCGTATAAGTCCAGTCCAGTGTTCCAGCCGAATACGTCCAGGGGTACTGCCGTATAAGTCCTGGGTTACTGACATATACTGCAAGTCCAGGGGTACTGCTGTATAAATCCAGTCCAGTGGTACAGCCATATTAGTCCAGTGGTACTGCCGTATAAGTCCAGTGGTACTGCCGTATAAGTCCAGTCCAGTGGTGCAGCCATATAAGTTCTGTGGTACTGCTGTAAAAGTCCAGTTCAGTGGTACTGCCATATAAGTCCAGGGCGACTGCCATTTAAGTCCAGTGGTACTGCCAAATAAGTGCAGGGGTACTGCCGTAATAGGCCATGGGGTACTGACATATACTGTAAGTCCAGGGGTACTGCTGTATAAATCCAGTACAGTGGTGCAGCTGTATAAGTCCAGTGGTACTGCTGTATAATTCCAGTCCAGTGGTGCAGCCATATAAGTCCAGTGGCACTGTCGTATAAGTCCAGTCCAGTGGTGCAGCCGAACAAGTCCAGGGGTACTGCCGTATAAGTCCTGGGGTACTGACATATGCTGTAAGTCCAGGGGTACTGCTGTATAATTCCAGTCCAGTGGTACAACCACATTAGTCCAGTGGTACTGCCGTATAAGTCCTGGGGTACTGACATAAAAGTCCATGGGGTACTGACATATACTGTAAGTCCAGGGTTACTGCTGTATAAATCCAGTACAGTGGTGCAGCTGTATAAGTCCAGTGGTACTGCTGTATAATTCCAGTCCAGTGATGCAGCCATATAAGTCCAGTGGCACTTTCGTATAAGTCCAGTCCAGTGGTGCAGCCGAATAAGTCCAGGGGTACTGCCGTATAAGTCCTGGGGTACTGACATATGCTGTAAGTCAAGGGGTACTGCTGTATAAATCCAGTCCAGTGGTACAGCCATATTAGTCCAGTGGTACTACCGTATAAGTCCAGTGGTACTGCCGTATAAGTTCAGTCCAGTGGTGCAGCTGAATAAGTCCAGTGGTACTGCCGTATAAGTCCAGTCCAGTGGTGCAGAGGAATAAGTCCAATGCTACTGCTGTATAAGTCTAGGGGTACTGCTGTATAAATCCAGTGGTACTGCCATATAAGTTCAGGGGTACTGCCATATACTATAAGTTCAGAAGTACTGCCGTATAAGTCCAGTGGTACTGCCATATAAGTTCAGTCCAGTGGTGCAGCCATATAAGTCCAGTGGTACTGCTGTATAAGTCCAGTCCAGTGGTACTGCCATATACGTCAAGGGGTGCTGCCGTATAAGTCCAGTGGTACTGCTGAATAAGTCCAGGGGTACTGCTGTATAAGTCCATGGGGTACTGACATATACTGTAAGTCCATGGGTACTGCTGTATAATTTAAGTCCAGTGGTAAAGCTGTATAAGTCTAGTGGTACTGCCGTATAAGTCCAGTCCAGTGGAGGAGCCATATAAGTCCAGTAGCACTACCATATAAGTCCAGTCCAGTAGTGCAGCCGAATAAGTTCAGGGAGACTGCCGTATAAGTCCAGGGGTACTGACATATGCTGTAAGTCCAGGTGTACTGCTGTATAAATCCAGTCCAGTGGTACAGCCATATTAGTCCAGTGGTACTGCCATATAAGTCCAATCCAGTGGTGCACCCATATAAGTCCAGTGGTACTGCTGTATAAGTCCAGTCCAGTGGTGCAGCTGAATAAGTCCAGGGGTAATGCATCATTAGTCCTGTGGTACTGCCATGTAAGTCCAGTGGTACTGCCGTGTAAATCCAGTGGTACTACCATATAAGTCCAGTGGATCTGCCATATAAGCCCAGTGGTACTGCCGTATAAGACAAGGGGTACTGCCATATAAGTCCCGGGGTACTGCCGTATAAGTCCAGTCAAGTGGTGCAGCCATATAAGTCCAGGGGTACTGCCTTATAAGTCCAGGGGTACTGCTGTATAACTCCAGGGACACTACCATAGAAGTTAAGGGGTACTGCCATATAAGTCCAGGGGTACTGACGTAAAAGTCCTGGGGTACTGCCGTATAAGTCCAGTCTAGTGGTGCAGCCATAAAAGTCCAGGGGTACTGCCGTATTAGTCCAAGAGTACTGCCATATAAGTTCAAGGGTACTGGTGTATAAGTCCAGGGGTACTGCCATATACGTCCAGGGGTACTGCCATATAAGTTCAGTGGTACTGCCATACAAGTTATGGGGTACTGTCGTATAAGTTATGGGGCACTGCCGTAAAAGTTAGTGGGTACTGCCGTATAAGTCCAGTGTTACTGCCGTATAAGTCCAGGGGTACTACCGTATAAGTCCAGGGGTACTGCTGTATAAGTCCAGGGGTACTGCTGTATAAGTCCAGTGTTACTGCCGTATAAGTCCAGGGGTACTGCTGTATAATTCCAATGGTACTGCCGAATAAGTCCAGTGCTACTACTTTATAAGTTATGGGGTATTGCTGTATAAGTCAGTTGGTACTGCCATTTCAGTCCAAGGGTACTGACTTATAAGTCCAGGGGAACTGCCAAATAAGTCCAGTAGTACTGCCGTATAAGTCCAGGGGTACTGCCGTATAAGTCCAGTGGTACTGCCATATAAGTCCAGGGGTACTACTGTATAAGTCCAATGGTACTGCCGAATAAGTCCAGTGCTACTACTTTATAAGTTATGGGGTATTGCTGTATAAGTCTAGTGGTACTGCCGTCTAAGTCCAAGGGTACTGACTTATAAGTCCAGGGGAACTGCCAAATAAGTCCAGTAGTACTGCCATATAAGTCCAGGGGTACTGCCGTATAAGTCCAGTGGTACTGCCTTATAAGTCCAGTTTAGTGGTGCATCCGTATAAGTCCAGTAGTACTGCCATATAAGTCCATTGGTACTGCTGTATAAGTCCAGTGGTATTGCCATATAAGTCCAGACCAGTGGGGCAGCCATATAAGTAAAGTGGAATCCAAAGCTACACAAGATCTGCTATAAGCGCCTAATCAGAAAGTTTTCAAAACGACATCACAAGCGCTGCCAAAAAAGCACCGTGTATATGCTTTAGAAATGCCAAAAAACAAAGAGAAAAGATTGGCTGCGCTTATAATGTAGTAAAAAAAACCTTTGTTAACGGAGAGCTGACAAACGTAATAATAATGAATAAAAAATTTTTATGAAAATATTAGTATACCAATGGAATTATGAACACAATATTTTTTAAGAACTTATGCATATAAATCTGTTCTGAGCTGACCCTATGTATTGAGCAGCAATTAACAATGTTCACACAATAGATTAGTAATTAGTAATAGCATTAAAAATAACATAACATATGTGACATTCATATAACTATTCACTGAAATTGTATCATTCACAAAAGTATAAGACTGCACACTATCTAAAAGTACAGAGGCAGCATGTACTTTAGAATTCAGAAAAGTCCCGGCAGCAGGTGTTTTAATAGAGGAAGATAATGTAATTACCTCTCCTGGGCTGTTAATGCCGGGCGTCCCCGGTATCATCCACTATAGCCCTTTCTGTGAAAGGAAGATAAATTTGAGCAAGTTGCTCTAATGGGGGCTGTTCCCATATAATAAAGGGTATCTGTATATTGACCGGCTTTTTCCTGGGTTCTCCCGGGGGCTGGTAAAATCCTTTAAAGATGCCCACTCACATGCAAGGAGGAGTATGCCGTCCAGTGCCGTTATTGATGCTGCTGACAAGATACCTGTAGGCGCCGTGCATCGGCGTGAGCCAAACTTTCCAGGTGTGTTGAAGCAAGTCCTCTTGCTAGAACCGGAGCGTCCGGAAGCGGTAACCACCGCTAGCAGCAGAATGAAGGCGCTCAGTGAGAAGCGCTAGCCGGAGCAGTTCGCGGCGGATACGTACAGTCCCTGTATAGACGGGTCAGCAAACAGAGAAGTGATGGGTGGAGCCTAACGCGTTTCGTCACGATCACGTGACTTTCTCAAAGGAATATCCCCTCCTTAGCATCTCTCTACCTTTATAGTGGTCATGCAACCAGGTGTAGTTCATATACAACAAACATATAATTAGTTAATTAAAAAACAGAAGTCAGCTCTCCATAACTTAAACCATACAGCTATTCCTAAATGCAGACCAAAAGTGATCTTTTGGATCAATAAAAAGTAAAAGAATTTAATAAATGGGTGAATAGACTGTGATATAATAATAATGATGAAAAATAAATAAATAAATAGAAATGGGACAAAAAAGAAAACAGATTATAACAAATAAAAGTGCAGACTGGAATCAGCTGCAAAATCAAAGTGACAAGTAAACTAATCACAGTAGTTAGTTACTAGTGTTACATAATACAAGATCTGTAATATATATAAGTACTATCTGAGAAAAGCAAGGTACTATCTTAAAGAAGCAAGTGATTACAATGGGACCAAATAGATTTGAATTACTATCCTAAGAATCTGTAATATTCAACCGATTCATTATTAATTTATTTTCATATATGTGTCCTTACTGATAGTTTATATATAAGAAAAATTAGATATTAACCAAAGGGAACGAAAGATTAAAGTGAGACCGGATAAATTTAGATTATTAACCCAAATTTTCTGGTATTACTAGTTTCATTAGTAGCTTATTTTTGTATCCCTACCTAATAAATTACATAAAGGACTAAATGGTAATGTGCCCATGAGGAGAAAGAAGAAAGAAGAATAGAGCCATCGGGTCAGAGGACAAAGGTCCCCCCAGACAATTGTAAATCTACCCTAGCGTTAAGGATCAAACTCTATGGTTTCGTTAAGACCATTAGGGACAAGGGTCCTTAATTTATGGATCCAAAAATTTTCACGTTGACAAAGTTTCCTGTACCTATCACCCCCTCTTGGAGTAGATGGGATAGCTTCAATCCCTATAATATGGATGTCTTGTGGGTTTTTATGATGAAATTCAGCAAAGTGTCTGGAGACACTATGAAAGAGATGCCCCTTGAGTATGTTACGCCTATGCTCCAGAAATCTAATTTTTAATTTACGAGTTGTACGCCCCACATATATGAGTTGACAGCTACAAGTTAGTAAATATATAACAAAAATGCTATTACAGTTGATATAAGAGTTAATACTGAAAGAAATATTATCTGTTGAAAAAAAAGTTTTAGTTTTATTCTGTATAAAATCACAGGTTATGCAATGATTAGAACCACATTTGTGACACCCTTTTACTTTTATTAACCACTGTGATGAATTCAGGGAGAAATTTTGTTGTCCCACAGTTCTTTTATCCACAAAAAAGCTGGGGGCAAGTTGCTGTTGCAAACTAGCAGATCATTTAAAGATAATTGACGGTTTATCACCGATTTCTGTCTTTTAGATTGGATCAGTTAACAGAATCGGAAAATTGCTAGAGATAATATTTCTGATTTTTAAAGAAGAATTATTATATTGTGAAAAAAAATGCGGTTGATCCTGTTTAAATTTACAATCATCCTGTTTGTAATGTAGTAAGTCTTCCCTCTCAATCTGATTCACACGTGTACGAGCTTCTTGAATCAGCTCTGGAGGATAGCCTTTTTCACATAGTGATTGAGATAGTTCGTCAGCCTGAACCGTATAATTATGATACTCACTACAATTACGCCTAATGCGTCGTAGCTGGCCATATGGAATGTTCCTAATCCAAGGTTTATGGTGTGAGCTATCATAAGGTAAAAAATTATATTTGTCTACTTCTTTTCTGAAGGTTTTCGTCGAAATGACTCCATCAACTATGGTGAGGGAGATATCGAGGAAGGAGATGGAAGACCTATCCGCAGTGCAAGTGAAGGACAAATTAAATTCATTATTATTTAAAAGTGAAGTGAAATCCGAGAAAAGGTCAATATCTTCATCAAAAATGAAAAAAAGGTCATCTGTGTAGCGGCCATACAAGGTCCGCACCAAACTCCGCCCCCAAACATGCGCGTCTTCAAACGCTCCCATGTATAGGTTGGCGAAGCTGGGCGCTGGGCGCGAACCTCGTACCCATGGCCGTCCCAAGGATTTGTAAATAAAATTGGTGATTAAATAAAAAATAATTATGCGACAAAATAAATTTAATGGAAGCCAGAATGAATTCTTGTAAGTCTTTAGATAGTGTATTGGATTTAGAAAGATATTGAGCAACAATGGTGATACCTTTATTATGCGGAATGTTTGAATATAGTGCCTGTACATCACAGGTCATAAAAAAATATGAGTCCTTCCACTTAATCCTCGCAATAGAATTTAGAAAATAAGTAGTGTCTTTGATATGTGATGGAAGGGTGGATGCAAGTGGTTGTAAAAAATAATCTACAAAATGTGATAAATTAGAAGTGAGGGATCCAACACCAGAAATTATAGGTCTACCCGGGGGTGCAGTGAGTGATTTGTGGATTTTGGGTAGGTGATAGTAGGTGGGAGTAATAGGGTGAATAGGTATAAGGTATTTCATCTCCTCCCTCGATATCGTACCCCCCTTAAAGGCATTCTCGACCATTTTAGTGAGTGACCTATGAAAGACACTAGATGGATCAATGGTTAATAGTTTATAGACCTTTGTATCTCTTAGTTGTCTGTAAGCCTCAGATAAATAATCGTCCGTGTTTTGTATTACTATACCCCCTCCCTTGTCAGCCGACTTAATGACAAGGGAGGGGTCGTTGATGAATTTTTGCAAAGAGATTTTTTCTTTAACTGTTAGATTCTGTTTAAATTTAGATTTCTTTTGTTCTTTGTAACACAAGACATTAAATTCCTCCAAGGTTTTTTTGTAAAAAATATCTATTGATGAGCTACTATGATGTATGGGGAAAAATTGTGATTTATTTTTAAACCGCAGACTGCGATCATTAGTACCTGCTGTGGTATAAATAGGAATGGTTTCTTCAAGGGGATTGCTCTCCTGAAAGAGTGATTCCAACATATCTATGCCGTTCTTGTCGGCATTGTCTAGGATAATAGGTAAGCCATCTATTTTCTGCTGAGTTAATGTTTTGGAAGTAAAATATCTCTTCCGTGCAAGAGTCCGTATGTATCTGTTAAGTTCCACAAAGAGACTAAAGAATGCGGGAGGTTTTGATGGGGCAAACTTGAGACCTTTATTCAATAATTTAATGTCATCTTTTTCTAGTTTTATTGAAGACAAATTGTAAATGTTACCTATGGTCTCAGATCTCTCTTTTTTCCTCTGTACCCGGTGTCCGCCTCTATGTCCTCTATGCTGTTTTCCCTTCCTCTTTTCGGGGTATCTATACGAAGGGGTTCGAAGCAGTTCTGTGTGTGATGGTAAGGTGGTGGCGTTTTTTCTCTCCTCTGATCTTTCTCTAAAAAACCTGAGGTCACTGAGTTAGATATGAAATGTGGAGCTGGTGTATTGGAAAAATTCCTAATGTTGGAATACTTCGGTCTCACTGACAAATCCTCATGAAAGGTTTTGTCCTTTTGGGGCGAATGGAATCTCTTATCCCATTTCCTAGTATAGGGGGATCTTGATCTGTGACCCGATGGCTGATATCTCTGTCTGTTAAAATTGGATTGTCTGTTCGTGGAACGCTCAGAGTTCCTATATCTCCAATTGGATGAACTACGTTGTCTATTAGTTGTGAAAGATTTCTTATTGTATGTCCGAACAAGATTACGATTATAATCATCTGTGTCCCTATCAAATTTCTTATTTTTGCCTTCTACAATATCTTTTTCAAAAAGTTCAAGCCTATGATTTAATTTCAAATCATTATGTTTGAACTGAGGGTGGTCTGAAAAATTATTAAGAAGTTTTTTGGTTTCCTCTATTTCTTGCATCAACTGTGTGGTTTTGTCACTACGATATTTAATAAGAAGTTCCATTAAAGAAAAGGAACAGTTGTCCAATAAAGTGTCCCATCTTTCTTTCAATAAAGGATCATCTATAAAGGATAGCGTTTTGATGATTCTGAGACCTCTGGGGATTTTTTTAGTTTTAACATATTTTTGTAAAGTGACCATGTCCCACCAATGGTGGGTTTCGGCTTTCATTTGGTCTTCTAATTTATAGAAGAGCATATTAAACTCTTTCTCTTTATCACTATAAATCATTGATGGTGCTATGGTCTCAGAATCCTCAGTTAGCTTAACCTCATATTGTTGTCTCCTCTTAATGCGTTCTGATAGACAAGTAAAATGTTCCATAGTGGATTAGAAATGAGGCAAATTACCAAAAAATATAAATAATAACTATGAATTGAATTTAGAAGAAAAGGCAGCTATACACAAAAAAGAAGAATCCAAAGCTATACAAGATCTGCTATAAGCGCCTAATCAGAAAGTTTTCAAAACGACATCACAAGCGCTGCCAAAAAAGCACCGTGTATATGCTTTAGAAATGCCAAAAAACAAAGAGAAAAGATTGGCTGCGCTTATAATGTAGTAAAAAAAAACCTTTGTTAATGGAGAGCTGACAAACGTAATAATAATGAATAAAATTTTTTTATTAAAATATTAGTATACCAATGGAATTATGAACACAATATTTTTTAAGAACTTATGCATATAAATCTGCTCTGAGCTGACCCTATGTATTGAGCAGCAATTAACAATGTTCACACAATAGATTAGTAATTAGTAATAGCATTAAAAATAACATATCATATGTGACATTCATATAACTATTCACTGAAATTGTATCATTCACAAAAGTATAAGACTGCACACTATCTAAAAGTACAGAGGCAGCATGTACTTTAGAATTCAGAAAAGTCCCGGCAGCAGGTGTTTTAATAGAGGAAGATAATGTAATTACCTCTCCTGGGCTGTTAATGCCGGGCGTCCCCAGTATCATCCACTATAGCCCTTTCTGTGAAAGGAAGATAAATTTGAGCAAGTTGCTCTAATGGGGGCTGTTCCCATATAATAAAGGGTATCTGTATATTGACCGGCTTTTTCCTGGGTTCTCCCGGGGGCTGGTAAAATCCTTTAAAGATGCCCACTCACATGCAAGGAGGAGTTTGCCGTCCAGTGCCCTTATTGATGCTGCTGACAAGATACCTGTAGGCGCCGTGCATCGGCGTGAGCCAAACTTTCCAGGTGTGTTGAAGCAAGTCCTCTTGCTAGAACCGGAGCGTTTACCACAGTAAAGTGGTACTGCCATATATATCCAGGAATACTACCATATAAGTCCAGTGGTACTGCAGTATAAGTCCAGGGATACTGTCGTATATGTCCAGAGGTACTGCCGTATAAGTTCAGGGATACTGCCATATAAGTCATGGGGTACTACTGTATAAGTCCACCAATATTGTGCGTGCATTACATCTGGGCAAATTCAAGCATGTCCCATGTTTTGTACATACAATTAATTTGGTGGTGCAGACATTTTTGAAAAATGACAGGGGCGTGCAAGAGATGCTGTCGGTGGCATGGAAAATTCCAGGCCACTTTCTATATTCAGCCACTGCGTGCCACTCCTAGATGGGCAGCTGTTTGTGATGCACACTTGTGTCGCTTAGCAAAGTCACCCAGCTACCTCATTGCACCTCTTTTTCTTCTTTGCATGATGAGCTTTTCGGGCCTAGTTTTTAAAAGTGCCATCCTGTCTGACACTGCAGTGCCACCCCTAGATGGGCCAAGTGTTTGTGCTGCACACTTGTGTTGCTTAGCAAAGTCACTCAGCTACCGCAGTGCAACTCTTTATCTTCTTTGCATGATGAGCTTTTTCAGGCCTAGTTTTTAAAAGTGCCATCCTGTCTGACACTGAAGTGCCACTCCTAGATGGGCCAGGTGTTTGTGCCACACACTTTTGTCACTTAGCAAAAGTCACCGAGCTACCTCACTGCACCTCTTTTTCTTCTTTGCATGATGAAATGTTTGGGGACTAGTTTTTAAAAGTGCCATCCTGTCTGACACTGCAGTGCCACTCCTATATGGGCCAGGTGTTTGTGACGCACACTTGTGTCGCTTAGCAAAGTCATCCAGCTACCTCATTGCACCTCTTTTTCTTCTTTGCATGATGAGCTGTTTGGGGCCTAGTTTTTAAAAGTGTCATCCTGTCTGACACTGCAGTGCCACTCCTAGATGGGCCAGGTGTTTGTACCGCACACTTGTGTCGCTTAGCAAAGTCACCCAGCTACCTCATTGTACATCTTTTCTACTTTGCATGATGAGCTTTTGGGGCCTAGTTTTGAAAAGTGCCATCCTGTCTGATACTGCAGTGCCACTTCTAGATCGGCCAGGTGTTTGTGTCGCACACTTGTGTCGCTTAGCAAAGTCACCCAGCTACCTCATTGCACATCTTTTTCTACTTTGCATGATGAGCTGTTTGGGGCCTAGTTTTTAAAAGTGCCATCCTGTCTGACACTGCAGTGCCACTTCTTGATGGGCCAGGTGTTTGTGTCGCACACTTGTGTCGCTTAGCAAAGTCACCAAGCTACCTCATTGCAAATTCTGTGATTTTAGCTGTTTTTGTGTTTTTTCAAAAATCTTCCAGATCCAAAACCAAAACCGAAAGGATGGTTTTGGCAAAACAATCCAGATCCAAAACACGAGCGAGGATCCAGATCCAAAACCAAAACACAAAACACGAACAGTGCCCGCCACACATCTCTAATCTAAATCTCTCTGCTCATTTTTAATCTAACCAATTTGCAGTGCAACATGGATTACCAAGGTGCACAGTTTCTTGCTCTTTCTTGCTTTATTCCCAATTCAGAATTAGCCCCTGAATCTGAATGTAAGTAAATAGGGCTCCGATGCAACTTTGTACACGTGTTAACCAATACTGTTCCTTTAAAGTCGCAGTCTAGCATCTCTGGTACACTGTGAACAGCTTTCTGCTGGGTCCACAGTGCAACATTTAAAAAAAATTGAAACAGCTCAGTCAAGCCAGGTGCCTCGCAGCATACGGTATAGCTACTAGCCATGGCAGATGCAACAAGTGTATGCTATGGTGCCCCCCCTCCATTTTGGAATTGGTGATTGTAGGGACCTTTAGTGATACAGGTGTTCTCAAACATTTTTCAGCATGTCCCTTTTACACTTTCCCCCAAGCACACCTATATGCACCCTTCTCAAATTCTCCCTAGCATCGCAAAATGCCCTCCCTGCACAACAACATGTCCCTCCCCTGAACACATCACACATAGCCAACCATGCCATACTGTAGTTGCTTACTTTAGAAGTTTCCTCTCTAGGAGAAGCCCAGAGAGGAAATGTATGCTACTGGCCACTTTGGTGGGTGTGACCAGGCTGTCAGTCATTAGGCCCCACCCCCAAAATGCTGAAATTTGATGGTAATAGTTACACTACACCGAGGGGGCACTTTTATTAGAGACTAATAGACATATTAAAATAAATACCATTTATTCAAATAACTCAGATGTCATTAAATGCATTAAAAACAATTTTAAAACAATTTTATATGGAACTGTTCAGTTCAACAACTACAACTACAGCTGTTTTAAATTATTGACACCCATTTCCTTTCCAGGACAATATAGACAATTAATAAAGACAATTTAAACCTTTACTGAACTTGTATTAATATATGGAATATTCCAACTAATGATCTCCAAATAGCCTCTGAACAGTGTCGGACTGGGGCATGGAGGGCCCATCGGGGGAATCCAGAGGTAAAGCCCCATGCTTAGGGGTGTGGCCAGCTGCCACAGAGGTTTGGCTAACATGGTATGGGCCCCATGATAAATATATATATAGTAAATACTGCTAGTGCATGCATGACAATATACCAGATTAATAACTGCAATGCACTGTAGATAATATTTATAATGTACAATTCAAGTGCACAGTTGGGACCTGATCCATAGAGGAGGAGGTGGGCCCTCAGGCAGTGGGGCCCACCGGTGGTCTCCCCTGTACCCCTGTGGGACAAGCCAACCCTGCCTCGGAAGGACTTGGAATGGAAAGAGTTCCATAGGGCTACAAGTTAGAATGAAAGGTGAATATTATTGAGTAGTAGCGAGTAAATCTGGATTGATGAGATAGCCTTTATTAACTCCAGATCTAGGGGCTAAAACTGCCATACAGCTGAACCAGACAAGAACATTTGATCTTCTGTCAATTCAGACCAGCGGCTCCATGGACCAGGCAGCTGGAGTGTGTATACAGATAAGCACAGCAGATCCACCATACTTGTAGACCCACCCACTGCACTGACCAAGTGGCAGCAATTGTCCCAGTTAGATGTTTTCTGCTGCACACTGCTCTTACTGGAGCTCCCAAATAACACTAATTGTCAAACAAGCTTGAAGCCAACAGTATGCTTGAATGCACAGCATATTTAAAAGTCTGTGCTTCTGTTCACTATCCAGGAAGGAAACAATACTTAGACCGATAGTATAGCATCATCAGCTGGAACACTTGACATAGTGACAGTCCACAATTGCCTACTTTTGAAGCCTCCTCTCCGGGAGAATCCTGGAGAGGGGACACTGCTTGTCACAGTTTAGTGGGAGGGCTGGGTTGGGCTGTTAATCGCTAGACCCTGCACTCCAAATGGCATGATTTGCAGGGTTGCATGAAGGGAAGGGACTAAATAATGCAAATTTGCATAATTTAGCCCCATCCCCATATGGCACTGCAATTCCCTATATTGGCCCTCATTCTGAGTTGTTCGCTCGCTAGCAGATTTTAGCAGCATTGCACATGCTAGGCCGCCACTCTCTGGGAGTGTATCTTAGCATAGCAGAATTGCGAACGAAAGATTAGCAGAATTGCGAATAGAAAATTATTAGCAGTTTCTGAGTAGCTCGAGACTTACTCCTACACTGCAATCAGCTCAGCCCATTTCGTTCCTGGTTTGACGTCACAAACACGCCCTGCGTTCGGCCAGCCACTCCCCCATTTCTCCAGACACTCCCGCTTTTATCCTGGCACGCCTGCCTTTTTTCGCACACTCCCAGAAAACGGTCAGTTTCCGCCCAGAAACACCCACTTTCTGTCAATCACACTCCGATCACTTCAACGATGAAAATTCTTCGTTCGGACGTGAGTAAATCTACTAAGTTTTGTGCTAAAATACTTAGCGCATGCACACTGCGTACCATGCGCATGCGCATTTTTGCCTTAATCGCTCCGTTGCGAAAATCGGCAATGAGCGAACAACTCGGAATGACCCCCATAATCTCTTATGGTTTATCCTGATTATCTCATCCTTCTTGTGGGCACACATACACAAATTATGTGTGATGTGGCAGAAAATCACTTAATGTGTAGTGTAGTTATTGGACCTTCTAGTAGCAGGAAGATCATCCCGTTTGGTGGTATGTGGGAGATCTGGCCACTATTCCATGGGTGCAGGGGACTGTCCACAAAATCAGTAGTCTCCCGGCACTTGTGGGAGAGTAGGCTAGTATGCACCATGTCCCTCTTCTACATTCCCACAAATTCCCCCCTGCTGCACATCAACATGCCCCCTTCTTGCATGACACATGCCTGCCTCGTGCACAACAACCATATGCCCCACTGAAGCAGTCACATGACTAGCAGGAAGTCTTCTGATCAGAAACTACTATTCCCCTGCAGTCTATTAAAAACTAGGGAGGGACAAAATATGTACACCAGATGGCCATGGCACATGGAGCACAAGCTCCACCTGCTACACCCACGCTATACCCCATGGGTGTACGGACAACCAGTAGGTGAGGACATATCTAGGTACATCATTGTGCTGCACTCCAGGGATGTAAGTAGTAAAAAAAACACCTAATTTCTGTACTGGGCCAAGGTGTGGTTGTCGCTAATCTCTGTAAAGTCCCGTACACATTGCAAGATCCCCGCTGAAGCCGATATTGGTGGCGATGGGGATCCGGCAGGGGGACGGCATCGGCAAGTGCATACACACTTGCCGATGCAGCCAGGGCAGGCAGCGACGCCGGGGGGTGGGAACGACAGCCATGCTGCACCTGCAGCATGGCTATCGTTAATGAGGACCTCCCTTGTCTGTACAAGTTCAGACGAGGGAGGGGGTTGTTAACGATGCGCGTGAGCGCACATCATTAATGACATTTAGTGTACACACTGGACAAGATTGTGAAAGATTTCGCTCAGATCGGCCCTTCTCAGTGAGATCTTTAATTTTCTCATCTAGTGTGTATGGGCCTTATCACTGTAACTAGTGCCAGATATTTCCATTATCAGGCACTTATGTAATGCACTTATACAACTTTGAATATTAATCGCTATCTCCTATTTCTAATTCAATACAATGATTTGAAAAAATGTCTGCATAAGTGACTTCAGTGCTGACAAAGCCACAGGCAACAGCTAGTATTAAAGATAACTACTGTATGGTGATTTAAAGTAACAATATTTTATAGCCTGACATCCACCAAAATTGCTGTTGTGTAATTAATTAACTGCTGTGAATTTCCATGATCTGCAGCAGATTTTCATGTAAATACAGTATTATGAAAGTTCCTTAAGGGCAACCTCAACACCACTGAGACACTTAAAGGTTTTGCATAAAACTTAGTGGTTTAAAAGTAAAAGATGTCTTAAAAATAATATATGCTAATATTATGTTCTCCTGAATTATATATAGGGTTTGCTTTTTTTCCTTATCTTTAAACATAACATCTAGATTTCCTTCCTACAGTACAGTATATCTATTTAAAATTCTTTAATATTATCATTTTAAGTTATTCGACATGATGACTCCTGTGTTGTTTTTCTCTTTATCAAATGATGTTTGCTTGTATTTGTTACATCTAATGATAATTGTGAAGTTAATGAAATGATCTACTCTGAACCTGCAGATTTTTTCTACAGCCAATCTATTTTGGTTAATAGTCACTAATTATTACCACGGGAAATGTGGCCTCAAATTATCTTTCAGTACATGATTAGCTAAAATAGAGAGGATTTCATGTAACCAATGGAGTTTAAAGGATATTTTAAATGTCAATGCCTAATTAACCTTTTTCTTGTAAACAACAATTTCATTTAATGTTTTGTTTTGTGTTGTAGCATATATGTATCAGTTCAAATATATTTACCTCTGTACCAAGTTAACTGGTTAAACCAGGGGAAACTGATTATTTACAGTGAACCAGAAACCTCTCATTTAAACATATTCATTTTTCATTTATAAACTTTTAACATATATGGGGTCATTCTGAGTTGATCGCTCGCTAGCAGCTTTTTGCGATCAGGTTAAAACTCGGCAAAACTGCACATGCATATGCACTGCAATACGCAGGCTCATAGTATGGGTACAAAGAGGATCGGTGCTGGGTGATGGATTTAACGAAGACATTCGCAAAGTCAATTGCAAGGTGATTGAAAGAAAGAGGGCGTTTATGGGTGTCAACTGACCGTTTTCTGGGAGTGTTTGGGAAAATGCAGGCGTGTCCAAGTGTTTGCAGGGCGGGTGTCTGACGTCAATTCCGGGACCAAAAAGGCTGGAGTGATTGCAGCGGCTGAGTAAGTCCAGAGCTGCTCAGAACTGCCAAAAACTTTTTTGTGCCGTCAGCTGCAAAAGCATTCGCACACTTGCAAAGTTAAAATACACTCCCCCATAGGCGGCGACTATCTGATCGCAGCGCTGCAAAAAGGTGCTAGCAAGTGATCAACTCAGAATGACCCCATAGATCACAGTTCATAGGAACTGGAAACAAATTCTGTGATGAAACAAGGCTGGATCTTAACAAACAGCCAAAGTGGTAAGAGGTCCATCCTTTCAATCTTACTGTATGAACAATAAGTTTGAGCCCAAACTTTCAATGTGTGTAAAGCTAGGTAGACCCTTTACAATTATTGTGACATTTTGCCAAAAATTGTGTGATAATCCTGTTTTATTGTGCCAAAATTAAAAAATATCATACTAGAGGTACCGATATCGTGCAGTGTGTGTACGTACTCAATAATCTAGCCATAATGTATTTCCTATGGTTTAAACTGATTATCTCATCCTTCTTATGGGCAGACAATTGCAAAGTCAGTGTGGTGTGTCAGAAAATCTAATTTTTTTGTTTTTGTAAAAATCGCTTAATGTGTAGCACAAATATCGTGACTTTCCAGTGGCAAAAAATCATCCCATTTATTGGTTCAACCAAAATCACATAGTGTCTAACTAACTTTATACTTAACACAAATCCCTACAAACCCCAGAGAATATGATGGTGTCCTCTTTCCAAAAAGTGGTAATAAATGAAGTGAGAATATTGGGTTTATGTATATGTTGTTCGTGCTGACTGCAAGTTATCAATAGAGATGTGCACCGGAAATTTTTCGGGTTTTGTGTTTTGGTTTTGGATTCGGTTCCGCGGCCGTGTTTTGGATACGGATGCGTTTTGGCAAAACCTCCCTTAAAATTTTTTGTCGGATTCGGGTGTGTTTTGGATTCAGGTGTTTTTTTTCAAAAACCCCTCAAAAACAGCTTAAATCATAGAATTTGGGGGTAATTTTGATCCTATAGTATTATTAACCTCAATAACCATAATTTCCACTCATTTCCAGTCTATTCTGAATACCTTACACCTCACAATACTATTTTTAGTCCTAAAATTTGCACCAAGTCGCTGGATGACTAAGCTAAGCGACCCAAGAGGGCGGCACAAACACCTGGCCCATCTAGGAGTGACACTGCAGTGTCAGACAGGATGCACTAAAAAAATTGGCCCCAAACAGCACATGATGCAAAGAAAAGAGAAAAAGAGGTGCACTGTGGTCGCTGGATGGCTAAGCTAAGCAACACAAACACCTCAATATCACAGGAATTATTTGTTCTAATCAATGGTATTATTGGTCCAAATCACTGGAAGAAAATGACAAAATCACAGGAATTATTCGTTCTAATCAATGGTATTATTGGTCCAAATCACTGGAAAAAAATGACAAAATCACAGGAATTATTCGTTCTAATCAATGGTATTATTGGTCCAAATCACTGGAATAAAATGACAAAATCACAGGAATTATTCGTTCTAATCAATGGTATTATTGGTCCAAATCACTGGAAGAAAATGACAAAATCACTGGAATCATTTGGCAAGATCACTGTAATTAACAATTAATTATAAATCACTAATATTAATTGGTAAAATCTCGCTATCGCCTGCCTACTGAAGTGGAATCTAGATGTGATTTTGTAAAGGGGACACAATAATTTCATCAATTGTCTAAATCCCAATGCACTAATGGCGGAAAACGGGCGCGGTCTAACACCGCA
This sequence comes from Pseudophryne corroboree, assembly GCF_028390025.1. NCBI lineage: Eukaryota > Metazoa > Chordata > Amphibia > Anura > Myobatrachidae > Pseudophryne > Pseudophryne corroboree. The sequence goes on from NC_086446.1 coordinate 638,569,785, forward strand.
CTGATTATACTGAGAACTGATTATACTGATCAATCACTGATTATACTGAGCACTGATTTTACTGAGCACTGATGATACTACTACGGAGAACTGACACTGAGCAGCGAGAACAGCACTGGACTATTGTACTCTAGTACACTGGTTACCACAATGCTGCACTGTACTACTATATATACTGCTCACAACAATGCAGCACAGATATGGATACTTGCAGTGACACGGAGCTGCAAGATACAGCAATAGACTACTGTACTGTACAACTATATACTGTTGGTCACCAAAATGCTGCACTGTACTACTATATACTGCTCACAACAATGCAGCACAGATATGGATGATTGAGGTGACACGGAGCTGCAAGATACAGCAATGGCCTACTGTACTGTACAACTATATACTGTTGGTCACCAAAATGCTGCACTGTACTACTATATATACTGCTCATAACAATGCAGCACAGATATGGATACTTGAAGTGACACGGAGCTGCAAGATACAGCAATGGCCTACTGTACTGTACAGCTATATACTGTTGGTCACCAAAATGCTGCACTGTACTACTATATATACTGCTCACAACAATGCAGCACAGATATGGATACTTGCAGTGACACGGAGCTGCAAGATACAGCAATAGACTACTGTACTGTACTACTATATACTGTTGGTCACCAAAATGCTGCACTGTACTACTATATACTGCTCACAACAATGCAGCACAGATATGGATGATTGAGGTGACACGGAGCTGCAAGATACAGCAATGGCCTACTGTACTGTACAACTATATACTGTTGGTCACCAAAATGCTGCACTGTACTACTATATATACTGCTCATAACAATGCAGCACAGATATGGATACTTGAAGTGACACGGAGCTGCAAGATACAGCAATGGCCTACTGTACTGTACAGCTATATACTGTTGGTCACCAAAATGCTGCACTGTACTACTATATATACTGCTCACAACAATGCAGCACAGATATGGATACTTGCAGTGACACGGAGCTGCAAGATACAGCAATAGACTACTGTACTGTACAACTATATACTGTTGGTCACCAAAATGCTGCACTGTACTACTATATATACTGCTCATAACAATGCAGCACAGATATGGATACTTGAAGTGACACGGAGCTGCAAGATACAGCAATGGCCTACTGTACTGTACAGCTATATACTGTTGGTCACCAAAATGCTGCACTGTACTACTATATATACTGCTCACAACAATGTAGCACAGATATGGATTCTTGCAGTGACACGGAGCTGCAAGATACAGCAATGGCCTACTGTACTGTACAACTACTGTATATACTGTTGGACACCAAAATGCTGCACTATACTACTATATACTGCCCACAACAATGCAGCACAGATATGTATACTTGAAGTGACACAGAGCTGCAATATACAGCAATGGCCTACTGTACTGTACAGCTATATACTGTTGGTCACCAAAATGCTGCACTGTACTATTATATATACTGCTCACAACAATGCAGCACAGATATGGATACTTGAAGTGACACGGGGCTGCAAGATACAGCAATGGCCTACTGTACTGTTCAACTACTGTATATACTGTTGGTCACCAAAATGCTGCACTGTACTACTATATACTGCCCACAACAATGCAGCACAGATATGTATACTTGAAGTGACACAGAGCTGCAATATACAGCAATGGCCTACTGTACTGTACAGCTATATACTGTTGGTCACCAAAATGCTGCACTGTACTATTATATATACTGCTCACAACAATGCAGCACAGATATGGGTACTTGAAGTGACACGGAGCTGCCAGATACAGCAATGGCCTACTGTACTGTACAATTATATACTGTTGGTCACCAAAATGCTGCACTGTACTACTATATACTGCTCACAACAATGCAGCACAGATATGGATACTTGCAGTGACACGGAGCTGCAAGATACAGCAATAGACTACTGTACTGTACTACTATATACTGTTGGTCACCAAAATGCTGCACTGTACTACTATATACTGCTCACAACAATGCAGCACAGATATGGATGATTGAGGTGACACGGAGCTGCAAGATACAGCAATGGCCTACTGTACTGTACAACTATATACTGTTGGTCACCAAAATGCTGCACTGTACTTCTATATATACTGCTCATAACAATGCAGCACAGATATGGATACTTGAAGTGACACGGAGCTGCAAGATACAGCAATGGCCTACTGTACTGTACAGCTATATACTGTTGGTCACCAAAATGCTGCACTGTACTACTATATATACTGCTCACAACAATGCAGCACAGATATGGATACTTGCAGTGACACGTAGCTGCAAGATACAGCAATAGACTACTGTACTGTACAACTATATACTGTTGGTCACCAAAATGCTGCACTGTACTACTATATTTACTGCTCATAACAATGCAGCACAGATATGGATACTTGAAGTGACACGGAGCTGCAAGATACAGCAATGGCCTACTGTACTGTACAGCTATATACTGTTGGTCACCAAAATGCTGCACTGTACTACTATATATACTGCTCACAACAATGTAGCACAGATATGGATTCTTGCAGTGACACGGAGCTGCAAGATACAGCAATGGCCTACTGTACTGTACAACTACTGTATATACTGTTGGTCACCAAAATGCTGCACTATACTACTATATACTGCCCACAACAATGCAGCACAGATATGTATACTTGAAGTGACACAGAGCTGCAATATACAGCAATGGCCTACTGTACTGTACAGCTATATACTGTTGGTCACCAAAATGCTGCACTGTACTATTATATATACTGCTCACAACAATGCAGCACAGATATGGGTACTTGAAGTGACACGGAGCTGCCAGATACAGCAATGGTGTACTGTACAACTATATACTGTTGGTCACCAAAATGCTACACTGTACTACTATATACTGCTCACAACAATGCAGCACAGATATGGATACTTGAAATGATACAGAGCTGCAAGACACAGCAATGTCCTACTGTACTGTACAACTATATACTGTTGGTCACCAAAATGCTGCACTGTACTACTATATACTGCTCACAACAATGCAGCACAGATATGGATACTTGAAGTGACACAGATCTGCAAGATACAGCAATGGCCTACTATACTGTACAACTATATACAGCTGGTCACCAAAATGCTACACTGTACTACTATATACTGCCCACAACAATGCAGCACAGATATGGATACTTGAAGTGACACGGAGCTGCAAGATACAGAAATGGCATACTGTACTGTACAGCTATATACTGTTGGACACCAACATGCTGCACTGTACTACTATATATACTGCTCACAACAATGCAGCACATATATGGATACTTGAAGTGACACGGGGCTGCAAGATACAGCAATGGCCTACTGTACTTTTCAACTACTGTATATACTGTTGGTCACCAAAATGCTGCACTGTACTACTATATACTGCTCACAACAATGCAGCACAGATATGTATACTTGAAGTGACACAGAGCTGCAATATACAGCAATGGCCTACTGTACTGTACAGCTATATACTGTTGGTCACCAAAATGCTGCACTGTACTATTATATATACTGCTCACAACAATGCAGCACAGATATGGGTACTTGAAGTGACACGGAGCTGCCAGATACAGCAATGGCCTACTGTACTGTACAATTATATACTGTTGGTCACCAAAATGCTGCACTGTACTACTATATACTGCCCACAACAATGCAGCACAGATATGGATACTTGAAGTGACACGGAGCTGCAAGATACAGCAATGGCGTACTGTACAACTATATACTGTTGGTCACCAAAATGCTACACTGTACTACTATATACTGCTCACAACAATGCAGCACAGATATGGATACTTGAAATGATACAGAGCTGCAAGACACAGCAATGTCCTACTGTACTGTACAACTATGTACTGTTGGTCACCAAAATGCTGCACTGTACTACTATATACTGCTCACAACAATGCAGCACAGATATGGATACTTGAAGTGACACGGAGCTGCAAGATACAGCAATGGCCTACTATACTGTACAACTATATACAGCTGGTCACCAAAATGCTGCACTGTACTACTATATACTGCCCACAACAATGCAGCACAGATATGGATTCTTGAAGTGACACGGAGCTACAAGATACAGCAATAGCGTACTGTACAACTATATACTGTTGGTCACCAAAATGCTGCACTGTACTACTATATACTGCTCACAACAATGCAGCACAGATATGGAAACTTGAAATGATACGGAGCTGCAAGACACAGCAATGTCCTACTGTACTGTACAACTATATACTTTTGGTCACCAAAATGCTGCACTGTACTACTATATACTGCTCACAACAATGCAACACAGATATGGATACTTGAAGTGACACGGAGCTGCAAGACACAGCAATGGTGTACTGTACAACTATATACTGTTGGTCACCAAAATGCTACACTGTACTACTATATACTGCTCACAACAATGCAGCACAGATATGGATACTTGAAATGATACAGAGCTGCAAGACACAGCAATGTCCTACTGTACTGTACAACTATATACTGTTGGTCACCAAAATGCTGCACTGTACTACTATATACTGCTCACAACAATGCAGCACAGATATGGATACTTGAAGTGACACGGAGCTGCAAGATACAGCAATGGCCTACTATACTGTACAACTATATACTGTTGGTCACTAAAATGCTGCACTGTACTACTATATACTGCTCACAACAATGCAGCACAGATATGGATACTTGAAGTGACACGGGGCTGCAAGATACAGCAATGGCCTACTGTACTGTTCAACTACTGTATATACTGTTGGTCACCAAAATGCTGCACTGTACTACTATATACTGCCCACAACAATGCAGCACAGATATGTATACTTGAAGTGACACAGAGCTGCAATATACAGCAATGGCCTACTGTACTGTACAGCTATATACTGTTGGTCACCAAAATGCTGCACTGTACTATTATATATACTGCTCACAACAATGCAGCACAGATATGGGTACTTGAAGTGACACGGAGCTGCCAGATACAGCAATGGCCTACTGTACTGTACAATTATATACTGTTGGTCACCAAAATGCTGCACTGTACTACTATATACTGCCCACAACAATGCAGCACAGATATGGATACTTGAAGTGACACGGAGCTGCAAGATACAGCAATGGCGTACTGTACAACTATATACTGTTGGTCACTAAAATGCTACACTGTACTACTATATACTGCTCACAACAATGCAGCACAGATATGGATACTTGAAATGATACAGAGCTGCAAGACACAGCAATGTCCTACTGTACTGTACAACTATGTACTGTTGGTCACCAAAATGCTGCACTGTACTACTATATACTGCTCACAACAATGCAGCACAGATATGGATACTTGAAGTGACACAGAGCTGCAAGATACAGCAATGGCCTACTATACTGTACAACTATATACAGCTGGTCACCAAAATGCTGCACTGTACTACTATATACTGCCCACAACAATGCAGCACAGATATGGATTCTTGAAGTGACACGGAGCTACAAGATACAGCAATGGCGTACTGTACAACTATATACTGTTGGTCACCAAAATACTGCACTGTACTACTATATACTGCTCACAACAATGCAGCACAGATATGGATACTTGAAATGATACGGAGCTGCAAGACACAGCAATGTCCTACTGTACTGTACAACTATATACTTTTGGTCACCAAAATGCTGCACTGTACTACTATATACTGCTCACAACAATGCAACACAGATATCGATACTTGAAGTGACACGGAGCTGCAAGATACAGCAATGGCCTACTATACTGTACAACTATATACTGTTGGTCACCAAAATGCTGCACTGTACTACTATTATATATATATATATATATATATATATATATATATATATATTATATACTGGTCACACAACAATGCAGCAGATATTGAGCACTGATCAGGATACTATCTAGAACTGAGTCCGACACGGAGCTGCAAGATACAGCAATGGCGTACTGTACTAATATAATATACTGGTGGTCCCCACAATGCAGCACACTGAGCACAGATATTTGCAGCACACTGAGCACAGATATGGAGCTTTTCAGGGAGAGAACGTAGCAACGTCCTCTCCGTTCAATCTCCAATGCACGAGTGAAAATGGCGGCGACGCGCGGCTCTTTATATGGAATACGAATCTCGCGAGAATCCGACAGCTGGATGATGACTTTCGGCCTCATTCGGGTTAACCGAGCTAGACGGGAAGATCCGAGGCTGCCTCGGACCCGTGTAAAATACGTGAAGTTTGGGGGGTTCGGATCTCGACGAACCGAACCCGCTCATCTCTAGTTTTTTTTTTTTTCAATACAATTTTTTATTGTTTAAAGATAAAGGTATATACAATACAATAGACGTATTGTCATATAAACAGAATTAGATAATCCAAATGTACAAAAATAATCCTTAGGTTGCCACCATCAGTAAACAATGTAAGAAGCCAAGAGGAAACAGCAACAAATACATTGTGCGGCAGGATTTAGCTGAGGATTCAAACATATTAATTTCTCTAAAACAATAATGATATCAATAACGAAAACAATAGGGGAGGGAGAAAATGACAGGGGGAGGAAGGGAAGGGGAAGGGGAGTGTCTGATCCAAAATAAGAAAAGTAAATCTTCTATGAGATATAATAATATAGATGAAATTGTAGAGTGAAGCAATGTTAATGTAGTATTAAGAAATAGTGAGAATGCGTAATAAGTGCCATTCCGTATTTTCATATACTTTCATAATATGATCCTGAGTAGACACATCTAAGGATTGTATAAAAGGAGACCATATAGTGTAAAATTTTTCAACATGTTTACTTATATCAGGGAAAGTATTATTTCTATCAAAATAAAGAAGTTGTAATAATTTTAGCTTAAATTCTTGTAAGGTAGGGGAAGAGGAGGAAATCCAATGTATAAGAATAATTTTCTTTGCAAGTGTCACAATGGTCACCAACAACGGCATATGGGGGGAAAGTTCTCGATTGGGGAGCTAGTTCTTAAAATTTGCACATAAGCAAGCTAATGGGTCAGGGAGTACTTGTGTGGAAAATAAAGAGTTGTGATAGACAATAACCTTATTCCAGAATCGCTTAATCTTACAGCATTCCCAAAAACAAAGGAAAAAAGTAGCGTGTGAAACATGACATTTTAAACAAGCATCAGATGTGTTTGGTGCCATATGTTGTCTTTGTGCAGGGGGAATGTAAGCTCTGTAGAGAGTTTTCCAGTGCACTTCCTGGAGATAAGAGGATTTCAAAAATTTAAGAGTCTTATGACAGTGTTTAGTGAGTACCAGGGTGGAATCAATGTCAGGGATATAAGTTTGCCAAGTTAACACCAGTGATTGCCATGGTTTCGTAGTAGAGGTAGGCAAAAGAACAGAATACAGAAATTTAGTACAATAGGGGATAATATTAAGAAGGCGTAAAAGGGAGTTAGAAGAATCATTAGAGTTTAGATTCCTAGTATTAGAGTCTAAGGAAAGAACATAATGTCGTGTTTGTAAAAACATGAAGAAATTCGAAGTATGTAAAAAGAATTGTTTCTGAAGAGTAGTGAAAGTCAGTATATTTCCTCCAGGGTCAAAGACCTGTGAAGTAAGAGATAAACCCTTGTCCTTCCATGCGAGGAAGATTGGATTATGAAGTGAAGGATAAAATGAGGGGTTACCCCAAAGAGTGTTGTATGGAGAAGAAGATGGATTTTTCACTAGTTTTTTATTAATAGTTAGCCAATAGTTAGCCAAGCTAAGCTAGTGTCGTGAAACAAAATATGATGTAGACTATGAGTAGGAATGTCAGATTTCTTGGAATGAAGAAGGGGCGCTAGGAGAGTATGGACTAAAGAGAGCTGTGTCTAAAGAGTAAGAAGTGTAGGAGGATTTAGAGAGTAACCAGTCTGAAATATATCTAAAATGAGTAGCTAGGGTATATAGTTTTAGATTTGGAAGGGACATACCTCCATGAGATCGATGAGTCTGTAGTTTATGAAAATCAATTCGAGGGCGTTTGTTTTGCCATAAAAATTTTGAGGTAAGCCGATCAAAACGTTTCATATCAGAGGTAGAAAGACGGATCAGTAACATTTGTAGTAAGTAAAACATTTTAGGAAAGATAATGCATTTAACAACTGCTACCCTCCCCAGAATTGATAGTGGGAAATTTAACCAAGAATCTTAAAGTGAGAATATTTTCGAAAGAGTCGGTGTATAATTGAGTTTATATAGAGAAGAAAAATCAGAAGGAATGTGTAGACCTAAATACTTAATATCTGTTTTGATTAAAGATAAAGAGAAAGAATCAGAGGGAGGCTGTGCGACATTACCAGGATCATTAATTGTTAGAATTTCTGATTTAGAGGCATTTATCTTAAATCCTGCTTGGGTGCCAAAATTAGATATTAAAGAAAATAGCGAGGGCAACGAATAATAGGTTGTCTGCATAAAGGGCAAGTTTTAATGGGACATTTCCGACTAGAATACCTTGAATGTTAGGGGAGTTCCTGATAGAGATTGCCAAAGGTTCAATAGCTATAGCGAAAAGTAAAGGGGAGAGGGGACAACCCTGACGAGTGCCCCGAGAAACAGTAAAAGGAGCAGATAAATGATCATTACAGTAGAGCTGAGAGGTAGGTGAGGTGTATAAGGTTTGTATAATAGAGATAAAGGATGAGGAATAACCAAAGAGCTGCATAGATTTGAAAAGATGGGACCAAGTCAAAAGATCGAAAGCTTTTTCTGCGTCTAAAGCTAGTATGATATTGTGAGCAGGTGAGGGGTATGTTTTTAGGTGCTGAATTACAGAAAGTACTTTACGTACATTAGTCACAGAATGACGACCCCAAATAAAACCAGATTGGTCCGGGTGAATTATGTGAGGAAGAGAAAATTTAAGACGATCGGCTATGATTTTTGTAAAGATGTTATAATCTAAATTTAAGAGAGAGATTGGGCGATAGGAACTTGGAAGAGAGGAATCACGGCCTGGTTTTAGAAGAACCTTAATGATAGCACTGTTAAAATATAAGGGAAGAGTCTTAGAATGAATTATGGAGTTGTACAATGCCAGAAGGTGCGTATCAACTTTGTCCAATAATAATTTAGAAAATTCACTAGAAAAACCGTCAGGCCCAGGGGCTTTATTGGGTTTCAGATGTTTAATAGTGTAGCGAACTTCTTCTAAAGTAATAGGTGTAGCGAGAGAATCAAGAAAGTCGGAAGGTATTTGAGGTAGTTGAGGGAAAGACCAGGGTTAAAGAATCTTATTAGGGGGAGATGTGCAGTCAGAATTTAGAGATTCATAAAATGATTTCATGATTTTAGCAATACATTGAGGGTCAGTAGTTAGGGAACCATCAGTGAGTTTTAAAGGATGCACTATCATAAGAGGAGAAGTCCCTTTCAGAATATTAGTAAGGAGCTTACTTATTTTATTTCCAAATTTATGAAAACGAAAGTCAACTTTGAATTTATATTTATCTCCCATTGTAGAGAGAAATTCATTGAACTGGAGTTTTAACTTTAAATACGTAGATTTTGAGGATGGTGAGGGGCGGGTTTTGAAAGCTTGATAGGCTTCAGAGAGAGAATGTTGTATTTCTAAATAGGATTGAGCATATCTTTTCCTTAGAGCAGTGGAATATGAAATAATGTCACCTCGAAGTACTGATATAGCTGTTTGCCAAAATAAAGGGGGGTCTGTTTCAGAGTGTTGTTTGTTTGAAAAATAGAAAGAGTCCCATGCTCCTTGTAAGGAATCACAAAACTTTGCAGAATTAGACAGATGAGATGGAAATCTCCATTGGGGAATCGAAGTGTGTTTAGGTTGTAATATGAAAGAGAACCAAATCAATGCGTGGTCGGAAATAAAAATGGGTTCAATGGCCATATCCGTTACTGTTGAGAATAGATGTTGTGAAATAAACATATAGTCAATTCTAGAGAATGTGTCATGAGCGGAGGAAAGGCAAGAAAATTCCCTTTCGATAGGATGAAGTGCGCGCCATATATCGATTAACTGCAAACTTTCAGAGAAATGAGGTATTCCAAGTTTAGGAAGGTGTTGGGGTGTTTTAGAGGTATTGGAACGGTCTAAGTAAGTAGAGGAGATTAAGTTGAAATCACCGCAGACAATAAGATTATCAGTGGTGTAGGTAGATAGTTTAACTAGAAGCATCTGAAAAAAATTATTATATTATAAATGTTTGGGGCATATATATTGCAAAGGACAAAGGTACGTGAGTTAATGGATAGTTTGACAATTAGAAAACGGCCATTAGGGTCTATATCAGAAGAAAGAACTTGAATACTGAGGTTACATTTTGCTAATAGAACAACCCCCCTAGATTTAGAGTTGAATGGAGCTGCCGCTATGAGAGACCAGTGCGACATCTGCAATTTCATGGATTCCTGTTGTGTTAGGTGAGTTTCCTGTAAAAAAGCAATATTAATATTCATCTTGGTTAAGTACATGAGAATTTTACGGCGTTTAGCTGGGGAGTTAATGCCACCAACATTTAGAGTACCAATTTTCAGATCATCCATTCATAAACCAGAAATGGGTAAAAAATTAGCAACAGTATGTTAGTAATAGCTAAATCGTAGATCAGAAATAAGAAATGGGGATAGGAGGGGGAGGGACATAGGGATAATGCATGTACACATGATGAATTGTGATAATTGTTTGACAAGCAAACAAACTTCCGAGCAGTAAAGAAAGGATGAGAACAGAAATTATGCTCTGCATATATTCTAATCCGGTGCAATACCCCAGATAACTTCCCGACAATAGTATCTGGGTAATATTGAACATAATAAAGCACTGGAGTTATGCTAACAGGTACAAAGAAAATAATGTAGGATATTATGTAAAATATAACATATAAAGATAAACATCTCTAGGTTTAAAGTTTGTTATAAGGACAAACGAATATTAGTATAATAAAGAAGCCCACATAGGCAACGATCTACTCCAAATATGGCATTCAGGTGAGTAAAGCATGAGAAATGCTAACAATGAGCCCTATTTAAACAGGTAATATCAGAAAATGAAACCTTATTCATACTCCCATTATCTAGGAGAACAAAACAAAAAAGAGAAGAACAAGGGCTCCAGAGAAAAACTAGAAATCAGGTGTCTGTGTTAGTGATGATGTCAGTAATGTCTGTGTGATCTTCCGTGGACTCTTCATGAAGGTACGCAGCTGCATCCTCTGGATTGGTAAAGTCTAGATGTTTGTCTCCATCATAAATCCGAAGTTTAGCCGGATAGAGCATAGAGAATCTGCATTTGACGGATACTAATTTCGTGCAAATGGGGTTGAAAGCCTTTCGGGCTCTCGTCAGCTCGGCAGAGAAATCTTGAAATATAAGCAATCGGTTATTTTCCCATTAAAGGGATCGAAGCTTTCTAGATGCAGTCCAGATGGCGACTTTGTGAAGATAGTTGAGGCATCTAAACAAGGTGACACGTGGACGACCATTAGGAGAACGAGGAGGGTGACCTACATGGTGTACAGGTTCAATTACTAGATCTTTACAAGATTCAGTGATACCGAGTAAGTTGGGTAAAGTAGATTGTACAAATTGAGTGAGATCATCTCCCTTGACAGATTCTGGTAAGCCAACCAGCCTAATATTATCTCTTCTGGACCTATTTTCTGCGTCGTCTAGCTTCATCCAGAGCTGATAATTTTCTTTTTCAAGATGTTTAATACATCCTTGTACATCTGCCATATCATGACAGAGACCTCCAATTCTGTTGTCATTAACGGAGACTTTATGTGAGAGATGTTGTAATTGGAGTGAGATATCCAACACTGCTTTAGATAATAATGGTGACATAGCTTGCGTTATGGCATCTGTCAGATCTGCGGATGTTATTGGCGAGTCAGGAGACCGATCAGTCGGTGGTGTGCAGGAAAGAGACTGTGATGCTCTCAATTTTTTGGGAGCTGGAGAAGAAGGGGGAGTAGTGATGCCTGGAGCCATAATTGTATTAGCTCTCCTTTTTTCCTGTCTAGCAGGGAGGGAAGAAGCAGGAACTTTAGCAGGAGTGTTGGGGGACAGGAATCTGTCCATCAGCAGCAGTAGAGTGTGAGAAGAGGAGATGTGGGTAGCTTTGTAAAACCTCTGCATCCAATGCAGGGAGTATTGTAGTTATGATGGATGATACTTAGAGAGGTGCGTCTGTTAAGTGATAGAAACTTAGTGTAGCTCAGCGGTTTAACTGTGTATATTATGCAGCAAAATCTGTACCTTATGTAGGCAGCATCACTGATGTGTTAATCCGGCTGGCAGACGGCTGTTTACACTGACCGTTTCACGCTGTCTCCCTGATAGAAGGCCCGAGCACTCTGAAGCACTGAACGTGGGCGGCCTCTGTGATGATCTTACCCGGCAAAGCGATTGCGGCTCAAGGTAGCAGGCACTGGCGGCTTCAGAGACGCTGTTGCCACGATGCGTCGGCTGGCGGGGTTCACCCAGCTGTAGGGTTGTAGCTTAAGGTGCGTGTCGTCTCCCGCTGGCGGCTCCAGAAATGTAGTTGCCGCGACGTGCTGGCTGGTGGGGACGCCCGGCTGTGTGATAGCGGCTTAATGTGGACGTCACGCGCTGGCGGTGCTTTGTGTATCGCTACCACTGAGGGCTATCAGGGATGGCTGTCCCATGGAGACTGTAAAACAGTCGATATAGCGATGCTCTTGTCGGGGGTTAATGGAGCTCTGCTGTGGTGCATCTTCACAACATGAGACCGGAACCGGAAGTCCGCTCATCTCTAGTTATCACCATGTTGAAATAAATAGTTTATAGCGCCTACATGGGATTTCAGTTTCTTTATTGGGTTACGGATCACATAGCTGCAACACAACAGCAAGGGTACAAAGGCAACCTTACAGTATTCCATATACTCTAAACATACATGTAAACTGCAACCACACTGTACATTTTTTACAGGTAGAAACAATTGCCTTTAGAATTACGACTGAGACACCACACAAAGGGACCCTCCGCATACTAGAAGTTCAATAAACACCTTAGTGACTGCAAAGGAGCTGGCTGAGATATCGCTGAGGGAGTTCCCACTGAGTGATTCCTCACTTCTAGTGTAGCAGCTTTTACAGAGCCCAGCTGCTAGGGGCCTCTGGCTTACCAATCCTGACAGCTCGGCCTGAGCACTTTACCAGCATGAAAGAGTAGAGCTTACGTGTCAGTACACTGGGTCTACCAATTTATGAGTGGCTCCTGATGGAGCATAAGCTTTTGCTGTATACCTTTCACTGTGAGAATATTGCTGCCTGCAGGCTGTAATGTAATACTGACTAGGAGCCTGGTAGGATCCCAAGACTTTTTGACCAGCTCAGAACAGTGCGTCCTTTTTTATTCCTCTGTTCAATGCAAGGATTGGGTGAATTTTGAAATTTGTCTTGGGCAGTATAGGAAGGGCCTTGGCCTCCTGCTGGGGTGGTACTGTAGAGTCTGATTTGTGACTTACTGCAGGATCTTGTGGGATGCAGGTTTGGGGGATTACAATGATTGGAATTTGGAGTGCATAACAGACAGAAGCAGTTAGGTGATGAATGCATATTTTGCTGTAATATTACATTTTTGTGTAGGACTCAATACTGTCCTAACAAAAATGCCTTATTACAACCCAAAAGCAGTCAGTGGAATAATCACAACTGATATGACTGCTCATAGGCAAATGCAGGGGGGTTCTAGTTTTTGAAAGCCCCCTCCAGACAAGAGTCTCAAATCATAACCATAATACTTATATTGTATAATATGAGTATACTAGAACAGAGTACTCAACTAGCAGTATTATGGATGAAACTGAGCTGCTATGTATGCCCAGTGACAGCAGCTTTTTCTTTTGTGGGCTTGCCACAATCTAACATTATGGATATAGAACCCCACTTTACAAATCCTGAATTTGCCTATGCTACTCATAGCTGCTGACTACTAGCTGCTAAAAAGCAAATTAAATGCTGATTATGGCAGCCCTAAACTTCCATCTTTCTCTAGATAGTAGCACAACTTTATATTATTACATAAATTCAATAGGTCTTGGGTTCTAATTCAGGGTATGACTGCTAAGAAATGTGTGATTTAAAAAAAAAAGTGAAATCAGTGTGTTTATATATATATATATATATATATATATAAATTTCAGAACACTCCATACACACACACACACACACACACACACACACACACACACACACACACACACACACACACACACACATATAGTGCATCTGGAAAGTATTCACAGTGCTTCACTTTTTCCACATTTTGTTATGTTACATACAGTATTTATTCCAAAATGGAATAAATTCATTTCCCCCCTCAAAATTCTACACACAATACCCCATAATGACAACATAATAAAAAGTTTTTGGGAGATTTTTGCAAATTTATTTAGAATAAAAATAAATAAATAAGAAATCACAAGTACATAAGTTTTCACAACCTTTGCCATGAAGCTCAAAATTGAGCACAAGTGCATCCTGTTTCCACTGATCATCCTTGAGATGTTCCTACAGCTTAATTGGAGTCCACCTGTGGTAAATTCAGTTGATTCAGTTGATTGGACATGATTTGGAAAGGCACACATCTGTCTATATAAGGTCCCACACATGACAAACCAAGCATGAAGTCAAAGGAATTGTCTGTAGACCTCAAAGACAAGATTGTCTCGAGGCACAAATCTGGGGAAGGGTACAGAAAAATATCTACTGCTTTGAAGGTCCCAATGAGCACAGTGGCCTTCATAATCCATAAATGGAAGAAGTTCAGTACCACCAGGACTCTTCCTAGAGCTGGCCGGCTGTCTAAACTGATCAATCGGTGGAGAGTGTCCCTAGACATGGAGTTGACCAATAACCTGATGGTCACTCTGTCAGAGCTACAACATTCCTCTGTGGAGAGAGGAGAACCTTCCAGAAGGACAACCATCTGTACAGCAATCCACTAATCGGGCCTGTATGGTAGAGTGGCCAGACGGAAGCCACTCCTTAGTAAAAAGCACATGGCAGCCCACCTGGTGTTTGCCAAAATGAACCTGAAGGACTCTCAGACCATGAGAGACAAAATTCTCTGGTCTGATGAGACAAAGATTGAACTCTTTGGTGTGAATGCCAGACGTCATGTTTGGAGGAAACCAGGCTCATCACCAGGCCAATACCATCCCTACAGTGAAGCATGGTGGTGGCAGCATCATGCTGTGGGATTGATTTTCAGTGACAGGCACTAGGAGACTAGTCAGGATAGAAGGAAAGATGAATGCAGCAATGTACAGAGACATCCTGGATGAAAACCTTCTCCAGAGGGCTCTTAAACTCAGACTGGTGTGATGGTTCATCTTTCAGCAGGACAACGACCCTAAGCACACAGCCAAGCTATCAAAGGACTGGTTTCAGGACAGAGGCCTTGCCAGAGCCCAGACTTGAATCTGATTGCACATCTCTGGAGAGATCTGAAAATGGCTGTGCACCGATGTTTCCTATACAAGCTGATGGAGCTTGAGAGGTGCTGCAAAGAGGAATGGGTGAAACTGCCCAAAGATACAGTAGGTGTGCCAAGCTTGTGGCATCATATTCAAAAAAAATTGAGGCTGTAACTGCTGCCAAAGGTGCATCAACAAAGTATTGAGCAAAGGCTGTGAAAACTTATGTACATGTGATTTCTTAGGTTTTTAATTTTTAATAAATTTGCAAAAAAAAACAAAAAAACTTTTTTCACGTCATCATTATGTTTTTATATATCCAAAAGCAAGACTGGCACCCCCAAAGCGATCGGTCATCCCATAGCCGGTGCCCTTACATATGGATAATGTAGTAATCTTTCACTTACACTTTGGTATTAAACCTGATGACGGTGCTAGGGCACTGAAACATTGTTGCATTTACATGGCCGCTGTTTGTCTGTTATTTTGCTATGAGTGCTGCACCTCCAAGCTAATATGTATATATATATATATATATATACAGTATATATATTAGGGTGGTCCTTAAAGTACTATGTTTGCCATTTTTGAAATATGTTGATGTCTTTATTAGAGATGAGCGCCTGAAATTTTTCGGGTTTTGTGTTTTGGTTTTGGGTTCGGTTCCGCGGCCGTGTTTTGGGTTCGAACGCGTTTTGGCAAAACCTCACCGAATTTTTTTTGTCGGATTCGGGTGTGTTTTGGATTCGGGTGTTTTTTTCAAAAAACACTAAAAAACAGCTTAAATCATAGAATTTGGGGGTCATTTTGATCCCAAAGTATTATTAACCTCAAAAACCATAATTTACACTCATTTTCAGTCTATTCTGAATACCTCACACCTCACAATATTATTTTTAGTCCTAAAATTTGCACCGAGGTCGCTGTGTGAGTAAGATAAGCGACCCTAGTGGCCGACACAAACACCGGGCCCATCTAGGAGTGGCACTGCAGTGTCACGCAGGATGGCCCTTCCAAAAAACCCTCCCCAAACAGCACATGACGCAAAGAAAAAAAGAGGCGCAATGAGGTAGCTGTGTGAGTAAGATTAGCGACCCTAGTGGCCGACACAAACACCGGGCCCATCTAGGAGTGGCACTGCAGTGTCACGCAGGATGTCCCTTCCAAAAAACCCTCCCCAAACAGCACATGACGCAAAGAAAAAAAGAGGCGCAATGAGGTAGCTGTGTGAGTAAGTTTAGCGACCCTAGTGGCCGACACAAACACCGGGCCCATCTAGGAGTGGCACTGCAGTGTCACGCAGGATGTCCCTTCCAAAAAACCCTCCCCAAACAGCACATGACGCAAAGAAAAAAAGAGGCGCAATGAGGTAGCTGACTGTGTGCGTAAGATTAGCGACCCTAGTGGCCGACACAAACACCGGGCCCATTTAGGAGTGGCACTGCAGTGTCACGCAGGATGTCCCTTCCAAAAAACCCTCCCCAATCAGCACATGATGCAAAGAAAAAGGTTAGGTGGTATACAATTATGGACGGACTGCCTGCCGAGTGCAGACACAGAGGTAGCCACAGCCGTGAACTACCGTACTGTACTGTGTCTGCTGCTAATATAGACTGGTTGATAAAGAGATGTCGTAGTAGTGTGTATGTATAAAGAAGAAAAAAAAACCACGGTTAGGTGGTATACAATTATGGACGGACTGCCTGCCGAGTGCAGACACAGAGGTAGCCACAGCCGTGAACTACCGTACTGTGTCTGCTGCGACTGGATGATAAATGATATAAAAAATATATATATATCACTACTGCAGCCGGACAGGTATATATTATATATTATATAATGACGGACCTGCTGGACACTGTCTGTCAGCAGAATGAGTTTTATTTTTATAGAATAAAAAAAAAAACAACACACAAGTGAAGTCACACGACGAGTGTTTAACTTTTTCAGGCAATCACAATATAAGTATACTACTAACTATACTGGTGGTCAGTGTGGTCAGGTCACTGGTCAGTCACACTGGCAGTGGCACTCCTGCAGCAAAAGTGTGCACTGTTTAATTTTAATATAATATTATGTACTCCTGGCTCCTGCTATAACCTATAACTGGCACTGCAGTGCTCCCCAGTCTCCCCCACAATTATAAGCTGTGTGAGCTGAGCAGTCAGACAGATATATAATATATATAGATGATGCAGCACACTGGGCTGAGCCTGAGCAGTGCACACAGATATGGTATGTGACTGAGTCACTGTGTGTATCGCTTTTTTCAGGCAGAGAACGGATATATTAAATAAACTGCACTGTCTGGTGGTCACTCACTAGTAAACTCTCTGCACTCTCTACACTTCTACAGTACTCCTCCTAGTCCTAAGCTCCAGTAAATCTCTCTCTCTTATAATCTAAATGGAGAGGACGCCAGCCACGTCCTCTCACTATCAATCTCAATGCACGTGTGAAAATGGCGGCGACGCGCGGCTCCTTATATAGAATCCGAGTCTCGCGAGAATCCGACAGCGTCATGATGACGTTCGGGCGCGCTCGGGTTAACCGAGCAAGGCGGGAGGATCCGAGTCTGCTCGGACCCGTGAAAAAAACCATGAAGTTCGGGCGGGTTCGGATTCAGAGAAACCGAACCCGCTCATCTCTAGTCTTTATACCTTATATTGAACTACATGAAAAATAATCCTTATGTGTATAATTTGACTTTATTTCAATAATATTTACAGGTGTCACATTTACATTGAAAAGAGCAATTACTGTGTACCCTACATGATAATACAAAAATACATGTATTACTCAGTACCCAAACTACCCATTGTATTTAAACCAATAATAACTCAAAAATTTGTGCAAAAATGCATTGATCAGTGATCACAGTAACAGCTTTTACTAGGATGACAATTTTGATGTAACTGTTGCCTTTGCAGCATCTGCTTTTGGTCTTCTTTCCTTGCTAAAATGTTGTTGAATGTCTGCATAAGAGCAACATCACTTTCAGCAATGTCACTTACAACCCTCAGGTTTAGAACAATAGATTTAGCTGCCTGCTAATCTTCTCTATCCTCCCATTCCTGTGTATCAACTTCTAAAATCTCAGTTGGCAAGTTGAAGATTTCAAAGAACTGAAGAGATGAATGCAAGGACGTAGCTACCATAGGTGAAGGCAGTGCAGCTACTATCGGGCCCAGAGCTGAGAGGTGAGCACCTTCCCTGTCAAAGTTGCATGTGTTATTAAATTTTTCTCCAGCAGGGTCCACAGGTTATCCACAGTATAACATTGGGATATGATGAAGCAACAGCGGATTTGCACCAATCGGTCAAAGTTTTTCGGCCTCCCATCATGCCATGGGCCCATCCATATATATACCTGCCTCCTGGCTCAGGCAAATCAGTTTTTTGTTTGGTGCGGCAGGAGCTGGACCATGCTGGTTTTTTAGCAGCCCTAAGCTTTCTTATTTTTATAGTCTTACTAGTATCTCTTGAGTGCTCTTTCTAAAAAGCATCTTAGAAAGAGTCGCTCCAACAACTCTCTGCCGGGTCGCGACAACACTTACCCATGAGTACAGTGTTGTTTTGGCGTAAGTCTGTGTCGGATATACTAGCAGATCCAGCAGACGTTACCAGGCTGTGGTCGGAGCACGGGGAGAAGGTAAGGCATCGGATCCACTTAGAAGGGGAATATGGACACAGCCGTACTGTTTTGGGAGGAGACTACCAAACAGTCGCTGACGCGGCTGCCACCTCGGGTGCACCAGCGCTAGGCCTTACGGATCAGAGGCTCCAGGAATAGTATGAGGCTGCGATCCCTAGGGATGATGTCAGCAGTGGGGAGTCAGATGCTCTCCTGGTCACCCCTCCCCCCGGTTCATGACTAGTTCCTGTTTCAGATGAGGATTCATCAGAGGATAAAAGCTCAATAAACTCTGCTTGGGCATACAAAGAGGAGGAGGAAGGTCTCAGCTCAGTGAATATAGCTGAGTTAATTAAAGCACTGAAAGCCATTCTATCCTTAGAATATTCAGCAGAGCCTATGTTAATAACCAAGGCACCTGTGTTTAAACGTCCCAAAACAGTAAAGTTTCCAGCATCATATCAGCTGATGGAAATCATGGAAGAGGCTTGGGTTATGCCCAGTAAGAACTTTAGAATTCCTAAAAAATGGAATTCCAATTACCCTCTCTCTTCCAGCTGGGGATTGTTTAAAAAGAGAGGTGGCTCCTAAAGTTGATACGCATGTGTCTCGATTCATGCGAAAATCTACATTACCTTTGCCTTCAATATCATTAAATGATGTCACGGATAGGAGAGTGATGGTTTTAAAAAAAAAATGTTTCCCTGTCTGGGGCAGTCATAAAGCCGCCATGGCTTCAGCTTGGATGGCAAAGGCAGTGGCTACCTGGGCTGATGCTTTGGAGGGGGATTTTTCAATAGCATCTAGAGAGCAAAAATCCCATATAGCACATTTAAAACAGGCTGCAATGTTCTTGGAAGAAGCAGCATTGGATATGGGTACTATTACCTCCAGGGCATCAGCTTCAACAATCGCTGCTCGCAGAGCAGTTTGGCTACGTACATGGAAAGCTGATTCAGAATCTAAGAATGTTTTGAAATCTTTGCCTTTTTTTGGAGATATTATTTTTGGTAAAGAATTTACAGATATTTTGGAGTCAGAAGCAGACTCCAAGAAGGTAAAGTTTCCTTCCACATACAATTTCTAACCTAAAGTTCCGGCTTTTTGGCCCTTTCGGTCTCAAGGAAAACCTAAAGGAAAAAGTGATGGCAGGCAGTCCCAATACAAGAAGTCTGGTAATACTAAAAAGCATTGGGCTACCAGAGTACAGGGTGGTAAAACAGATAATAAGACATCAGCCTGATGGTGCGGGCCTGCACCTGGGGGATCCCAGGGTGGGGGGCTGACTTCTTCAGTTTGCACAGATCTGGCAGCAGTCTACAACAGATGCCTGGGTGCAGGAAATGGTATCTCTAGGTTATACTTTTGCCTTCAAGAAGCACCCTCCTCGAAGGTTTTTTTTGTACCAGCCTGTCTCGGGTAGAGCCCGTTGTCCAGGGCTTTGCAAGAGGCAGTTCAGAAATTGCTTCAGTCTGGAGTAGTCATTCCAGTTACTCCTGCGCAACAAGGACAAGTTTTTACTCCAACCTGTTTCTAGTTCAGAACCAATTGGTAATTTCGGTCCATTCTCAATCTCAAAGTGCTGAACAAGTACATTTGGGTACCTTGGTTTCATATGGAGACGTTACGTTCCATCATTTTGGCCATGGAGCCAGGGGAATATATGGTATCCCTGGATATACAGGATGCTTACCTACATGTTCCTATAGAATTGTCCCATCAGTGCTATCTCAGGTTCGCTATCCAACAGCATTTTCAGTTCCAGGCCCTACCTTTTGATTAGCCACAGCCCCCAGAGTATTTACCAAGATTATGGTGGTAATGGCAGCTTATCTCCACCAGCAGGGGATAAGAATTTTTCCATACCTCGATGATCTTTTAATTCTAAAACAGTCGCAGGAATTGCTCCTATGTCATCTGCAGCAGACAATAACATGTCTGCAAAGGCACGGGTGGCTCATAAATTGAGCAAAATCGTCTATGGTTCCGTCACAGCGGATGACTCACTTGGGGCTGTACTGTATTCAAGTCTTCAGAGAGTAATTTTACCTCTGAACAAGATATCCAAGGTTCAGTCAAGGATTCAGGACTTGCTAGTGCTACACAGTTAAAAGGTATCCATTCACGCAGCAATGCATGTGATGGGATTGATGTCAACAGTCGACATGGTGGAGTATGCACAGTTCCACTCGATGCCTCTGCACCGTCTGATCCTTGCCAAATGGAATGGGTTGCATAAGATGATAAAAATGCAGACTATGGTTCTTACGATAGAAGTAAGAAGGACATTAGCCTGGTTGCTACAGACATCATATCTGGACAAGGGGAGACCCTTTTGAATATCAGATTGGGAAATTCTGACAATGGATGCCAGTCTCCAGGTTTGGGGAGCAGTGTCAGAAAGGTTGTGTTTACAGGGGAAATGGACCAAGGAAGAAGGTTGCAAGCAATAAATATAATGGAACTTTGGGCCATATACATGGCACTCCAATACTTGCTGTGGTGCGCTCCCTGGGCTATATAGACAGTTCTCACAGTGAGATGATTTGAAGATTATTGGAACACTATCTTTGAACTTTATTGGGGTGAAGGTGACCACTTTGTCTGATTGGTTGCAGCACCTTTGTATTGAAGCACCATCTTTTACATTGTTTTTGGTTTATATACATAGCACTGATTCAGGCAAAGGACATTCTTTGGGGAAAACCAGTTCAGATCCGCTCAGACAATATGACAACAGTAGCATTCCTCAACCATCAGGGAGGAAATCACAGCTGAAAAGTGGCGAAGGAGGTAAGTTACATACTAAAGTGGGCAGAACTTCATCATCCAGCCTTGTCCGCAGTGTTCGTTCCGGGAGTCCTAAACTTGTAAGTGGATTTTCTCAGTCGAAACGCCATTCAGGCAAGTGAATGGGCTCAACACCCAGAGGTCTTCCAGACCCTAGTAGACAAGTGGGAGTTGCAAAAGATAGATCTCACGGCTTCCCATCAGAACAGCAAAGTTCTCGCATATGGGTGTCGTGATACTAATAGCTCCGGCTTGGCCCAGAAGGCATTGGTACACAGATCTGCAGAGAATATTGATGGATGCGCCACTCCTGCTCCCGCAACGTCCAGATCTACTGATGCAGGGTCCTTATTATCACAGACATCTGGATTGACTGTCTTTGATGGCATGGCTCTTGAAACCTCTATCCTGAAGTCAAAAGGATTCTCACAACAGGTAATTCAAACAATGCTCAGAACAAGGAAACCTTCCTCAGCTTGCATTTATCACTGAAAATGGCAAACCTATATTCATTGGTACAGTGAACGAAAATTGGTCTTTCAGAGTTTCCAGAGTCTTAGCATTCCTTCAGGCAGGAATGGATAAAGGTTTGAAGGTGGCTTCCTTGAGAGTGCAAGTGTCAGCATTGACTGTATGGTTCCAAAAGAAAATTGCCAACGTACAAGATGTGCAATCTTTTTTCCAGGGATTGCTGTGCATTCAACCTCCTTTTGTTCCTCCTACAGTGCCTTGGGACTAAAATTTAGTCCTAAAGGTGGGGGTGTGGCCTGACCGGGAAAGGGAATAGCAGATCTTCCAGTGAGCTCCCGAACAAACACCCTTCTAAAAGCCCCATTTGCCTACTTTACCTACCAAAATCACCCTCTTTCCTGCGTCCCTGTTGCCTGCTGCCGCTGGCGATTCAGTACGGGGTGAGCTGCGGCACCGGGAGACGCTGTTAAGGGTCTCTCCAGGTTGTAGCCTTCCCTGCCAGAAAAGCCGGGGACTCGAGTTCGCGCTCCGGCCCGCCGGCTGAGCTCCACGGCGAGACTAGCGGGAGCACAGAGCCGCGGACATCAGTTCTGATTAGGGCATCGCCTGCACATTACCTGCCCTCTCTCCTGGCCTGACAACCTCCATGGACAGGGGCATTAACACCCCCTTCTCTACACAACAATTGAGGTGAGAGGCACAGCAGATAAAGCTGCACACAGGCTGTGTATTACAACGGTGGCCATTTTCTCCCCAGCACATTGCATTACAGCCCAGCTTGGGAACAAAGAACTGAACTACTAACTTTAGTTTATTCATAACGCAGGGTCAACTCCCCAGCCTCTTATCTTATTATTCACATTACTGGTGCTTATCTTTACATATTGCTGGAGGTCACAATAAATATCTCAGTATGATTATTGGGTGCACACTCTGCTGTTCCCCCGTGCTCCCGGTCTGTAGCTGCATGTGAAGTTTGTCATCTTTCACATTAACCCCCCCGGTTCCTGTGATTTGCATTACCATATTTTTGAGTTACTTACAATTTGCCTCAGAAGCTCTCTGTATTGGACGAGGACCCCGGCAGCGCTGCTGGTCAGGCTGTTAACTTGTGCATCTGCATTGTTTGTGTATTTACATATGCTTCTGAAGGCTTTCTCACAGGAATATCTACTCATGTACTCTGCAATGTGATTTCATCTATGCAATGAGCTGATAGCCTCACTCACCGGCCTCATCTTAATTACTTCAGTAGAGACATTTCCACTTTTCACTGTTATCACCTATTGTGATTTTTCTGAGTATTCTATTGATCTTGTTGCTGCTTATATGGAAAAATACCTTACGCCTTCTGCATCCGTGCAACCTCTTCAACCACGCCAGGAAAAGAGAAGGGCGGATCCCAACATGTCTTCTGATTCTGCTATCGTGGCACTATCTTCTGCTGCCAAAAAATCGGTAGCTCCTCAGGACTCTTATGTTACTTATAATGATGGGGTGGATGCTATTAAGGCGACCATGGGTCCGCTGCTCTCACAAGCAGTTTCGGATATAACTTCTCAATTGCAACTCCTCACTCACCGTGTTGCTGAAATGGAACATAGGGTTGGCACCCTGTTTCTAAACGTCTCGCATCTCACACAAGTAGTTCCCAAATTGGAAAAGGACACCTACCATCTTTGGAACAAGATAGACAACCTCGAAAATCGGTCCAGGAGAAATAACATCCGCCTAGAGGGGGTCCCGGAAGCAGTCAAGGGCCCAGCCCTGGCTCACTTTGTTTGTAACACTCTCCTGACTCTCTTTGGAATTGAATCTGAATGCCGTGATATCATCATTGAGAGAGTTCACAGAGTGGGTCAACATTCCTCATCTACTTCTACCCGCCCTCGAGTTGTCCTGTTTCGATGTCTTAATTACTTGCATAAACAGTTACTTTGGTCAGCGTCCCGCAACAAGAAATTCATTCCGTGGGAGTCATCGAAGTTATACCTTTTTCAAGATTTCTCAGTGGAATTATCTCGAGCCAGCAAGGCTTTTTCCCCAGTGTGCTCCCGCTTAGTAGCGGACCAGCGTAAATTTGCCCTGATCTACCCAGACAGGCTCAGACTGTTTGACGGTTCATCTTACAAAGATTTCAACACTCCCGCTGATGCAGAGGCTTTCTTAGCGGAGGAGAGACGTTCTACACCCCATGGAGATATTGCGTATCCTCCCCCATCTACTCGCTAACCTCCACAACGTTCATGTGGACACTACTTTGTTCTAATTTGTTGAATTATTTTCCCACTGAAAAATTCCTTCTTCGTTAAAATTTCATTACTAAACGTTATGCAACTATGTCATATTTCATGATGTTACCGGTGTACTACTGATAGTATGTTTAATGCCTGAGTTCAAGGCCTAGTTACTGTTTTTTCTCATTGATTCCGTTTAGAGAGGCTTATCTTGCCCATTGTGTTTCGCTTTTAGAGTCATCGAACGATGGCAATGGATTTAACTTTGCAGATATGTATTTGTTTTCATTTCATGTCGTCCTATGTCTGTGTTTGTCCCTTCCCTTTTGTCTCCTCTCCCACTCCCTCTCCCATTTTTTATTTACTTGACAGGCCAGGTAGGGATGTTTGTAACCGGTTTCTACACTACTCACCCATCACTTAAATGTCTGTTCGCATAGGCACGTGGAATGTCGGAGGAATTAACTCCCCAGCCAAAAGACATAAGATTCTTACTTATATTTCAAAACTGAAATTAGATATCATATGTATCCAAGAAACTCATTTGACTCACAACGAATCCCTGAAACTACAAACACTGGGTTGGAAATTATTGGCTGCCGCACCTTATAACTCTAAATCCCGAGGAATAGTTATATTAGCCAGAAAACCCCTATCCGTCTCTATTTCTAATTCAGTGGCTGACCCAGAAGGGCGTTACCTGATCACTGATATTATAATCAATAGTTCCCCATATACCCTCTGTACGATTTATGCCCCAAATGTTTATAAAAGATCCTTCTTCATCGCCTTACTGGCCAAATTATTACAATATAGCTCAAAATCCCTGATTTTATTGGGAGATTTTAAACTTATTTCCTCCCCGATTCTCGATAGGTCCTCCACCTCAAAGACTCCCATTTCGCTCCCTAAATTGGGTATACCAGCGCTCTCTAAGAAACTTAGCTTAATTGATGTTTGGCGAGCTATGAACCCAATTGAAAAAGAATTCACTTGCCTCTCAGCAGCTCACCAGACCCTTTCCCGCATAGATTTTATTATCTTCCTCCTTGTTCCCCAGAGTGCAAGATGTTGTCATTGAACCCATAGGTTTATCTGACCACGCGTTAGTATGGTTATCGCTTCAAACTACAGTAGACAAGGGCCTTTATAGATTATGGAAATTCCCTAATTATTTGTCCCAGTCCATATCATTTCGGCAAAAACTGGAGTCCGCCTGGATGGACTTTAAACATGCTAATGTATATTGTGTAGCTTCGGATCCGCTATTGTTCTGGCAAACGGGCAAGGCGGTCCTCCGTGGTGTCATAATCTCATACCTGGCGGCTGAGAATAGACACTTAGCCGCCATGTATCTTGATTTACAGTCTAAATTGACTGAATCCTATCAATCTTTCAAGTCGGCCCCTACCCCTTCTAATAGGTCGGTTTACTGCACTGCAAAGATTCATTTTGATGAATATTTTAAAATCAAAAGTGATCGTTCCCTTTTCTCCACTAATTATAAATTTCATAGATTTGGAAACAAGACTGGCCGTCTTCTTTCCAATCTATTAAAAGGTTCACAACCACCTATGTTGGTTCACCCGTTACGCCGAGATGATGGTTCTGTGGCGGACTCGAGCAACCAGATCACTGATATTATGAAAAATTTCTATGAAACCATATACTCTGACCCTCAAGGTACTGATTCTCCTTTTACTGATGAGGATCCCCCCAGTTCTTGGAGGTTTCCACCCCTTCCCCAATTTCCAGAAGAATTCTCCCAACTACTGGAGGCCCCTGTCTCCATCGAAGAAGTCACAAGGGTTATTCAGCAATCAAATCCATTGAAAGCCCCGGGTCCAGATGGTCTGTCGGCAGAATTTTACAAAATTCTATTGCCTAGGTTTGGAGAGAGCTTGGTTGCATTTTATAATGGTATTATATCTACCAATTCTGTTACACTTTATTTTAATTCAGCGATTATTAAGTTACTCCCTAAGCAGGGCAAGGATTTATCTTTACCTGGATCCTATAGACCCATTTCTTTATTAAACTTTGATTATAAATTATTTACTAAAATTCTTGCTGACAGACTAAAATTATATCTACCCCAAATTATTCATCCGGATCAGACCGGTTTCATTTTAGGTAGACACTCAGTAGTTAATGTTCGAAAAAATTTGGCAGCTATTCACCACTCGAGCTCTTCTACCCCTCCTAGTTTGATAGTTTCTTTTGACGCCGAAAAGGCTTTTTATTTAATAAGTTGGAAATACCTCTTCACTTCTTTACGCCGGTTTGGTTTCCCCCCCACTTTTATTTCTATATTACAAACACTGTATCACTCCCCCCTGTCACAAATTTCCTGTAATGGTTCCATATCATCTGCCTTTGCTATCTCACGCCGGACACGCCAGGGCTGCCCTTAGTCACCCCTTTTTTTTTTTGCCATTGCCATTGAGCCTTTGGCGATTGCTATACGGCTTTCTGCTTTGATTGAAGGTATTACTATTCGTTCCAAATTACTCAAAGTTTCCCTATATGCAGATGATATGGTACTTTTTCTTTCCAACCCGGCATCCTCTCTTCCAGCTGTCCTAAACCTCATTTCCTCTTTTGGCTCCATTTCCGGCTACAAAGTTAACTTAGACAAATCAGCGATCCTCCCCATTAGTGGCTCACCCTCTTATTTTCAATCGCTGCCTATTCTCCGAGCTTTCCACATTGCCCATTCTTCCATTAAATACTTAGGTATTCATATATCAACTAAACTATCGGACATTTATGCTCTTAACTTTATCCCTGTTATCGCCAAGCTAAAATCATACCTAGACAATTGGATATCCCTACCTATTTCCCTCTTAGGCAGAATAGCAGCCATAAAAAGTGTCCTGTTTCCAAAAAAATTTTACGTTATGCAATTGCTCCCGTTTAGACTTCTCTCTAAAGATATCAAACATTTAAATACTCTCTTTTCCCGGTTTCTATGGCAAGGGAAACGTCCAAGAATTGCATATGCTAAACTAAGATTGCCCCGTAGAGAAGGAGGTCTGGGTTTTCCTGATCTAGCCTTGAATTCGGAAGCAATATTTTTTCGGTATGTCAGTGACTGGTTGCTCGAGACTAGCTCTTACACAGATAATCAGTTGGACTCTGCTCCATTTGCCCCTTATTCCCCCAATGCACTGTTACACTCCAAATTGTCGGATATTCCTCCGTTTATTAAAGAAAATCTTTTATTCATAGATACTTATCGGACTTGGGTTAATATTAATAAAAAATTTCATGGTAATTCTAGCTATTCTCCGTATGTGGCATTATGGGGTAATCCGGCTTTTCCCCCTTCACTATCTAATGTGGGTTTTCTTCAGTGGAAGGAAAAAGGCTTAGCCTCAATAGCGAAAGTATTCGACCCTGGTGGCCGTTTATATTCATTTGCTGATCTTCAGTCCCAATATTCTATTCCAGCTCATCATTTCTACGTGTTTCTTCAAGCACATCACTATATTCAATCCCTTTGCATCCCATCATCTACTGATAATAGAACGAAAACGTTTCTCTCCTTGCTTACGCTCATTGCTTCTGTGCCTTATAAAATTAGTTTATTGTATACCTCATTGGCTTCCTTGTCAACCTCAGCTCATTGGGAAACCACTTTGAGGAAATGGTCTTTAGATGTGCCTAGTATCAAACTTTTGCCAGACCTAATATCTCCATTTGATAACACGCTTAAATTCCTACACTCTTCCTATTTACAGGAAGTTCACATTAGGACGTTACACAGAGCATATATAGCACCTGCACAACGAAGATATATGACACCCCTTGAATCTGGTGCATGCATTAAATGCAAATTGTCTCATGCGACGTTTATTCATTGTGTTTGGGAATGTGGCAAGATTAAGCGGTTTTGGAATAAAGTAATTCAATTCATTAATTTCATGTTTTCTACTCATGTAAACCCTGACCCTTTGGCTTGTCTTTGTGGGAATTTCAAAGCTTGGGACTTAGGACCCAATAAGAAATTTAAACTCCAATTACTAACTTTAATTATCACGATTGCCAAAAAGATTATTCTCATTCATTGGATTCGTTCTTCTACTCCCTCACTATCGGAGGTCAAACAAAAATTGTTGCAAATACTGTATTATGAGAGAAGGGCTACTATTTACTTACATTAATGATGGTGTTGAGAAATTTTACCGTAAATGGGAATTTTTTATTAACACTTTAGAAATACAGTCACAAAATCATATTCTCAAATTATTTGAAAATACTTCCTGGAATTTGCTTAGGAGACTCTCTGCCGATTCTGGCATATGATTCTCCTGTATAATTATTATAGATGTTCTATCTAACATGGTTATGAACCCCTGATTTCCGATGACATCTTTTCACCCCCTTCCCCCCTTCCGTTCCCTACCCCTCTTCCCTCTTATGTTATATGTGGCGTTTTGTCTTGTTTGTCTTTCCCCTCCTTATTTTGGTATTCAATTATTGCTGTACTGTACCACGCTGATTATTGTTAGGCTCTCGTATTATTCTACAGTGTGTTTGCTAATAGGTTTGCAGAATATATCATTAATTATCCCCCTAGCCTTAAACTATTGTGTTACGATTTACATTGGTGTTTTCATTATCTATGCAATCCACTAGCTTAATTGTACTTATTCAATCTTATTCGGTACTGTAATTGAACTTCCTTATTTCTATTGGAAAACCAATAAAATCTATTTACAAAAAAATTTTTTAGTCCTAAAGGCCCTTCAAGTTGCCCCATTTGAACCACCTAATAAAGTGGATCTTAAATGGTTAACAGCTAAAGTTCTCTTTCTACTGGCCATGACGTCAGCTAGAAGAGTATCAGATATAGGGGCATTGTCATGTCGTTTCCCATTTCTGATTTTTTATCCAGATAAAGCAATTCTCAGAACTAGATCTGTGTATCTTCCCAAGGTGGTGTCTAAATTCCACCTTAACAAAAAAATTGTAGTACCGAGCCTTTCTGCGGGAGATGCATCACTGGATGTGGTCCATGCCTTAAGAATCTACCTGGATCGTACCAGTGCCATCAGAAAGACAGATTCTCTCTTCATTCTCTACAGATTTCACAAGAGAGGATGGCCTCCTGATAAGCAGACACTGGTAAGGTGGCTTTGGATGACGATTTCAGAAGCATATTCTCAAGCTGATCTTCCTGTTCCGGCTAATGTCTCTGCTCATTTTAATCGTAAAGTAGGTCCATTATGGGCAGCACAACAAGGTGCTTCAGCAGAACAGACATGCAAGGCAGCCACATGTCTTCCATTAACACATTCATTAGACATTATGCCATAGATACCTTAGCCTCTCATGATGCTTGAATTTGGGGTGAAGGATTCTCCTGTCCAATCAGGAGCGTCCCCACCACTAAATTGCTTTGGGAAATCCCAATGTTATCCTGTGGATAACCTGTGGATCCTGCCAGAGAAATATACGTTATGGTAAGATCTTACCGTTGATAACGGTATTTCTCCTAAGTCCACAGGTTTCACAGGGATCCCACCCTGACGCATCTGATTTGAGGATACTTTTACTCACTAACCTCTTCCTTCTTGAATGAATGGGTGTGTATGTGTGTTCTTCTCGCCTGATTAGGGCTATCTATGATGCTCCTTCCTTGAGCTTTGTAATACAACTGATTTGCCTGAGCCAGGAGGCGGGGATATATGGACAGGCCCGTTGTATGCTAGGAGGCCGAAAATCTTTGACTGATTGGTGTAAATCCGCTATCGCTTCATATCCCAATGTTATCCTGTGAAACCTGTGGACTTAGTAGAAATACTGTTATCAATGGTAAGTTCTAACTATGATGTAAATTTCATCATTGGGTGATAAGTAGGAGTCTTTTCAAACTTTTTCCTTGGGGCCTGCAATATATCTAGGTATTCCCCTGGACCTTCTTATTGTAGTGTGGTATAAAATGAACTGGATGGCATTTTAATGTTATATAATATGAAATGGGGAACTGCTATGAGGCACAATATAAATGGTGAGCACTATATAGCATAATATGAATTAGAGGTACTGTGCTGCATAATGTGTACTGGCAGCTCTGAGATGTGACATAGGGTGAACTTAAGCACTACTGCGATTCATAAAAGAAACTAGGGCCCTACTATGGGGCATAACATTAAATAAGGCTCTACTATGGTTCAGAAAATGAACTAGGGCACTATTATAGGGCATAAAATTAACAACTGCTGCAAAGAAGTGTCTCTCTAGAAGAATTGGGAAGGAAGCCCCTTCAAATTGTTGCTATGGGGCACACATTTTTCTGGCTATGACCCTGGATGAAAAGGTAACATAATCTGCTACTGTCTGCTAAAGAACCTTGGATTCAATGAGTTGCTGATTTTCCAAATTGATTTGCTTTAGAGGGTTTTCTGTTCCTTCCTTATGTAAGAATTTGAGCATCTCCCTTTTGACTGGCAAACTTTTTTCAGCATCTAAAATGTAGAGGGAAACCAAACTCTAACTAAGGTACCATTGGTGATGAGAGAAAGTCTTTACTGCTGCCATGGATATCTGTTAGTCTTCATATCCCACTAACTTCTTCATTAGACAAAGGTCCCTTCTTGGGGCAGCAGTTGCTAACTGTGCACGAAACCAGTACTAGACATAAGTTGTGACCACAAAGGTAGCAAAACACTTCATACCAAGTTCTTCATTCTTTGTCACAATCAGTGGAAGCACTTTTGGAAATTGTATACTAGGTGCAATGGGGGTCATTCCGAGCACAGCTACGATAATTCACACTGGCATGTGGGGGGATGCCCAGCACAGGGCTAGTCCACCCCACATGTCAGTGCCGCCCCCCCCCCCCCCCCCCCCCGCAGAAGTGCAAAGGCATCGCACAGCGGCAATGCCTTTGCACTTCAAGAGTAGCTCCCGACCAGCTACTCGTCGCTCCCCGGCCTGCAGCAGCTGTGTGTGACGTCATGCAGCTGCCGCGGCCCGCCCCCCCCAACTGTCCAGCCACGCCTGCATTGGCCGGTCTGCACCCCCTAAACGGCAGCTTAACGCCGCCATCCAGCCCCTTCCCGACCAGCGAGCCGCACTGCGGTGCCGGCGCATGTGCAGTTCTGACCTTATCTGCGAAAAATTGCAGCGAGCGATCAGGTCAGAATGACCCCCCATATCTCTATCAGAGAATGGCCTCTAATGTCTACATTCACCACCAATCCTTTGACACTCCCATAACACACCATCAGAAGGAGTATCTTTGTGTGTCTGCTTATCCACCTCTCACTCACCACCCAGGAATGCCTAATACATTACAGAGCCAGTGTGGCTCAATCAGTCCTGCAACGCTACACAGACACCACAGGAGAAATAATGGTGTTGCTGAACACACGGAATGGGAGGTAAGTTGTCCCCCTACAGAGCAGGAGCCCGGCTACAGTCGACTCCATTGCCTCCCACAGTTATGCCTCTGCACATACTGTACATACATTTATCTATATATGGGGTGGAACCAATATTTATCTTGCTTTACACCCCACACCATTGTGACCAAACTGAAATTCTTGTTTGTTGTGTTAAAAAAGTGGTTTGAATTATGTCTTCCTACACAAAAGAAGGGCAGGTTCTGTTGGTGAGATTAAGTACATTAGGGTAGAAATGGGTCAGATTAAAAAATAACTAAATTGAAATCTGAAATCACAGAAATCAATTGTATTGCATAATAATACTAAACTGACTGAATATAAACAGAATGGAATGTTATTCTCAATAATTTTGAAAAGGCAGTTGTGGTTCTTTGTTTACTAATTATCTGCAGGTTGTTCTGATGGAGGAATGATATTTTTTAATAAGAGTCTGCATTTATTAATAGTACAGAAAGTTTATAGGGCCCACTGACAAAGTCTCTATATGGACGAAATACCCTGGAACTAACAGCCACAATGCTGTTTGCACCACATTACCATGATTCTGCCTACTCCTCACTGGTTTATAAATCCCACAGAAAGTTACGCTGAGCTCCATACAATTATTATGGATCATTTTGTGTGCTCTCCAAGGTCCTGCAAGCAATCTCTCAGTACGGTATGCATCTGTAGGCTTATGTTCTTCTGTGCATGTTTCTTTTGAGTAATGTATACTTGATTTACGTCCAAATCTGTCTCAACCCCAAAATATCTATAAAGATTGCATTATTTTTTATTTCACTGTTGTTGTGTCTATTTTTTTTATCTGAAATGAGAAATGCAATGGTGGGGATAAAGGAGTGAGGAAAATAGAGAAAAGAATAGTGCTTGAGGACATAATGACTAACATGATGAGTGGGTGAAGATGGATGGTATAGGGTGAGAGGGTGATGTATAAGGAGTGCGTAGCAGGGATGCCAAACACTTAAAATAAGTTAAGATTTAAGAATTACATTTTATTGTCAGAGTGATTTTTTTTTCCATTGTACTATAAAATTAGCTTATTTATTGTTTTAATGCTGTAATGTGGGTGCTACTCATATCATTTAGCATCTGGTATAGACTATTGATATAATAAAGAGTCTCTTTTGGAGCTACTGTACTAATGAATGATGTTGAGAAATGAGTGCTATTAGTTTATTGTAGGGACTAATAATGTAATATGGGGTCTATAATATAAATTTTGTCAGTTTGAAATTTAATGACAGTAAATATGTTGACTAATTATCTTTTGATTATGATTAGATTATATGATATACAATAATGTATTGAAAATAAGTAATCTCTGGGGGGGGCGTGGCCTGGCTGGAGAAGAGAGCAGACGTGTTTCTGCTTAACTCCTTTCTCCAGCTTTATTAAACACATCCCTTTCTTTATACACCCGCTGTGTACCCTCTCCGGGGGCTCCCCTTCCCCCCTGTAGACCTCCTGTGCCCAGTAGTGATATGCGCAGAGCCGGGGAGCAGTTTTCACTGTTCCCGCAGGTTGCGGCCTACGCACCTCCAGAAGCCGGGGCCTCGCGTACTCCCAGCGCCCGCATTTTGAGCTCCATAGCGGGGACCTTACCCATGACACAGGAGCCATCGGTAGCCTTCCCCAGACCCCCAGGGTGGACACCCACTGGGGCAGCAGGTCGGGGAGATGCCTGGCAGCGGGGGACAGCAGTGAAACAGACGCCCAGGGGGATGCGGTGGCCATTTTGGATTGCACTGAAGGAGCTGGATCTGAGGTAGTAGTGTGCCTGTGTGATGTGGGAGACTCTGGATTAGGGCTACACCGGGACTGGTGGCCCTCTGGCACTATTCTCCCTTTGATTTAACTCTGGGGCCTCTGTTGAGGGATTTGTGCATTCCCTTCTTTGTGGAGCAATAAACTTTTACTCGGCAGTATTTTCTTCTATTACAACTACCCCATCTTGTGGCCACTGGGTGTAATTGCATGCATTTCTCACACAGTGTGCTCAATATATAATGCATATTGTACTGCAGACTTCATAGGACCGCAGATATCCCAGCACCTGCCGAGACAATCGGCTGCGATGTCCCCATGGTTGAATGACCATGATATTATGATGTGACTGCTCTGAGATAATTCTGCCTCCACCCGAATGCTCTTATGACATGATATGACAACTCAACTTTTATGTGGATCCTTCCTTGATTGATATTACAGACGCCTCTTGCCTCCAGTTCCTCGACTTTGGTCGTTCAGCTTTATTATGCCTCACAAGAAATATAAGGTCGCTAAAACTGTTTCCCAGGTGGCGTTCTTTAAACCTTCTCCTCAAGCCGCTAAAACAAAAGATGCACGGAGTGGCACCTCTAAGCCTGCTGTCCCTGTGCCCTCACCACTTCGGGATGCGTCCGCCCCTACCTCTGTTACCGTACACACCAGTTCTATCGAAGACAGTGACTCACTTATGGTGGGCGCTATGAAGCATCTCCTAACGCAATTTAAGGATGAAGTTGCGGCATAATTTAGAGCGACTATGATGGAATGTCTGAGATCTATTGACAAGATTGGTGGACACACCGATCACTTAGAAACAAAAATGGGTGAAGTGGTGTCTTTGCACATCGACCTGATCTCTTCTCATGAACTGCTTCAAAATGAGGTCAGGGCGCTCAGGGACAAACTCTCTGATATAGAGGACAGATCGAGACGTATCAACATAAAGCTGCAAGGTGTCCCGGAGGCTGTCGCTAATAGCGCTTTAAACGATTTTGCAGTTGACCTCTTTAGCAAACTCCTTCCTTCGTACCGCTCAGTGGACTTTCTAATCGATCGTATGCATAGGCTCCCTAAACCAGGAACGCTCCTGATGGTGTCCCCCGGGATGTCCTTATGAGGTTGCACTATTTCCACGTGAAATAGGCAATTTTGAAAACTGCTAGACCCTCGGATACTGCTTCGTAGGCTCTGGGCTCACTTCAGATATTCGGAGACCTGCCCCCTGCTACTCTAGCGAAAAGGTGCTCTCTTTACCCCATCACATCAGTGTTACATAAAGAGAACATTCTAGACAGATGGGGATTTCCTACTAAGTTGCTTATTTCTCAAGAAGGTTCTACTGTTGTCATAACGAACGTCGAGGAGGGTAAAAAGATCCTAGCATCATGGAACTCTGCAAGCTCTTCTATACACATCTCTCCCGAACGGGGACTTCAGCCGAACTGGGCCTCGTCGGCTGCAGATCTTTGAGTATCGTCTGTTTTACTACGTTTGCATTGATTTCATGTCTTTCTAATCGGTTTGTCATGTCATGTTTCCTATGTTGCACCAGTTCCTTGGCGGTTGTTTGATGCGGGTGTTTATGTGATATCTGAGTGTTGTTAGATTGTTTTCGGGTGTTGCCTCAACACCACTAGTTTACTGTTTGTTGTCTGCCTCTGCTGCCCCGACTGCCACCCACATTTCTTTGTTAGCTGGGAATTCTACCTGAGTTTCTTTTTGTCCTGGCGGCTGGCGGTGCGGGGGACCAGAGATGGAGGAGCGAGGAACTACATCTTGTTTAATTTTAGTTCAGGTGCGGGCAGATTGACCACTACCCCCACAGTTTAACTCTGAGTCGCCATGGTTAGGCGTCCAACTGTGCCCCCGCGAGGGGTTAATGTTATGTTTCCTTTTTCTGTTATTCTTATTTTTATCCTTTCTTTCCCTTTTCCTCTCCTTCTGTCCGGAAATTGCTACACATACTTTCTACATGCCAGTTGGTTGATGATAGCTATGCAATTCTCGATATCTTTACAGTATGGTTAACATTGTCTCTGTAAAGGCAAAGGGTCTTAATTCCCCACAAAAGAGGAGGTTGGCACTTAATTATTTCCATAAACTTAAAGCTCAAATCATAGCTGTCCAAGAGACTCATTTTATTAAATCTGCCCCTCCACGGTTTACTAATGGGAGATTTCCCCATTGCTATTTGGCCAACGGGCCAGCGAAGAAGGCGGGGGTGGCAATCGTGGTATCTCAGCATTGCGCGTTTTCCCTCACATCGCAATACTGCGACCCTTAGGGGAGAATTCTAATTCTGGTTGGTACTCTCGAAAATAAAGAGGTGACAATAGTTTCTTGCTATGCTCCTAACACCAAGCAACTAGCATTTTGCAGGAAACTCTGTGCTAAGGTGCAACAATTGGCCAAGGGTGCTCTTAATGGGGGACTTTAACTTGACCCTGGACCCTTTGGTTGATAACTCTAGCAAGCGGCCCTCACTCTCCAGTCAGCTCCATAGGAATGCAAAGGGCTTTAGCCAGTTATTGGCGGAATATGATCTTTTAGACCTTTGGCGCGTTAAGCACCCAATGGACAGAGATTACACATTTTATTCCCTGGTACATGCCTCTTATTCTAGAATAGACCTAGCTTTAGCAGATAATTGGACTCTACAGTCCATCCGTAAAATCTCCTTTCTCCCCATGTCTTGGTCGGATCACTCCCCACTATTCGTCAAGTGGGATATTAAGAGTAGAAAGGTTACCCCAGCCCCCTGGCGTTTAGGTAAACTAAGTCTTCTTCAGCCTGAGACCACACAGGCTATCCAAACCACCATGGATTATTACCTTTCTGAGAACTCTCCTTGGGAGACATCTATCTTCACATTCTGGTGCGCCCTCAAAGCAGTAACACGAGTGACAGCGATTCAAACAGCGGCTAAATTTAAAAGGGCATACTGTAAAAAATTTGAACAAGCTGAGCTTGCAGTCGATTCCCTGGAGAGTTCTCACAAGGCACATCCACACGATAAAGCCCTTCTTAAATCATTGAATGAAACCAGAGAGGCGGTAAATGTATTCTATTTAGGGGAAGTCCAACGCAACCTACATAGACTGAACCAAAAATTCTATGTTTATGGTATCTGGGCTGGTAGACTACTGGCGAGGAAGCTGAGGGGCAAGAAAGCTAAAGAAAAAATTCATATTGTCTACTCGGATAGGGGTAAGAGAGTCTACGATCCTGACAAAATTGCAAATGTCTTTGCATCTTATTACTCTAAACTATACAACTTGAAGGGGGATTCTTCCACTTTTCAACCTACAGGCATGTATGTTCAGAATTTTCTGGGCAATTTTACTCTCCCCTCGCTGTCACCGGAGTCTTGTAGCTCTCTTAGTGTGCCTTGGACTTTAGTCGAAGTCGAAAAAGCTATTGACTCCCTTCCAGCGGATAAGGCCCCGGGACCCGATGGTTATTCTTCTGGTTTCTATAAATCCTTTAAGGAGAGTTTGGCCCCGGTGCTCTTGACAGTGTTTATGAAGCCTCAGGAGTTGGGCACTTTCCCAAAGAGATGCTGGAAGCTCAAATCATCACCATCCCCAAACCGGGAAAAAAACCTACCTCAGTCCAAAATTTTAGACCAATTGCTCTATTAAATACGGATCTAAAAATGTATGCCAAATTAGTTGCCAACCGTATCAGTCCACTTCCCCTTCTCTTATCAACCCTGATCAAGTGGGATTCGTATTAAACAGACAGGCCCCAGATAATACGCGTAGGGTGATTAATATTATTGAGCATTCTGTCTGTAGAAAAGAACCCCTCCTAGTTTTATCTCTGGATGCTGAAAAGGCGTTCGATAGGTTGAACTGGGACTTTATGAGATTAACTGTGGACAAATTTGGCTTCTCTGGAAGGATCTTAGACTCTATCCTGGCTCTTTATTCCACACCCTGTGCACGGGTCTTTGTTAACGAATGTCTTTCTTCACCCTTTAATATCTCCAATGGCACTCGTCAGCAGGTCCGGTTGCGGGGCTTCTGGCGCCCCGGGCGGCATTAGGGGGCGTGGCTTCATGCAGGGGGCGTGGTCATTTATGCCCCATGTACAGACTGAAATGATGTGTGGTGTGCGATGACGTCATCGCGCACCGCACAGCAAAGGTCCTCTCCACGAAGGGAAACTAGACGCGTAGCGTCTAGTTCCCTTCGTGGAGAGGACCTTTGCTGTGCGGTGCACGATGACATCATCGCGCACCGCACAGTAAAGGACCTCTCCACGAAGGGAAACTAGATGCGTACGCGTCTAGTTTCCCTTCCCAGCGGCAGCGAGAAGGGCAGCAGCCAGCGGCAGCAGGGGGGCAGCGGGCAGCGGGGGCACACAGCAGCAGCGGATCTTGCCCTGGTGCGGCGCCCTCCGGAAGGCGGCGCCCCGGGCAAAAGTCCTGCTTGCCCATGGCAAGATCCGCTACTGCTCGTCAGGGCTACCTGTTATCTCCTATTATATTCGCGTTGGCGATAGAACCCTTGGCTGCTTGCATTAGATCCCGGGATTCGATTAGTGGCCCTGTTATTGGGGGCATCTCTCACAAAATCAGCTTGTTTGCAGACAATATTTTATTATGTCTTTCTGATCCTGAGTCTTCCTTGCCAGTTCTTCATGATGTTCTTCAAGACTATTCGGATGTTTCTTTTTATAAATTAAATACTAATAAAACTGAAGCCCTCCCACTCAATATATCTCCGACTGTGGTCTCTAGGTTGAAGGATTCGTACAAATATGCCTGGAAGTCCTGCTCCTTGAGATATCTAGGTATTAACTTATCCAGAGAAGATAATTTAATTGAGTGTAATTATGCCCCATTATTAAAAGTGTTTACTGAGCTGACTGGGGAGTGGATGCTACAGGAGGTGTCTTGGCTGGGTAGGATTGCTGCTGCCAAGATGGTCTTTTTGCTGAAATTAATGTACCTGTTTCGCGCCATGCCAAGACCCCCTCCCAAACTCTTCTATAATAAATGTAATCAGGTCCTGATTAGATATGTGTAGGGAGGCTCTAGACCGAAAATTGCTAAAAAAATTCTTATTCTGCCCAAACAAACCAGTGGGGTAGCTTTCCTAGATATAGAAAAGTACCATGCTGCATGTCTGTTAAGTCAGTCTAGAGACTGGTTTGATACCTCGAGCCTGAAACCATGGGTTATTCTGGAAGCTTCTTATTTAATGCTATTACTCTCTCTGATTTGTTTTGGTTGCCACCGTCTGCTGCTCGAAGTAGGTCTGGATCCTGCAAATCTATTAAAACGACCCTAGATTCATGGCATAAACTAGTATCCTCTTCGGAAGAGATTAAATTACCGTCCCCCTGTCTGTTGTTAATCGCTCTTATGTCATTGATTCCTAATATTTCCCTAGAGGATTGGATTCGGAAGGGGCTCTCCACTGTGGGCGATTTATTTTTAGGAGATGTCTTGATGTCCTTTTCTCAATTACAAGAGAGATTTGGGATTCGGACTCAAGACTTTTTCAAATATTTGCAGGTGAGAAGTAGAGATGAGCGGGTTCGGTTTCTCTGAATCCGAACCCGCCAGAACTTCATGTTTTTTTTCACGAGTCCGAGCGACTCGGATCTTCCCGCCTTGCTCGGTTAACCCGAGCGCGCCCGAACGTCATCATGACGCTGTCGGATTCTCGCGAGGCTCGGATTCTATCGCGAGACTCGGATTCTATATAAGGAGCCGCGCGTCGCCGCCATTTTCACACGTGCATTGAGATTGATAGGGAGAGGACGTGGCTGGCGTCCTCTCCGTTTAGACACTTGATTTACTAATTTTGGGGAGCATTAGGAGTACTCAGTAGTGTACAGTGCAGAGTTTTGCTGATAGTGACCAGTGACCACCACTTTTATTTATAATCCGTTCTCTGCCTGAAAAAAGCGATACACAGCACACAGTGACTCAGTCACATACATACCATATCTGTGTGCACTGCTCAGGCTCAGGCCAGTGTGCTGCATCATCTATATATATTATATATCTGTCTGACTGCTCAGCTCACACAGCTTATAATTGTGGGGGAGACTGGGGAGCACTACTGCAGTGCCAGTTATAGGTTATAGCAGGAGCCAGGAGTACATAATATTATATTAAAATTAAACAGTGCACACTTTTGCTGCAGGAGTGCCACTGCCAGTGTGACTAGTGACCAGTGACCTGACCACCAGTATATAATATTAGTAGTATACTATCTCTTTATCAACCAGTCTATATTAGCAGCAGACACAGTACAGTGCGGTAGTTCACGGCTGTGGCTACCTCTGTGTCGGCACTCGGCAGCCCGTCCATAATTGTATATACCAGTGACCTAACCGTGGTTTTTTTTTCTTTCTTTATACATACATACTAGTTACGAGTATACTATCTCTTTATCAACCAGTCTATATATTAGCAGCAGACACAGTACAGTGCGGTAGTTCACGGCTGTGGCTACCTCTGTGTCGGCACTCGGCAGCCCGTCCATAATTGTATATACCAGTGACCTAACCATGGTTTTTTTTTCTTTCTTTATACATACATACTAGTTACGAGTATACTATCTCTTTATCAACCAGTCTATATATTAGCAGCAGACACAGTACAGTGCGGTAGTTCACGGCTGTGGCTACCTCTGTGTCGGCACTCGGCAGCCCGTCCATAATTGTATATACCAGTGACCTAACCGTGGTTTTTTTTTCTTTCTTTATACATACATACTAGTTACGAGTATACTATCTCTTTATCAACCAGTCTATATATTAGCAGCAGACACAGTACAGTGCGGTAGTTCACGGCTGTGGCTACCTCTGTGTCGGCACTCGGCAGCCCGTCCATAATTGTATATACCAGTGACCTAACCGTGGTTTTTTTTTCTTTCTTTACACATACATACTAGTTACGAGTATACTATCTCTTTATCAACCAGTCTATATATTAGCAGCAGACACAGTACAGTGCGGTAGTTCACGGCTGTGGCTACCTCTGTGTCGGCACTCGGCAGCCCGTCCATAATTGTATATACCAGTGACCTAACCGTGGTTTTTTTTTCTTTCTTTATACATACATACTAGTTACGAGTATACTATCTCTTTATCAACCAGTCTATATATTAGCAGCAGACACAGTACAGTGCGGTAGTTCACGGCTGTGGCTACCTCTGTGTCGGCACTCGGCAGCCCGTCCATAATTGTATATACCAGTGACCTAACCGTGGTTTTTTTTTCTTTCTTTATACATACATACTAGTTACGAGTATACTATCTCTTTATCAACCAGTCTATATATTAGCAGCAGACACAGTACAGTGCGGTAGTTCACGGCTGTGGCTACCTCTGTGTCGGCACTCGGCAGCCCGTCCATAATTGTATACTAGTATCCAATCCATCCATCTCCATTGTTTACCTGAGGTGCCTTTTAGTTGTGCCTATTAAAATATGGAGAACAAAAATGTTGAGGTTCCAAAATTAGGGAAAGATCAAGATCCACTTCCACCTCGTGCTGAAGCTGCTGCCACTAGTCATGGCCGAGACGATGAAATGCCAGCAACGTCGTCTGCCAAGGCCGATGCCCAATGTCATAGTACAGAGCATGTCAAATCCAAAACACCAAATATCAGTAAAAAAAGGACTCCAAAACCTAAAATAAAATTGTCGGAGGAGAAGCGTAAACTTGCCAATATGCCATTTACCACACGGAGTGGCAAGGAACGGCTGAGGCCCTGGCCTATGTTCATGGCTAGTGGTTCAGCTTCACATGAGGATGGAAGCACTCAGCCTCTCGCTAGAAAAATGAAAAGACTCAAGCTGGCAAAAGCAGCACAGCAAAGAACTGTGCATTCTTCGAAATCCCAAATCCACAAGGAGAGTCCAATTGTGTCGGTTGCGATGCCTGACCTTCCCAACACTGGACGTGAAGAGCATGCGCCTTCCACCATTTGCACGCCCCCTGCAAGTGCTGGAAGGAGCACCCGCAGTCCAGTTCTTGATAGTCAGATTAAAGATGTCAGTGTTGAAGTACACCAGGATGAGGAGGATATGGGTGTTGCTGGCGCTGGGGAGGAAATTGACCAGGAGGATTCTGATGGTGAGGTGGTTTGTTTAAGTCAGGCACCCGGGGAGACACCTGTTGTCCGTGGGAGGAATATGGCCGTTGACATGCCAGGTGAAAATAACAAAAAAATCAGCTCTTCGGTCAGTTCGGTGTGGAGGTATTTCACCAGAAATGCAGACAACAGGTGTCAAGCCGTGTGTTCCCTTTGTCAAGCTGTAATAAGTAGGGGTAAGGACGTTAACCACCTCGGAACATCCTCCCTTATACGTCACCTGCAGCGCATTCATAATAAGTCAGTGACAAGTTCAAAAACTTTGGGTGACAGCGGAAGCAGTCCACTGACCAGTAAATCCCTTCCTCTTGTAACCAAGCTCACGCAAACCACCCCACCAACTCCCTCAGTGTCAATTTCCTCCTTCCCCAGGAATGCCAATAGTCCTGCAGGCCATGTCACTGGCAATTCTGACGAGTCCTCTCCTGCCTGGGATTCCTCCGATGCATCCTTGCGTGTAACGCCTACTGCTGCTGGCGCTGCTGTTGTTGCCGCTGGGAGTCGATGGTCATCCCAGAGGGGAAGTCGTAAGCCCACTTGTACTACTTCCAGTAAGCAATTGACTGTTCAACAGTCCTTTGCGAGGAAGATGAAATATCACAGCAGTCATCCTACTGCAAAGCGGATAACTGAGGCCTTGGCATCCTGGGTGGTGAGAAACGTGGTTCCGGTATCCATCATTACTGCAGAGCCAACTAGAGACTTGTTGGAGGTACTGTGTCCCCGGTACCAAATACCATCTAGGTTCCATTTCTCTAGGCAGGCGATACCGAAAATGTACACAGACCTCAGAAAAAGAGTCACCAGTGTCCTAAAAAATGCAGCTGTACCCAATGTCCACTTAACCACGGACATGTGGACAAGTGGAGCAGGGCAGGGTCAGGACTATATGACTGTGACAGCCCACTGGGTAGATGTATGGACTCCCGCCACAAGAACAGCAGCGGCGGCACCAGTAGCAGCATCTCGCAAACGCCAACTCTTTCCTAGGCAGGCTACGCTTTGTATCACCGCTTTCCAGAATACGCACACAGCTGAAAACCTCTTACGGCAACTGAGGAAGATCATCGCGGAATGGCTTACCCCAATTGGACTCTCCTGTGGATTTGTGGCATCGGACAACGCCAGCAATATTGTGTGTGCATTAAATCTGGGCCAATTCCAGCACGTCCCATGTTTTGCACATACCTTGAATTTGGTGGTGCAGAATTTTTTTAAAAACGACAGGGGCGTGCAAGAGATGCTGTCGGTGGCCAGAAGAATTGCGGGACACTTTCGGCGTACAGGCACCACGTACAGAAAACTGGAGCACCACCAAAAACTACTGAACCTGCCCTGCCATCATCTGAAGCAAGAAGTGGTAACGAGGTGGAATTCAACCCTCTATATGCTTCAGAGGTTGGAGGAGCAGCAAAAGGCCATTCAAGCCTATACAATTGAGCACGATATAGTAGGTGGAATGCACCTGTCTCAAGTGCAGTGGAGAATGATTTCAACGTTGTGCAAGCTTCTGATGCCCTTTGAACTTGCCACACGTGAAGTCAGTTCAGACACTGCCAGCCTGAGTCAGGTCATTCCCCTCATCAGGCTTTTGCAGAAGAAGCTGGAGGCATTGAAGGAGGAGCTAACACGGAGCGATTCCGCTAGGCATGTGGGACTTGTGGATGCAGCCCTTAATTCGCTTAACAAGGATTCACGGGTGGTCAATCTGTTGAAATCAGAGCACTACATTTTGGCCACCGTGCTCGATCCTAGATTTAAAGCCTACCTTGGATCTCTCTTTCCGGCAGACACAGGTCTGCTGGGGTTGAAAGACCTGCTGGTGACAAAATTGTCAAGTCAAGCGGAACGCGACCTGTCAACATCTCCTCCTTCACATTCTCCCGCAACTGGGGGTGCGAGGAAAAGGCTCAGAATTCCGAGCCCACCCGCTGGCGGTGATGCAGGGCAGTCTGGAGCGACTGCTGATGCTGACATCTGGTCCGGACTGAAGGACCTGACAACGATTACGGACATGTCGTCTACTGTCACTGCATATGATTCTCTCAACATTGATAGAATGGTGGAGGATTATATGAGTGACCGCATCCAAGTAGGCACGTCACACAGTCCGTACTTATACTGGCAGGAAAAAGAGGCAATTTGGAGGCCCTTGCACAAACTGGCTTTATTCTACCTAAGTTGCCCTCCCACAAGTGTGTACTCCGAAAGAGTGTTTAGTGCCGCCGCTCACCTTGTCAGCAATCGGCGTACGAGGTTACATCCAGAAAATGTGGAGAAGATGATGTTCATTAAAATGAATTATAATCAATTCCTCCGCGGAGACATTGACCAGCAGCAATTGCCTCCACAAAGTACACAGGGAGCTGAGATGGTGGATTCCAGTGTGGACGAATTGATAATCTGTGAGGAGGGGGATGTACACGGTGATATATCGGAGGGTGACGATGAGGTGGACATCTTGCCT
This sequence comes from Pseudophryne corroboree, assembly GCF_028390025.1. Lineage (NCBI taxonomy): Eukaryota > Metazoa > Chordata > Amphibia > Anura > Myobatrachidae > Pseudophryne > Pseudophryne corroboree. The sequence goes on from NC_086446.1 coordinate 638,614,230, forward strand.
CTGTAGAGCCAGTTTGTGCAAGGAGAGATTAATTGCTTCTTTTTTGGGGGGGGTCCAAACCAACCCGTCATATCAGTCACAGTCGTGTGGCAGACCCTGTCACTGAAATGATGGGTTGGTTAAAGTGTGCATGTCCTGTTTTGTTTATACAACATAAGGGTGGGTGGGAGGGCCCAAGGATAATTCCATCTTGCACCTCTTTTTTCTTTTCTTTTTCTTTGCATCATGTGCTGATTGGGGAGGGTTTTTTGGAAGGGACATCCTGCGTGACACTGCAGTGCCACTCCTAGATGGGCCCGGTGTTTGTGTCGGCCACTAGGGTCGCTAATCTTACTCACACAGCTACCTCATTGCGCCTCTTTTTTTCTTTGCGTCATGTGCTGTTTGGGGAGGGTTTTTTGGAAGGGACATCCTGCGTGACACTGCAGTGCCACTCCTAGATGTGCCCGGTGTTTGTGTCGGCCACTAGGGTCGCTAATCTTACTCACACAGCTACCTCATTGCGCCTCTTTTTTTCTTTGCGTCATGTGCTGTTTGGGGAGGGTTTTTTGGAAGGGACATCCTGCGTGACACTGCAGTGCCACTCCTAGATGGGCCCGGTGTTTGTGTCGGCCACTAGGGTCGCTAATCTTACTCACACAGTCAGCTACCTCATTGCGCCTCTTTTTTTCTTTGCGTCATGTGCTGTTTGGGGAGGGTTTTTTGGAAGGGCCATCCTGCGTGACACTGCAGTGCCACTCCTAGATGGGCCCGGTGTTTGTGTCGGCCACTAGGGTCGCTAATCTTACTCACACAGCTACCTCATTGCGCCTCTTTTTTTCTTTGCGTCATGTGCTGTTTGGGGAGGGTTTTTTGGAAGGGCCATCCTGCGTGACACTGCAGTGCCACTCCTAGATGGGCCCGGTGTTTGTGTCGGCCACTAGGGTCGCTAATCTTACTCACACAGCTACCTCATTGCGCCTCTTTTTTTCTTTGCGTCATGTGCTGTTTGGGGAGGGTTTTTTGGAAGGGACATCCTGCGTGACACTGCAGTGCCACTCCTAGATGGGCCCGGTGTTTGTGTCGGCCACTAGGGTCGCTTATCTTACTCACACAGCGACCTCGGTGCAAATTTTAGGACTAAAAATAATATTGTGAGGTGTGAGGTATTCAGAATAGACTGAAAATGAGTGTAAATTATGGTTTTTGAGGTTAATAATACTTTGGGATCAAAATGACCCCCAAATTCTATGATTTAAGCTGTTTTTTAGTGTTTTTGGAAAAAAACACCCGAATCCAAAACACACCCGAATCCGACAAAAATAATTCGGTGAGGTTTTGCCAAAACGCGTTCGAACCCAAAACACGGCCGCGGAACCGAACCCAAAACCAAAACACAAAACCCGAAAAATTTCAGGCGCTCATCTCTAGTGAGAAGTTGGTTACACTCATTTACTCCCCCACATCTTCACAAACCTTCTCTTCCGACTTATATTAAAAGCCGGTTGGAGACGTCCTCGCATAAATATGGGATTACGTGGTGGTATCAATTTCAATTGACAAACGGCACACAGACTAAATTAAAAGCTCAGATTTTATGAGAAAGAGATTTGAATAGATTCTTTAATGATGCAGATTGGGACAGTATATTTAGATATTGTTTTAAAGTCTCCAAATGTGTTAACCACTCCGAAATGTACTAAAAGCTTATACAGAGGGCCTACTTCACCCCTGAAAGACAAAATAGAATCTGGCCTTCACAATCTAAATTATGTTGGAGAAAATGCGGCTCTACGTGGGATATGTTTCATATTTTCTGGGCTTGCCCTCATATACAACCACTTTGGAGAGAAGTTTTCCATATGGCTAGCATGGATTTAGGGTTCATCATCCCCCTGGACCCAGCTTTAGCGTTATTTCATTTGTACGTAGACCACCTCTCTGCAGGTGATCGCTACGTCTTGGGGCATACAGTATCTTGATAGCCACTAAAGCTGCAATAGCACAATTGTGGAAATCTGAGAATATACCTTCCTCAGCGATTATTCAAAATAAGATTCACAAACATTTCATTTTCGAAACAGCGGAGGCTAAATATTCTTCCTCAGCTAACTCTATCCACCTGGAATGGTTAGGTTGGTCCGACTATAGGGGAAGAGAAGGTAGGCTAACTGTCTATAGCTCTCCAATTGATTTATCTGTGCTTTGCCCCACCTAGACTGACCTCTCCAAGAATGTTGTGATATCAGATATTTTTTTTAATTTATTTATTTATTTTTATTTTATGTCTCTTCTCTGTGCTTTTTCTTCTTCCTGTTTCTGAACGCCCAATGTAACCAATTGTATATTCATCCAACTGTGCATTGTTTGTGCTTTGATTTTAAGGTAACCATTCCGTACTACCCCTATGTTTCCCTTATCTCTTTTTTCTGTTCCCCATTTCTGTGTGAAAACTCTTCAATAAAAATGTAATGTTTAAAAAAAAAAAAATAAGAAAGAAAATAAGTAATCTCTTACTTCTCCAAAAGTGATTAATTTCTATGAGCCTAATTCAGACCTGATCACTAGGCTTCATTTTCAGGTCTGAACTGCACATGTGCAAGCACGTCTGTCCATAGCGTCGGGGATTGCCGGGCAGCGATGGGATGGTGCGGGAAAAGTGATCGGATGGGCGATCGCAAGGTGACTGACAGGAAGAGGCCACTTGTGGGTGGCAACTGACCGTTTTTAGGGAGTATCCAGAGAAATGCAAGAGGGGCCAGGCGTTTGAAGGGAGGGTTTCTGACATTAGCGATGGCTCTGATCATCGCACTGTAAGAGTAAGTCCTGGTCTGTTTGTGCAGCTCTCCTGCACATGCGATCACACCCCTGCACAGTGATTTCCCCCTCCCCCTGTAGGCGGCAACTACCTGATCGCAGGGATGCAAAAAACGCACCCTAGCAATGAGGTCTGAATTAGGCCCTATACCTCTAGCCATGGTAGTTTATATATTGAGCATGAGACCTACTGTAATAAGTATTTTTATATATGACTGAAAGCTTAAAAGAAGGTTACATACTTAATTAACTAACTGCTCGGTGATATCTGCTGTCAATTTACATTTTAGTCTCATATATTCAAGTATATCTTTTCATTTGGCATTTATTCTAGTGTATTAAGATGAATAAAACAAACTATTTTTGGTAGCTACAGTACAGTACATGGTGGGTCATTCTGACCCAATCGCACGCTGCACTTCATCGCAGCCGTGCAATCGGGTCGGAATTGCGTATGCGCGGCGGCCGAATTGCGCAGGTGTGACGCTGCCCGGCGACGGCCATTGTCAGGCTGCTACGCCACGATCAAAGAAAGCGGTCGCATCATCGACCGCAAGAAGATTGACAAGAGGAAGGTGAAACTGGGTGGCAACTCTCCATTTTTGGGGAGTGGTGAGTCCAATGCAGGGTTGTCCAGGTGTTTGGAGGGCGGATGTCTGACGTCAATTCCGGGAACTGCAATGCTGGATCAATTGCACAGGGTAAGTAACTCATACCCTGGTCTTCTTTTACACAAAACTTTTTTTGCATAGCCGGGCTGCACAAGCGTTTGCAGCCCGCTATGCAGAAATACTATCCCCCATAGGTGACGTCTAGTTGTTTGCACAAGCAGTAAAAAGTTGCTAAGTGTGATCAACTTGGAATGACCCCCATGGCACACTGCCTACAAAAAACAGTAACCATCACACACTGCCTAATACTGACAGCAACCAGATCCCATTGCTTTTCCAGTACGAGCATGAAAACAAAAATCTAGTTATGGATTACTGGACTTTTTTCCCCTACACTCCAGTTTCCATAAAGATCATGAGTTTTGTATTTGTTCAGATTCTGAAATAACTCATACATGTAATTCCTAAGGAGTAGGACATAGTTACAATACAGTATCTGTATAACATTTAAGAAATTAGTTTATAAAAAAATAGTAATTAAGTTGTTTTTTTACTTTGCTTTTCACTTTTTAGCGAAAAAAATATCAGCCTTGCAATTGTCATCTTGAAACTTGTAGTTGTGTTGGTCAGGTAAATTAACTTCTCTGAATTAATTTCATGTCACTTTCTAAATCGTGTTGGACCCAAGGGCTCAGGTGACAATTCAACTGTAAATCGATGTGAAGTTGGAAAAAGAGAGAGTTGAAACAGCAAGAAAAGAGAGATGTAAAAACAGTAAATTCAACGGTTTCACATCATTATTGTGAAATCTGTCATAATAATGTTCTTTCCTCTCAAACCTAATATAAAAGTGTCAGATAATGTGATCACATTACCTTAAGTCACAATACAAATGAAAAGTATTTAGAAATAACATTCTCTTTGGCAAATTGCTTAATTTTGCTTCAGTTTATATATACTGTAAAGACTAGTATTGATCCTTATTATTTGAAATATGCCAAAGCATGGATAGCCTTAAAACCTGAACTGTTAGGGTGTCTTGGGTACCGAGTTTGGGAACCAATGGCTTAGATGTATTTTACTCCTCTAATGTTTATTCTGCTTAGGGGCACTATAAATTACACTTACAAGTTTTTGTAATTATGGTTACTGATAGCATAGAGAAGCAGCTTTACTGTTATAAATGAAAATATTGTATTCTCTTATTCATACATAATATAATGAAGTGTCACATACAAGAAAGAGAATGATGTTTTGACAGGGTTAGTATAAGCGTTAAATTCATTTCATTTGAGTAGTGTTCCTCTTTACATGAGTAATTACAATAATTTGGGTGTGGATTATTAGAAATATGCTAAAAAGGTCTACAGTCAATAGGCTATCACTGATGGTCGACATACATTAGGTCGACAGGGTCAAAAGGCAACATAGAATAAGTAGACAGAAGGAAAGGTCGACAGGCTCAAAAAGTCAACATGGTCAAACAGCGGACATGGAAATAGTCGACACAAAAAAGAACGAGATTTATGGTAAGAACTTACCGTTGTTAAATCTCTTTTTGCGAGGTACACTGGGCTCCACAAGGAATAACATCGGGGTGTAGAGTAGGATCTTGATCCAAGGCACCAACAGGCTCAAAGCTTTAACTGTTCCCAAGATGCACAGTGCTGCCTCCTTTATAACCCCGCCTCCGTGCACAGGAGCTCAGTTTCATTAACCAGCCCAATGCAGTAGCAGGTACTAGAGATGACAATAATAAACAGCCACATAGACCACACACTCAACACCACCGGGGAGGGTGTCACCGGCTAATGCCATATCAACCCAAAGAAGCAAAGTGCGTCAGGGTGGGCGCCTTGTGGAGCCCAGTGTACCTCGCAGAAAGCGATTTAACAATGGTAAGTTCTTACCATAAATCTCATTTTCTGCAGCGGGGTACACTGGGATCCACAAGGAATAATATCGGGGATGTCCTAATGGGGGGGGTCGCACTGTAGCGGGTACAAGAACCCAGCGTCCAAAGGAAGCATCCAGGGAGGCGGAAGGATCGAAGGCATAGAACCTTATGAACATGTTCACTGAGAACCATGTAGCCGCCTTGCACAATTGATCAAGGGTCGCACCACGACGGGCCGCCCAAGAAGGTCCTACAGACCGAGTAGAATGGGCTTTGATGGTAGCAGGAGCTGGCAGACCAGCCTGTACATAAGCATGTGCAATCACATTTTAATTCATCTGGCCAAGGTCTGCTTGTTAGCAGGCCAGCCATGTTTGTGAAAACCAAACAGTACAAAAAGAGAATCAGATTTCCTAAAGGAGGAGGTTCTCTTCACGTAAATACAGAGAGCACGTGCCACATCCAAAGACCGCCCTTTAGACGACACCTCAGGAGAATTAAAGGCCGGAACCACAATTTCCTGATTAAGGTGGAAGGAAGACACCACCTTGGGCAAATAACCCGGACGCGTTCTAAGAACCGCCCGGTCATGGTGAAAAATCAGATAGGGGGACTTACAAGATAAGGCAACCAAGACCCTTCTAGCTGAAGCGATAGCCAGCAAAAACAAAACCTTAAGGGAGAGCCACTTAAGGTCCGCAGACACAAGAGGTTCAAACGGATACTCTAGCAAGGCCTTCAGAACCACCGAAAGATCCCAAGGGGCCACAGGTGGAATGTAAGGAGGTTGAATCCGCAACACGCCCTGAGTGAAGGTATGAACATCAGGTAGGGCAGCAATCTTTCTCTGAAACCAAACTGACAAGGCAGAGATGTGAACCTTAAGGGAGGCCAGACGGAGGCCTAAGTCCAGGCCTTGTTGTAGAAAGGCCAATAGTTTGACCGTACTAAACTTGAAAACGTCATGATTAAGCATTCCAGACCCCAAGTGAAGTAAGCATTCCAGACCCCATGGTAAATCCAAGCAGAAGCTGGCTTACGGGCCTTCAAAATAGTTTGAACGACCGCCTCAGAAAAACCCTTGGCCATCAGGACGGAAGCTTCAAGAGCCATGCCATCAAAGCCAGACAGGCCAAGTCCTGGTAAACACAAGGGCCCTGAACGAGGAGGTCTGGTCGTTGTGGAAGTAGAAGGGGACGATCCAATGAGAGGCCCTTAGATCGGAGCACCAGTGCCTCCTGGGCCACACTGGAGCTACCAGAAGCAGGTTTACTCCTTCTTGCTTGAACTTCCGTATTACTCTGGGCAGTAGTGACACTGGAGGGAACACATACGGTAGCTGAAATTTCCATGGAATTGCCAGAGTATCCACAAATCCTGCTCGGGGATCCCTTGTCCTTGCTCCGAAGACTGGAACCTTGTGATTGTGTTGAGACGCCATCAGGTCCACATCTGGAAGGCCCCACATGTCCACGAGAAGTTGAAACACCTCTGGATGGAGGCTCCATTCTCCGCAGTGTATGTCCTGATGACTGAGAAAGTCTGCTTTCCAGTTTAGGACCCCTGGAATGAACACTGATGATTGATGTACGTAACCGTGGTGGCATTGTCCGATTGTACTTGAACAGGTCTGTTCTGTATCAGATACTGGGCCATTGTCAGTGCATTGAACACTGTCCGCAGTTCCAGAATATTTATCGGGAGTAGAGACTCCTCCTCAGTCCACCGACCCTGAAGGGAGTGTTGTTCCAACACCGCGCCATAACCTCTCAGACTGGCATCTGTCGTCAGTAGGACCCAGTTGTATATCCAGAAGGGACAGCCCCTGCTCAATCGATGGTCCTGATGCCACCAGTTCAGTGACAGATGGATCTCTGGAGACAAAGAGATCATGTGAGATCTGATCTGGTGAGGCAGGCCATCCCACTTGGTTAGAATTAACTTCTGCAGAGGGCAAGAATGGAATTGAGCATACTCCATGTCGAAAGCCGACACCATGAGACCAAGCACTTGCATAGCCGAATGAATCAATACTTGCGGATGAGATAGGAAGCATTGAATCCTGTCCTGAAGTTTCAGGACCTTCTCCTGAGACAAGAACAACCGCTGGTTGTAAGTGTCCAATAACGCTCCCAGGTGTACCATGCTCCGAGCAGGAACCAGGAATGATATATTCCAGTTGACAAGCCACCCGTGGGCTGTCATGACCTGGACAGTCAGATCTAGATGACACAGGAGAATTTCTGGGGAATTTGCAAGGATCAACAAATCGTCTAAGTACGGCAGGATCCTGACCCCTTGATGGCTGAGTGTAGCAGTCATGACTGCCATTACTTTGGTGAAAACTCGAGGACCCATTGTCAAACCAAAGGGTAATGCCGGAAATTGGTAATTAAAGTTGCCCACCGCAAACCTCAGGTACTGCAGGTTTGGAAGCAGGCTGACGGGCATCCCAGGCCCGCTTCTGTCTGGGCTTGGCAGGTTTGGAAGCACGAGTCTGCTTTGTGTATGCCTGAGCTTTTGCTTTACCTGGAGGACAAAAAGGCATAGGGAAAGTACTTTTAGCCTTCTGTGCGGAAGGAGCCGTACTAGGTAGGCAAGCTGTTTTAGCAGTAGCCAGATTAGCTACAATCTTATTCAGGTCTTCACCGAAAGAATGTATCCATTAATAGGAAGCACCTCCAGGGTTTTCTTAGAATCCATATCCACCGACCAGGATCTCAACCACAGGATACTGTGATCCAAGATGGACGTAGTGGCAGCCTTGGCCGCCAGCACCCCAGCATCGGAAGCCACCTCCTTAAGGTACAGAGAAGCCGTGGCAATATATGAGAGACATTGTCTAGCCTGATCAGAAATGTCGGAAGGCAGCTTTGCCTCCAGCTCCTGAGCCCATGCTTAGAGAGCTTCAGCAGCCCAAGTTGCTGCAATGGTTGGCCTATGCACAGCTCCCGTTAGGGTATCAATCGCTTTTAGACAACCCTCCACACATCTATCCATCGGTTCCTTCAGAGAGGTGATGGTAGTTACTGGCAGAGCTGAGGAAACTACCATGTGAGCCACATGAGAATCTACAGACAGAGGAGTTTCCCAATTTTTACATAGCTCCACAGAGAGAGGATAGCAAGCATAGGTGGTCTTTTATGCGGTGTGAATTTTATACCTGGATTTTCCCAGGATTCCTGACGTATGTCAGTCAGGTGTTGAGAATAAGGTAAAACTTGTTTAACCACTTTCTTATGTTTTAATCTGTCCGGAATTTTAGAGACAGCCGCAGGCTTAGGTTCATCAGAGACCTGAAGAATGAGCCTGTTAATCAAATCAGGGACATCCACCAGTGACTTGCCTTCCCCATCAGAAGCATCAGAGTCAGTGTCTGTGGGGTCAGTATATGCACCATCCTCCTCAGAGGATGTGTCCGGGACAGCGGTGGATTGTGAGGATATAGCAGCCCATTTAGAAGATTACTTAGTCTTAGGTGGGCGAGAGTGAGACTTACTTTTAGTCACCGATCGGTTCAAGTGCTGTAAATGTGTTGAGATTTGATCCACCCACGGTGGATTGACTGTAGGAACCATAAATTGTTGCAGTGGCATGGGAGGTCCCACAGGGGGCATAAGTTTAGTTACTAGCATATTCAACAATGTCGAGAAGGTAGCCGAAGGTGGGTCATTAGTTGCCCCCAGTGCTACAGACCCACTGGGGGGTAAGGAACCCCCTGAACCTGAACTCTCTGCTACCATGTTATCCTCAAAAGTGACTGCAGCATCACCACCATGCAATGTGGGAGAAGCCCCAGTTCCGTTGAATCGTGTAGCTGACATAATGATAAGTACAATATCAGGCAACCTAGTACAATCTTAGCAGCGATATACCTTAGCACGAATTCCCAGTGTAGCGTGACTTCCTATCAGCACAAACCAGGAATCCAAGATATATATGGTGACTATAAATCACAAAGAAAAATACACAGCAAGTATATCTTGTGAAATGCCTATATCAGTTTATAAACCTGATACACTTAGTCCCCTCAGGTTACAATATATAGGAGTAGCAAGCTGAGTGAAATACCCGAGATGGCAGCCACAGAGCAGCTACATGCACACACACATATATAGTCACAAGCGTACCATGCAGAAAGTGTACTCCGTAAAACTGCACTGGACTTGCAATACAAAGTAATACTCAGTATAGCTATATATGTAAACAGTAGATATAACAAAACACAGTAGATACTGGATGTATATCACAGGGTGTTTGTACCACACAACCCTGAATGTATGCACTCTATCTTAACTAACACTGTCCCTTGACAGGTAGAATACTTAAGTGTCCTGTAAAATGCACAGCGCTGGCGAGCAGGCGGCTTTACAGAGGAGGATTTGCCCCAGCAGTCCCAGGAACAGCACAGCTCCGTGTGATGGTGGCTGACAACGAGTCTGGGAGAGATATGCAGCTCCAGGGTGGGAACATTTACCCAAATGGCACCCTGGGGCTGGGGGAGGGGCTACAGGTTAGGCCTTATCCCCCTGCTGGCTTCCCCACCGGGCACTGTGGGCTGTAATAAAACGGGGTTTTATGAAGAGAAAAAACCCCACCTGTGCCCTGTGTCCCAGTGACTAGTGGAGTGGCTGCCCTTTACAGTGTCCACATCAGCGCGCGCGGACCGCCCCCCACGGGCGCACCAGATCACGATAAAAGCGGGCCAAAGAGACCCCTTACCTCCCCTTGTACCTGCGGCCATGCGATCCCAGAGTGCAGCGGCGAGTGTGTGTGACTGACAGGAAAGACACCGGAGCCTCCGCTGTAGTGACCCGGCAACCAGGGCGCGGGAGTATACAGCGCTGCTGGGGGAGTGATGGAGCTGCCGCAGAGGATGTCTATTTGACATACATGAAAGCTGCAGCCCTTGAAGTCTTCAAATGTCTTCTTTTTTTCTGAAAATAAGCTATAATAAAGGCTGCAAGAGCAGCCCCCCTGTTGATTGTCTGCTTACTGCATGGCAACAACTTACAATTTTAGCTCCAGGTTATAGAGGAGGCAGCACTGTGCATCTTTGGAACAGTAAAAACTTTGAGCCTGTTGGTACCTCGGGTCAAGATCCTACTCTACACCCCTATGTTATTCCTTGTGGAGCCCAATGTACCCTGCAGCAGAAAGACATATTTTTTTGGATGTTTTGTCACTTTTCTGCCACAAACAAGTCCCATTAGTGTACTGTATCCCCTCGCATGGCTTGCTTCGCACGCCATGCTTTGAGCAAAGTTCCTCACTCTATCGCTGCACTCGGCACAGGTTACTATTCCCAAACATAGTCCAAGTGGATGGTAAAGTTGAAAAAGTTTTAAAAAATGGGAAAAATCAAACAAAAAAAAAGTTTCTGCAATATGTGTGTTGACCACTGTCATGTCAACCTTTTGAGCCTGTCAACCTGTTGAACTGTCTACCTTTTACACGTCGACCTTTTGAACCTGTTGTCCTAATGCATGTCTACCATTAGCGGTAGACCTATTAACTGTAGACCTTTTTAGTGTAGAACTGTAATCCAGATACCCGATAATTCGGGGGATGTAACAACTCAAATATATATTTAGACTGAAGTTATACTATAGCATTGATTTTTTTCCCCAGGATAAGGAAATTAGTGAGTATCTTGAGATTATGCAATGATACTGTAAATCTGGTGCTTTGATAATTGGGTTTTAAGGTTTCTTTGTAATATTTGAGTCAATCAATGCTTTTAAAGCCTGGAACCAAATACAGAAAAAGCTGTTTGCCTTTCCTTGGCTAGAGAGCTGGGAGTCATATAGGGCTATATGCAATAGGATGTGCTGTGATTCTGAAAGTTCCAAGATTTAGGTGAGTTACAAGATAAATGAAAGCAGCAACATTTAGCAAACATTGCGGCTTTAACCCTCAGTCAGGCGCTGCAAAGCTGTTCTCGCTCCCCTCTCCGCCCCAATGGGGCACAGGGGCCTGACCCTCCTGGTACCTTCCTATCTCTAGGTGCTGTTCGAAACCCCCCTAGTCAGTTTTCCCGCTGCCTACGTGGAGTGCAGTAGTGACCCTCCTGGCCTCTCAGGCACACTGCACCTGAACTCCTCCGACTTTTAAAGGTTCGGTTTTCTTTTTCTTTTCATCTATTAATTGTTTATTTTGATCATTTTATGACTGAAAATTACAAAGGTTGTTGATATTTTGCGGAAATATGTAGGTTTGTCCAGGGTGGCCTCTCAGGCACACTGCGCCCAAACTTATACTCATGTTCGTGTTTTCTCTTTTTTGCTTCAGATTTTCAGCTGGAAAAAAATGGCACTTAAAACCTATGATTTCTCTCTTTGTATGTCCTAATGAAGGTCACTGATCACTTTAAGGTAGTCATTCCGAGTTGATCGCAGCCAGCAACTTTTAGCTGCTGCTGCGATCAATAGTCCACTCCTCTGGGGGAGTGTATTTTAGCTTAGCAGGGCTGCGATCGCTTGTGCAGCCCTGATAAGCTAAAAAAAATTCAAGCAGCAGTAGACTAGGGCTGGACATACTTACCCTGTGCGATGGATCCAGCGATGATGGGCCTGGCTTTGACGTCACACCTCCGCCCTCCGTTGTCCTAGACACGCCTGCGTTTTACTCACCACTCCCCGAAAACGGTGTCCAACGGTCTGGATCCACCCATGCCACCCCTCTTTCCTGTCAATCTTCTTAGTGGTCACCTCTGCGACCGCTTCCATCGGTAGCCGCGACGTAACCCTGCGACCTCTGTCGCCCGGCAACATCGCGCACGGGCACAGCAGCCACCGCGCATGAGCATTCTGCACCCGTTTCGGACTGCTGTGAAAAACCGCTGCGTGAGAACAGGTCGGAATGACCCCCTAAGAGCATTAGAAATTAGTTAATTAGGTGCTAATGATGATTTTCTAACAGGCGCCTTTCAGGCACACTGTGCTGCCCTGAACCCGGGAGTCCCAGAGGTGTTCCCAACGGAGGGTTAAATTGGTATGCTTTACATTTATCTGCTAAGCCATCAATAACACTAAACTTTCAGAATTCTGCATGCTATACCATATGCAGGCCAGGCACTACCCGCCTAGTAAGGTCTGCAAAGCAGGGAGGCGCCGGGTCAGAGACGCACTCTCCCCACTCTGTGACCTTGCTGATGTGCGTTGTTGCTGCCAGCGCTTGTCACTCTGACAGGCAGCATTGGTGCCAGCAGCATGGATAGCGGCTCCACCACTGACGGAGCTGCACTGTCCTGTCTGTTGCTGCCTGTAACACTTACCACAGGCAGCAGCGGCAGCTAGCAGCACGAAGAGATGTGCCGCAGAAATATAACATGCGCCACCTGTTCAGTCATCAGAGTTTCCGCACATACATGGCAGCCAGGATTGGATTTAGTATAAGTTGAGAAAGGGGGAAGGAGGCACCGGCGCGTGTAGAAGGGGTGTCCGAACGTGAGTTGGGGAGTGGGGTCCAGCCACGAGTAAAGGGAAGGGCAGCTCCCCACCACCACTGACAATCAGTTCTCTTTCCCGCTTCCCAGAGCCGCAGACCACCTTCAAAATCATCACACCAGCACAACTAAGTGATTACTGGGGCACTGAGCTCCTCAGTTGTTCCTGTCTGCAGCCTGCACAGGGTGCAAGGAAGAAAGGGGGCATTTGTTGCGGCATGTGTTATTGTCACAACAACAGGGAGTAAGTAAGAAACCACAAATAAAATTCAGTGTAGAATAGAGGGTGGGTGTACATGGTGTTTATTAGAGATGAGCGGGTTCGGTTCCTCGGAATCCGAACCCGCCCGAACTTCATTTTTTTTTACACGGGGCCGAGCGACTCGGATCTTCCCGCCTTGCTCGGTTAACCCGAGCGCGCCCGAACGTCATCATCCCGCTGTCGGATTCTCGCGAGGCTCGGATTCTATCGCGAGACTCGGATTATATATAAGGAGCTGCGCGTCGCCACCATTTTCACACGTGCATTAAGATTCATAGGGAGAGGACGTGGCTGGCGTCCTCTCCGTTTATAGAGAAGAGAGTGAGACTAGAGTAGAGAGAGACACAGTAGTAATTTTGGAGAGCATTAGGAGGAGTACTACTACTTGCTGAAGTGATAGATAGATAGTGTGACTGTATAATGTATATCTGACTTGTGGGGGAGACACTGACAGTGGGGAGCAGTTAGAGTCTGAGAGCAGGACTCAGGAGTACATATAACGTACAGTGCACACTTTTGCTGCCAGAGTGCCACACTGCCATTGTGACCACACTGACCACCAGTATAATATATATTGTGATTGTCTGCTTAGGAGTACTACTTGCAAGTTGCTGATAGTGTGACCAGTGACCTGACCACCAGTTTAATAATCACCACTAGTTTAATATATATATATATATATATATATAATTGTATATAATATATATATAATATTGTATACCACCTACCCGTTTTTTTTTTTCTTTCTTCTTCTTTATACATACTACTATAGTAGCTTACTGTAGCAGTCTGCGGTGCCGCTGAGCTGACAGTGTCCAGCAGGTCCGTCATCAGTCATTACATAATAAATATATATACCTGTCCGGCTGCAGTACTAGTGATATTATATATATATATATTGATTTCATCTCATTATCATCCAGTCTATATTAGCAGCAGATACAGTACGGTAGTCCACGGCTGTAGCTACCTCTGTGTCGGCAGTCGTTCGTCCATCCATAATTGTATACCACCTACCCGTGGTTTTTTTTTTTCTTTCTTCTTTATACATACTACTATAGTAGCTTACTGTAGCAGTCTGCGGTGCTGCTGAGCTGACAGTGTCCAGCAGGTCCGTCATCAGTCATTACATAATAAATATATCTACCTGTCCAGCTGCAGTACTAGTGTGATATTATATATATATATATATATTGATTTCATCTCATTATCATCCAGTCTATATTAGCAGCAGACACAGTACGGTAGTCCACGGCTGTAGCTACCTCTGTGTCGGCAGTCGCTCGTCCATCCATAATTGTATACCACCTACCCGTGGTTTTTTTTTTTTCTTTCTTCTTTATACATACTACTATAGTAGCTTACTGTAGCAGTCTGCGGTGCTGCTGAGCTGACAGTGTCCAGCAGGTCCGTCATCAGTCATTACATAATAAATATATCTACCTGTCCGGCTGCAGTACTAGTTTGATATTATATATATATATATATATTGATTTCATCTCATTATCATCCAGTCTATATTAGCAGCAGACACAGTACGGTAGTCCACGGCTGTAGCTACCTCTGTGTCGGCAGTCGCTCGTCCATCCATAATTGTATACCACCTACCCGTGGTTTTTTTTTTCTTTCTTCTTTATACATACTACTATAGTAGCTTACTGTAGCAGTCTGCGGTGCTGCTGAGCTGACAGTGTCCAGCAGGTCCGTCATCAGTCATTACATAATAAATATATCTACCTGTCCGGCTGCAGTACTAGTGTGATATTATATATATATATATTGATTTCATCTCATTATCATCCAGTCTATATTAGCAGCAGACACAGTACGGTAGTCCACGGCTGTAGCTACCTTTGTGTCGGCAGTCGCTCGTCCATCCATAATTGTATACCACCTACCCGTGTTTTTTTTTTTTCTTTCTTCTTTATACATACTACTATAGTAGCTTACTGTAGCAGTCTGCGGTGCTGCTGAGCTGACAGTGTCCAGCAGGTCCGTCATCAGTCATTACATAATAAATATATATACCTGTCCGGCTGCAGTACTAGTGATATTATATATATATATATATATATATATATATTGATTTCATCTCATTATCATCCAGTCTATATTAGCAGCAGACACAGTACGGTAGTCCACGGCTGTAGCTACCTCTGTGTCGGCAGTCGCTCGTCCATCCATAAGTATACTAGTATCCATCCATCTCCATTGTTTACCTGAGGTGCCTTTTAGTTGTGCCTATTAAAATATGGAGAACAAAAATGTTGAGGTTCCAAAATTAGGGAAAGATCAAGATCCACTTCCACCTCGTGCTGAAGCTGCTGCCACTAGTCATGGCCGAGACGATGAAATGCCAGCAACGTCGTCTGCCAAGGCCGATGCCCAATGTCATAGTACAGAGCATGTAAAATCCAAAACACCAAATATCAGTAAAAAAAGGACTCCAAAATCTAAAATAAAATTGTTGGAGGAGAAGCGTAAACTTGCCAATATGCCATTTACCACACGGAGTGGCAAGGAACGGCTGAGGCCCTGGCCTATGTTCATGGCTAGTGGTTCAGCTTCACATGAGGATGGAAGCACTCAGCCTCTCGCTAGAAAAATGAAAAGACTCAAGCTGGCAAAAGCACCGCAAAGAACTGTGCGTTCTTCGAAATCCCAAATCCACAAGGAGAGTCCAATTGTGTCGGTTGCGATGCCTGACCTTCCCAACACTGGACG
This sequence comes from Pseudophryne corroboree, assembly GCF_028390025.1. Lineage (NCBI taxonomy): Eukaryota > Metazoa > Chordata > Amphibia > Anura > Myobatrachidae > Pseudophryne > Pseudophryne corroboree. The sequence continues at coordinate 638,629,967 of NC_086446.1, forward strand.
TGAAGAGCATGCGCCTTCCACCATTTGCACGCCCCCTGCAAGTGCTGGAAGGAGCACCCGCAGTCCAGTTCCTGATAGTCAGATTGAAGATGTCAGTGTTGAAGTACACCAGGATGAGGAGGATATGGGTGTTGCTGGCGCTGGGGAGGAAATTGACAAGGAGGATTCTGATGGTGAGGTGGTTTGTTTAAGTCAGGCACCCGGGGAGACACCTGTTGTCCGTGGGAGGAATATGGCCGTTGACATGCCTGGTGAAAATACCAAAAAAAATCAGCTCTTCGGTGTGGAAGTATTTCAACAGAAATGCGGACAACATTTGTCAAGCCGTGTGTTGCCTTTGTCAAGCTGTAATAAGTAGGGGTAAGGACGTTAACCACCTCGGAACATCCTCCCTTATACGTCACCTGCAGCGCATTCATAATAAGTCAGTGACAAGTTCAAAAACTTTGGGCGACAGCGGAAGCAGTCCACTGACCAGTAAATCCCTTCCTCTTGTAACCAAGCTCATGCAAACCACCCCACCAACTCCCTCAGTGTCAATTTCCTCCTTCCCCAGGAATGCCAATAGTCCTGCAGGCCATGTCACTGGCAATTCTGACGATTCCTCTCCTGCCTGGGATTCCTCCGATGCATTCTTGCGTGTAACGCCTACTGCTGCTGGCGCTGCTGTTGTTGCTGCTGGGAGTTGATGGTCATCCCAGAGGGGAAATCGTAAGACCACTTTTACTACTTCCACCAAGCAATTGACTGTCCAACAGTCCTTTGCGAGGAAGATGAAATATCACAGCAGTCATCCTGCTGCAAAGCGGATAACTGAGGCCTTGGCATCCTGGGTGGTGAGAAACGTGGTTGGAGGTACTGTGTCCCCGGTACCAAATACCATCTAGGTTCCATTTCTCTAGGCAGGCGATACCGAAAATGTACACAGACCTCAGAAAAAGAGTCACCAGTGTCCTAAAAAATGCAGCTGTACCCAATGTCCACTTAACCACGGACATGTGGACAAGTGGAGCAGGGCAGGGTCAGGACTATATGACTGTGACAGCCCACTGGGTAGATGTATGGACTCCCGCCGCAAGAACAGCAGCGGCGGCACCAGTAGCAGCATCTCGCAAACGCCAACTCTTTCCTAGGCAGGCTACGCTTTGTATCACCGGTTTCCAGAATACGCACACAGCTGAAAACCTCTTACGGCAACTGAGGAAGATCATCGCGGAATGGCTTACCCCAATTGGACTCTCCTGTGGATTTGTGGCATCGGACAACGCCAGCAATATTGTGTGTGCATTAAATCTGGGCAAATTCCAGCACGTCCCATGTTTTGCACATACCTTGAATTTGGTGGTGCAGAATTTTTTAAAAAACGACAGGGGCGTGCAAGAGATGCTGTCGGTGGCCAGAAGAATTGCGGGACACTTTCGGCGTACAGGCACCACGTACAGAAGACTGGAGCAACACCAAAAACGCCTGAACCTGCCCTGCCATCATCTGAAGCAAGAAGTGGTAACGAGGTGGAATTCAACCCTATATATGCTTCAGAGGTTGGAGGAGCAGCAAAAGGCCATTCAAGCCTATACAATTCAGCACGATATAGGAGGTGGAATGCACCTGTCTCAAGCGCAGTGGAGAATGATTTCAACGTTGTGCAAGGTTCTGCTGCCCTTTGAACTTGCCACACGTGAAGTCAGTTCAGACACTGCCAGCCTGAGTCAGGTCATTCCCCTCATCAGGCTTTTGCAGAAGAAGCTGGAGACATTGAAGGAGGAGCTAACACGGAGCGATTCCGCTAGGCATGTGGGACTTGTGGATGGAGCCCTTAATTCGCTTAACAAGGATTCACGGGTGGTCAATCTGTTGAAATCAGAGCACTACATTTTGGCCACCGTGCTCGATCCTAGATTTAAAACCTACCTTGGATCTCTCTTTCCGGCAGACACAAGTCTGCTGGGGTTCAAAGACCTGCTGGTGAGAAAATTGTCAAGTCAAGCGGAACGCGACCTGTCAACATCTCCTCCTTCACATTCTCCCGCAACTGGGGGTGCGAGGAAAAGGCTCAGAATTCCGAGCCCACCCGCTGGCGGTGATGCAGGGCAGTCTGGAGCGACTGCTGATGCTGACATCTGGTCCGGACTGAAGGACCTGTCAACGATTACGGACATGTCGTCTACTGTCACTGCATATGATTCTCTCCCCATTGAAAGAATGGTGGAGGATTATATGAGTGACCGCATCCAAGTAGGCACGTCACACAGTCCGTACTTATACTGGCAGGAAAAAGAGGCAATTTGGAGGCCCTTGCACAAACTGGCTTTATTCTACCTAAGTTGCCCTCCCACAAGTGTGTACTCCGAAAGAGTGTTTAGTGCCGCCGCTCACCTTGTCAGCAATCGGCGTACGAGGTTACTTCCAGAAAATGTGGAGAAGATGATGTTCATTAAAATGAATTATAATCAATTCCTCCGTGGAGACATTGACCAGCAGCAATTGCCTCCACAAAGTACACAGGGAGCTGAGATGGAGGATTCCAGTGGGGACGAATTGATAATCTGTGAGGAGGGGGATGTATACGGTGATATATCGGAGGATGATGATGAGGTGGACATCTTGCCTCTGTAGAGCCAGTTTGTGCAAGGAGAGATTAATTGCTTCTTTTTTGGTGGGGGTCCAAACCAACCCGTCATTTCAGTCACAGTCGTGTGGCAGACCCTGTCACTGAAATGATGGGTTGGTTAAAGTGTGCATGTCCTGTTTATACAACATAAGGGTGGGTGGGAGGGCCCAAGGACAATTCCATCTTGCACCTCTTTTTTCTTTAATTTTTCTTTGCATCATGTGCTGTTTGGGGAGTGTTTTTTGGAAGGGCCATCCTGCGTGACACTGCAGTGCCACTCCTAGATGGGCCAGGTGTTTGTGTCGGCCACTAGGGTCGCTTATCTTACTCACACAGCTACCTCATTGCGCCTCTTTTTTTCTTTGCGTCATGTGCTGTTTGGGGAGTGTTTTTTGGAAGGGCCATCCTGCGTGACACTGCAGTGCCACTCCTAGATGGGCCCGGTGTTTGTGTCGGCCACTAGGGTCGCTTATCTTACTCACACAGCTACCTCATTGCGCCTCTTTTTTTCTTTGCGTCATGTGCTGTTTGGGGAGTGTTTTTTGGAAGGGCCATCCTGTGTGACACTGCAGTGCCACTCCTAGATGGGCCCGGTGTTTGTGTCGGCCACAAGGGTCGCTTATCTTACTCACACAGCTACCTCATTGCGCCTCTTTTTTTCTTTGCGTCATGTGCTGTTTGGGGAGTGTTTTTTGGAAGGGCCATCCTGCGTGACACTGCAGTGCCACTCCTAGATGGGCCAGGTGTTTGTGTCGGCCACTAGGGTCGCTTAGCTTACTCACACAGCTACCTCATTGCGCCTCTTTTTTTCTTTGCGTCATGTGCTGTTTGGGGAGTGTTTTTTGGAAGGGCCATCCTGCGTGACACTGCAGTGCCACTCCTAGATGGGCCCGGTGTTTGTGTCGGCCACTAGGGTCGCTTAGCTTAGTCATCCAGCGACCTCGGTGCAAATTTTAGGACTAAAAATTATATTGTGAGGTGTGAGGTATTCAGAATAGACTGAAAATGAGTGGAAATTATGGTTTTTGAGGTTAATAATACTTTGGGATCAAAATGACCCCCAAATTCTATGATTTAAGCTGTTTTTTAGTGTTTTTTGAAAAAAAACACCCGAATCCAAAACACACCCGAATCCGACAAAAAAAATTTGGTGAGGTTTTGCCAAAACGCGGTCGAACCCAAAACACGGCCGCGGAACCGAACCCAAAACCAAAACACAAAACCCGAAAAATTTCAAGTGCACATCTCTAGTGTTTATACTGTATGTATGTGCGCGTATATAAATAGCAACCAAAAAAAAACAAAAAACGGCAACACTCTGGATTATTACAAACCAACTCAAAATACAATGGTGAGTTAAATCAATGCTTCAGCACTAAAGAGCTGAAACATTGGTTGTGTTACACCATTGTGTTACGAGTTGGTTTGTAATAGGCCAGAGTGCCACCATTTGAATTTGCCGCTACATGTCCCTGCAAATACCAGATACCTTGCTGGTATCTGGGGAGGGCACCCAGAGAGTGTACATGGAGAGATCCACAAAGCAGTGGACCTAGGCCCTCATTCCGAGTCGTTCGCTCGGTAATTTTCTTCGCATCGCAGCGTTTTTCTGCTTAGTACGCATGCGCAATGTTCGCACTGCGACTGCGCCAAGTAATTTTGCTATGAAGATAGTTTTTTTACTCACGGCTTTTTCTTCGCTCCGGCGAACGTAATGTGATTGACAGGAAATGGGTGTTACTGGGCAGAAACACAGCGTTTTATGGGCGTGTGGATGAAAACGCTACCGTTTCCGGAAAAAACGCAGGAGTGGCTGGAGAAACGGAGGAGTGTCTGGGCGAATGCTGGGTGTGTTTGTGACGTCAAACCAGGAACGACAAGCACTGAACTGATTGCAGATGCCGAGTAAGTCTGAAGCTACTCTGAAACTGCTAAGTAGTTTGTAATCGCAATATTGCGAATACATCGTTCGCAATTTTAAGAAGCTAAGATTCATTCCCAGTAGGCGGCGGCTTAGCGTGTGTAACTCTGCTAAAATCGCCTTGCGAGCGAACAACTCGGAATGAGGGCCCTAGTCACTTACATAAAAATATACACGCACACACTCATACAGAAACCCTCCAATGAAAATCCTGCATGTGCCCCTGCACACTAGCACAGCTCCGAATCCGAGCTCCGCCTCCCCAGTGGTATCCGTTCACATGGTCGACCATGTTATGGTCGACAGTCATTAGGTCGACCACTATTGGTCGACATTGACATGGTCGACATGGACACATGGTCGACACATGAAAATGGTCGACACGTGAAAGGTCAACACATGAAAAGGTCGACATGAGTTTTTTTACTTTTTTTTCTTTTGGGAAACTTTTCCATACCTTACGATCCACGTGGACTACGATTGGAACGGTAATCTGTGCCGAGCAAAGCGAAGGCACCATGCCCGAAGCATGTCGAGCGAAGCGAGCCATGCGAGGGGATGCGGTGCACTAATTGGGGTTCCCAGTCACTTTACGCAAAAAACGACACCCAAAAAAGTAAAAAAAACTCATGTCGACCTTTTCATGTGTCGACCTTTCATGTGTCGACCATTTCATGTGTCGACCATGTGTCCATGTCCACCATGTCAATGTCGACCAATAGTGGTCGACCTAATGACTGTCGACCATAACATGGTCGACCATTCATACCGGAACCCTCCCCAGTGGGCTACTCTAAATCAATGGGATAGCTGTGGCACGCAGAAACCCATGTGTGACAGGCTGCTGCCTCTTCCTGAACAAGAGAGGAGGCATTGCTTACACTGCACATATCTGGTAAGTGACAGTCGGGGGGCTCTCCATAGCTTATAGTCTGTATGTGTACAGTATGTTTAATCCACAATTGGATTAAGACTATTTTATTTATTCTAATAAAGCTATTTTAAGTCCCCTGCCCTCACTATTCCTGTAACTCCACCCTCAGTACCACTGCCCTCGCCCACCCTGTAACTAACCCCCCCAGTGCCCCTACCCTCACCCTACCTGTAACTTCCCCCAATGCCCCTGCCCTCATCCTCCCTGTAACTCCTCCTTCAGTGTCCCTCACGCTCCTTCTAACTCCCTGTCAGCATCACTGCCCTCACCCTCCCTGTAACTCCCCCTCAGCGACCCTGCCCTCACCCTCCCTGTAACCCCCCCCCCCCCAGTGCCCCTAACCTCACCCTCCCTATAACTCCCTGTCAGCATCCCTGATCACACCCTCCATGTAACTCCACATTGGAGTCCCAGCCCTCACCTTCCCTGTATCTCCCCCCTCAGTGCCACTCATGCTCCTTCTAACTCCCTATCAGCATCCCTGCCCTCACCCTCCCTGTAACTCCCCCTCAGTGTCCCTGCCCTCACCCTCCTTGTAACTCCCACCCCAGTGCCCCTACCCTCACCCTCCATGTAACTACGTTTCAGCATCCCTGCCCCCACTCTCCCTGTAACTCTCCCTCAGAGTCCCTGCCCTCACCATCCCTTTAACAACCCCTCCCCAATGTCCCTGCCCTCTATCTCCCTATAACTCCCCTCAGTGTCCCTGCCCTCACCCTCCCTGTAACTCTCCCCTCAGTGCCCTCATGCTCCTTCTAACACCCTGTCAGTTTCCATGTCCTCACCCTCCCTGTAACTCCCCCTCAGCGTCCATGCTCTCATCCTCGCTGTAACACCCCCTCAAGTGCCCCTACCCTCACCCTCCCTATAACTCCCTGTCAGCATCCCTGATCTCATCCTCCCTGTAACTTCTCCTCAGAGTCCCTGCCCTCACCCTCCCTGTAACTCCTCCCTCAGTGCCCCACATGCTCCTTCTAACACCCTGTCAGCATCCCTGTCCTCGCATTCCCTGTAACTCCCCCTCAGCATCCATGCCCTCACCCTCCCTATAACTCACCCCCTAGTGCCCCTACTCTAACCCTCCCTATAACTCCCTGTCAGCATCCCTGATTTCACCCTCCCTGTAACTTCCCCCTCGGTGCCCCTCATGCTCCTTCTAACTCCCTGTCAGCATCCCTGATCTCACATTCCCTGTAATTCCCCCATCACCGCCCCTCACGATCCTTATAACACCCTGTCAGCATCCATGTCCTGACCATCCATATAACTCAGCCCCTAGTGCCCCTACCCTCACCCTCCCTATAATTCCCTGTACACATCCCTGGTCACACCCTCCATGTAACTCCCCCTGAGAGTCCCTGCCCTCACCCTCCCTATAACTCCCCCCTCAGTGCCACTCATGCTCCTTCTAACTCCCTGTCAGCATCCCTGCCCTCACCCTCCCTGTAACTCCTCCTCAATGTCTCTACCCTCACCCTACATGTAGCACCCTGTCAGCATCCCTGCCCTCACTCTCCCTGTAACTCTCCTTCAGAGTCCCTGCCCTCACCCTTCCTGTAACTACCCCTCCCCAGTGTCCCTGCCCTCACCCTCCCTGTAACTCCCCCTCAGTGCCCCTGCTCTCACCCTTCCTGTATCTCCAACTCAGCGTCCGTGCCCTCGTCCACCCTGTAACTCCCCCCCAGTGCCCCAACCCTCACCCTCTCTGTAACTTCCCCCCCAGTGCCGCTACCCTCACCCTCCCTATAACTACCACTCAGCATCCCTGCCTTCCCTATAACTCCCCCCTAGTGCCCCTACCCTCACTCTCCCTATAACTTCCTGTCAGCATCCCTGATCTCACCCTCCCTGTAACTCCCCCGTCAGTGCACCTCACGTTCCTTCTAACACCCTGTCAGCATCCATGTCCTAACCCTCCCTGTATCTCCCCCTCAGCGTCCATGCCCTCACCTTCCCTATAACTCAGCCCCTAGTGCCCCTACCCTCACCCTCCCTACAATTCCCTGTCCGCATCCCTGATCACACCCTCCATGTAACTCCCCCTCAGAGTCCCTGCCCTCACCCTCCCTGTAACTCCCCCCTCAGTGCCACTCATGCTCCTTCTAACTCCCTGTCAGCATCCCTCACCCTCCCTATACCTTCCCTCACCCTCCCTGTAACTCACTGTTAGCATCCCTGCACTCACTCTCCCTGTAACTACCCCTCCCCAGTGTCCCTGCCCTCTCCCTCCCTATAACTCCCCATCAGTGTCCCTGCCCTCTCCCTTCTTTTAACCCCCCTCAGTGTCCCTGCCCTCACCATTGCTCTAACTACCCCCCAGTGTCCCTGACCTCTCCCTCCCTATAACTCCCTCTCAGTTAACCTGCCCTCACCCTCCATGTAACTTCCCCTCAGAGTCTCTGCCCTCTAACTCCCCCTCAGTGTCCCTGCTATCACCCTCCCTGTAACTCCCCCTCAGTGCCCCTGCTTTCACCCTTCCTGTATCTCCAACTAAGCATCCCTGCCCTCGCCCACCCTGTAACTCCCCCCCAGTGCCCCAACCCTCACCCTCCCTGTAACTTCACCCCTTTGCCGCTACCCTCACCCTCCCTATAATTACCACTCTGCATCCCTGCACTCCCTATAATTCCCCCCCTAATGCCCCTACCCTCTCCCTCCCTATAACTCCCTGTCAGCATCCCTTGATCTCACCCTCCCTGTAACTCCCCCATCAGTGCCCATCACGTTCCTTCTAACACCCTGTCAGCATCCATGTCCTCACCCTCCCTGTAACTCCCCCACAGCATCAATGCCCTCACCCTCCCTATAACTCACCCCAAAGTGCCCCTACCCTCACCCTCCCCATAATTCTTTTTCAGCATCCCTGATCACACCCTCCATGTAACTCCCCCTCAGAGTCTCTGCCCTTACCCTCCCTGTAACTCCCCCCCAGTGCCACTCATGCTCCTTCTAACTCCCTGTCAGCATCCCTGCCCTCATGCTCCCTGTAACTCCCCCTCAGTGTCCTTACCCTCACCCTCCCTGTAACTACCCATCCCCAGTGTCCCTGCCCTCTCCCTCCCGATAACTCCCCCTAAGTGTCCCTGCTTTTTCCCTTCTTGTAACCCCCCTCAGAGTCCCTGCCCTCACCATTGCTCTAACTACACCACCAGTGTCCCTGCCCTCTCCCTCGCTATAACTCCCTTTCAATTATCCTGCCCTCACCCTCCCTGTAACTTCCCCTCAGAGTCCCTGCCCTTTAACTCCCCCTCAGTATACTTGCCATCACCCACCCTGTAACTCCCCCTCAGTGCCCCTGCTCTCACTTTCCCTGTATCTCCAACTAAGCATGCCTGCCCTCACTTACCCTGTAACTTCCTCCCCAGTGCCCCTACCCTCACCCTCCCTATAACTACCACTCAGCATCCCTGCCCTCACCCTCCCTATAACTCTCCCCCTAATGCCCCTACCCTCACCCTCCCTATAACGCCCTGTCAGCATCCCTGATCTCACCTTCCCTGTAACTCCCCCATCAGTGCCCCTCATGCTCCTTCTAAAACCCTGTCAGAGTCCATGCTCTCACACTTCCCATAACTCACCCCCTATTGCCCCTACCCTCACCATCCATATAATTCCCTGTCACCATCCCTGATCACACCCTCCATGTAACTCCCCCTTGGAGTCTCAGCGCTCACAATCCCTGTAACTCCCCCCTCAGTGCCACTCATGCTCCTTCTAACTCCCTGTCAGCATCCCTGCCCTCACCCTCCCTGTAACTCCCCCTCAGTGTCCCTGCCCTCACCCTCCCTGTAACTCCCACCCCAGTGTCCCTACCCTCACCCTCCATGTAACTACGTTTCAGCATCCCTGCCCTCACTCTCCCTGTAACTCTCCCTCAGAGTCCCTGCCATCACCATCCATTTAACAACCCCTCCCCAGTGTCCCTGCCCTCTCCCTCCCTATAACTCTCCTCAGTGTCCCTGCCCTCACCCTCCCTGTAACTCTCCCCTCAGTGCCCCTCATGCTCCTTCTAACACCCTGTCAGTTTCCATGTCCTCACCCTCCCTGTAACTCCCCCTCAGCGTCCATGCTCTCATCCTCCCTGTAACACCCCCTCTAGTGCCCTACCCTCACCCTCCCTATAACTCCCTGTCAGCATCCCTGATCTTAACCTCCCTGTAACTTCTCCTCAGAGTCCCTGCCCTCACCTTCCCTGTAACTCCCCCATCAGTGCCCCACATGCTCCTTCTAACACCCTGTCAGCATCCCTGTCCTCGCATTCCCTGTAACTCCCCCTCAGCGTCCATGCCCTCACCCTCCCTATAACTCACCCCCTAGAGCCCCTACCCTCACCCTCCCTATAATTCCCTGTCCGCATCCCTGGTCACACCCTCCATGTAACTCCCCCTGAGAGTCCCTGCCCTCACCCTCCCTATAACTCCCCCCTCAGTGACACTCATGCTCCTTCTAACTCCCTGTCAGCATCCCTGCCCTCACACTCCCTGAAACTTCTACTCAACGTACCTTCCCTCACCCTCCCTGTAACTCACTGTCAGCATCCCTGCACTCACTCTCCCTGTAACTACCCCTCCCCAGTTTCCCTGCCCTCTCCCTCCCTACAACTCCCCCTCAGTGTCCCTGCCCTCTCCCTTCTTTTAACCCCCCCTCAGTGTCCCTGCCCTCACCATTGATCTAACTACCCCCCAGTGTCCCTGCCCTCTCCCTCCCTATAACTCCCTCTCAGTTAACCTGCCCTCACCCTCCATGTAACTTCCCCTCAGAGTCCCTGCCCTCTAACTCCCCCTCAGTGTCCCTGCTATCAACCTCCCTGTAACTCCCCCTCAGTGCCCTTGCTCTCACCCTTCCTGTATCTCCAACTAAGCGTCTCTGCCCTCGCCCACCCTGTAACTGCCCCCCAGTGCCCCAACCCTCACCCTCCCTGTAACTTCACCCCTGTGCCCCTACCCTCACCCTCCCTATAATTACCACTCTGCATCCCTGCACTCCCTTTAACTCCCCCCTAATGCCCCTACCCTCTCCCTCCCTATAACTTCCAGTCAGCATCCCTGATCTCACCCTCCCTGTAACTCCTCCATCAGTGCCCCTCACGTTCCTTCTAACACCCTGTCAGCATCCATGTCCTCACCCTCCCTGTAACTCCCCCACAGCATCAATGCCCTCACCCTCCCTATAACTCACCCCAAAGTGCCCCTACCCTCATCCTCCCCATAATTCTTTTTCAGCATCCCTGATCACACCCTCCATGTAACTCCCCCTCAGAGTCCCTGCCCTTACCCTCCCTGTAACTCCCCCCAGTGCCACTCATGCTCCTTCTAACTCCCTGTCAGCATCCCTGCCCTCATGCTCCCTGTAACTCCCCCTCAGTGTCCTTACCCTCACCCTCCCTGTAACTACCCATCCCCTGTGTCCCTGCCCTCTCCCTCCCGATAACTCCCCCTAAGTGTCCCTGCTTTTTCCCTTCTTGTAACCCCCCTCAGAGTCCCTGCCCTCACCAATGCTCTAACTACACCACCAGTGTCCCTGCCCTCTCCCTCCCTATAACTCCCTTTCAATTATCCTGCCCTCACCCTCCCTGTAACTTCCCCTCAGAGTCTCTGCCCTTTAACTCCCCCTCAGTATCCTTGCCATCACCCACCCTGTAAGTCCCCCTCAGTGCCCCTGCTCTCACTTTCCCTGTATCTCCAACTCAGCATGCCTGCCCTCACTTACCCTGTAACTTCCTCCCCAGTGCCCCTACCCTCACCCTCCCTATAACTACCACTCAGCATCCCTGCCCTCACCCTCCCTATAACTCTCCCCCTAATGCCCCTACCTTCACCCTCCCTATAACGCCCTGTCAGCATCCCTGATCTCACCTTCCCTGTAACTCCCCCATCAGTGCCCCTCACGCTCCTTCTAAAACCCTGTAAGATTCCTTGCCCTCACACTCCCTATAACTCACCCCCTAGTGCCCCTACCCTCACCATCCCTATAATTCCCTGTCAGCATCCCTGATCACACCCTCCATGTAACTCCCCCTTGGAGTCCCATCCATCACCTTCCCTGTAACTCCCCCCAGTGCCACTCATGCTCCTTCTAACTCCCTGTCAGCATCCCTGCCCTTACCCTCCCTGTAACTCCAACTCAGCGTCCCTGCCCTCACCCACCCTATAACCCCCCCCACTGCCCCTACCCTCACCCTACCTATAACTACCTGTCAGCATCGCTGACCTCACACTCCCTGTGACTCCCCACAGAGTCCCTGCCCTCACCCTACCTGTAACTCCCTCTCAGCGTCCATGCCCTCACCCTCTTTATAACTCCCCCCCAGAGCCCCTACCCTCACCCTCCCTATAACTCCCTGTCAGCATCCCTGATCTCACCTTCCCTATAACTCCCCCATCAGTGCCCCTCACTCTCCTTCTAACATTCTGTCAGCATCCATGTCCTGACCCTCCCTGTAACTCCCCATAAGCATCCATGCCCTCACCCTCTCTATAACTCAGCCCATAGTGCACCTACCCTCACCCTCCCTATAATTCCCTGTCCACATCCCTGATCACACCCTCCATGTAACTCCCCCTCAGTGCCCCTGCCCTCAACCACCCTGTAACTCCCCCCCCAGTTCTCCTACCAACACCCTCCCTGTTACTTCCCCCCCGTGCCCCTACCTTAACTTTCCTATAACTACCTGTGAGCATCCCTGCCCTCACACTCCCTGTGACTCTCCTCAGAGTCCCTGCCCTCACCCTCCCTGTAACTCCCCCCTCAGTGCCCCTCATGCTCCTTCTAACACCTTGTCAGTTTCCATGTCCACGCCTTCCCTGTAAATCCCCCTCAGCGTCCTTGCCCTCACCCTCCCTGTAACTCCCCCCTCAGTGCCCCTCATGCTCCTTCAAACTGCCTGTCAGCATCGCTGCCCTCACCCTCCCTGTAACTCCCCCTCAACGTCCCTGCCCTCACCCTCCCTGTAACTCACCCCAGTGCCTTTACCCTTACTCTCCATGTAACTACCTGTCAGCATCCCTGCCCTCACTCTTTCTGTAACTCTCCCTCAGAGTCCCTGTCTTCTCCCTCCCTGTAACTACCCCTCCCCAGTGTCCCTGCCCTCTTCCTCCCTATAACTCGCCCTCAGTGTCCCTGCCCTCTTGCTTCTTGTAACCCCCCTCAGAGACCTTGCCCTCAGCATTGCTCTAACTACCCCCCCAGTGTCCCTGCACTCTACCTCCCTATAACTCCCTCTCAGTTACCCTGCCCTCACCCTCCCTGTAACTTACCCTCAGAGTCCCTGCCCTATAACTTCCCCTCAGTGTCCCTGCCCTCACCCTCCCTGTAACTCTCCCTCAGTGCACCTGCTCTCACCCTTCTTGTATCTCCAACTCAGCGTCCCTGCCCTCGCCCACCCTGTAACTCCCCCAGTGCCCCTACCCTCACCCTTCCTGTAACTTCCCCACAGTGCCCCTACCCTCACCCTCCCTATAACAACCACTCAGCATCCCTGCCCTCCCTATATCTCCCTCCTAGTGCCCCTACCCTCACCCTGCCTATAATTCCCTGTCAGCATCCCTGATCACACCCTCCATGTAACTCCCCCTCAGAGTCCCTGCCCTCACCCTCCCTGTAACTCCCCCCTCAGTGCCACTCATGCTCCTTCTAACTCCCTGTCAGCATCCCTGCCCTCACCCTCCCTATAACTCCCCCTCAGAGTCACTTCCCTCACCTTCCCTGTAACTACCCATCCCCAGTGTCCCTGCCCTCTCCCTCCCTATAACTCTCCCTCAGCGTCCCTGCCCTTTCCCTTCTTGTAACCCCCCTCAGAGTCACTGTCCTCACCTTTGCTCTTTCTACCCCACCAGTGTCCCTGCCCTCTCCCTCCCTATAACTCCCTGTCAGTTATTCTGCCCTTACCCTCCCTGTAACTTCCCCTCAGTGCCACTCATGCTCCTTCTAACTCCCTGTCAGCATCCCTGCCCTCAACCTCACTAATCACTAGTAGATGGGGAGGGGGGAGTGTATATTTTGTCACTTGTGGATGGGGAGGAGGGAGTGTATATTGTGTCACTTGTGGATGGGGAGGGTGGAGTGTACACTCTGTCAATTGTGGATGGGGAGTGTATATTTTGTCACTTGTGTATAGAGGGAGTGTATACTCTGTCACCTGTGTATGGGGAGGGAGGAGTGTATATTATGTCACTTGTGGATGGGGAGGGAGGAGTGTATATTATTTTACTTGTAGATGGGGTGTGCATATTGTGACACTTGTGGAAGGGGTGGTGTATATTTTGTCACTTGTGGATGGGGGAGTGATACTCTGTCACTTGTGGTTGAGGAGGGGGGAGTGTACTGTATACTGTGTCATTTGTGGATGGGGAGCGTGTATATTGTGTCACTTGTGGATGGGGTAAATCATATTGTGTCACTTGTGGTTGGGGAGCAGGGGAGTGTATATTGTGTCACTTGTAGAAGGAGAGGGGGGAGTATATACTTTGTCTCTTGTGGAGGGGGAGGGGGGAGTGTATATTTTGTGACTTGTGGATTGGGAGGGGGGAGTGTTCATTATGTCACTTGTGCATGCAAAGTGTATATTTTGTCACTTGTGGATGGGGGAGTGCATATTGTGTCACTTGTGGATGGGGGGATTCATATTGTGTTACTTTTGGATGGGGAGCTGAAGAGTGTATATTGTGTCACTTGTGGATGGGGAGGAGGTACTGTATATTATGTTCCTTGTGGATGCAAAGTGTATATTATGTCATTTGTGGAAGGGGGAGTGTATTTTTTTATAATTTGTGGATGGGGGAATTCACATTGTGTCACTTGTGGATGGGGAGCAGGGGAAGGTATATTGTATCACTTGTAGATAAAGAGGGGGAGTGTATATTCTGTCACTTGTGGAGGGGGAGTGGGGAGTGTATATTTTGTGACTTGTGGATTGGGAGGGGGAGTGTATATTATGTCACTTGTGGGTGTAAAGTGAATATTATGTCACTTGTGGATGGGCGTAGTGTATATTATATTTCACTTGTGGATGGGGGAGTGTATATTGTGTCAATTTTGGATAGGGAGGAGGGAATGTATATTGTGTCACTTGTAGATGGGGATTGGGGAAGTGTATATTGTGTCACTTGTAGATGGGGATTGGGGAAGTGTATATTGTGTCATTTGTAGATGGGGAGGGGGGACTTTATTTTATGTCATTTGTGGATGCGGAGTTTACATTATGTCACTTGTGGATGGGGGTGTGTATATGGGCCCTCATTCCGAGTTGATCGGTCGCAAGGCGAATTTAGCAGAGTTACACACGCTAAGCCGCCGCCTACTGGGAGTGTATCTTAGCATCTTAAAATTGCGACCGATGTATTCGCAATATTGCGCTCACAAACTACTTAGCAGTTTTAGAGTAGCTCCAGACTTACTCTGCCTGTGCGATCAGTTCAGTGCTTGTCGTTCCTGGTTTGACGTCACAAACACACCCAGCGTTCGCCCAACCACTCCCCCGTTTCTCCGGCCACTCCTGCGTTTTTTCCGGAAACGGTAGCGTTTTCAGCCACACTCCCATAAAACGGCCTGTTTCCGCCCAGTAACACCCATTTCCTGTCAATCACATTACGATTGCCGGAGCGATGAAAAAGCCGTGAGTAAAAATACTATCTTCATAGCAAAGATACTTGGCGCAGTCGCAGTGCGAATATTGCGCATGCGCACTAAGCGGAATTTCACTGCGATGCGATGAAAAATACCGAGCGAACGACTCGGAATGAGGGCCTTTGTGTCACTTGTGGATGGGGAGGGGGGACTTTATTTTATGTCACTTGTGGATGTGGAGTGTATATTATGTCATTTGTAGATGGGGGAGTGTATATTGTGTCACTTGTGGATGGGGAGGGGGTAGTGTATACTATGTCAATTGTAGATGGAGAGGGCGTGAGCGTATATTATTCTGACTTGTGGGTGGGTATGGGGGTTAAGTGTATATTATTGTCATTTGTGGCGGGGAAGATGGATGTAAATGCATTTTATTGTTATGTTTGGATGGGAGATGTAAGTTTATATTATTGTTTATGGGGAATGTAAGTGCATAATATTGTTTGTGTGAGGTGTGGTTATATTGAACTTATTAAGCAAGGGGAGTTTATAGTAATAATCCCACTTACATTCTCCTAATGGGCGGAATGTCCTAAAGGGAAAATGCGGCCAAAACCCCAAATACGGACATTTTTGGGCTTTGGCTGCATTTCCCATATGTACTAAGCTCTGGAATATGAAACATTCTGGGGCTTGCATGTGATTGCCCTAGAGAATTCTATGGGCTTCTCTCTGCTATTTCTCCTAAGAGGGATCCACAGAGGTAGGGGTAATGTAATGTATTTCGCCTCCGGGTGTCTGGTATGAACTTAAGCCTCTGCTGCACATAGGCCCCCTTCTCAATTAAACCATTATATGCTATGAATTTAAAGATATGCTTCAGATAATTTGTAAATATAATTTTATTCTGCCTATAAATGCCTGATTATTAACTGGACAGCCTAGATTTTCTTCTGAAGGAACACAATAAACATTTAGGCAGAACCCTCAGTTTAGTGAAGATGATGATGATGATGATGATGATGATGATGATAATGATGACACCAGCAGCACTTTCTAACGCTTCTGTCACTATAGGACCACTTACCTACACTATCATGGGCATACTGTACATTTTCCCATTGCTGTGTTTTGAGTTAAACGTATTTTGAGATATCTGTGATATGTAACAATGAATTATGCATATTTTATGACAGAATATTTACACATACTTTTGGGGTGCAATAGGCATCCATCTCTAAATGAGAACCTAGGTGAATATTTTTTGTTGTTTGGCTTTTTTTTCAGTACATAGTTGTTTGTAATTTCTTTAATACATTACTTACTTTATATTAGTGTGTGCCAGTTTTACTGCAGCCAATATTATACTGCAATTCATCCATTAGCAGCATAGTCATTAGTGATAATGTACAGCCTTTTTCATAATAGGAATTGTGCTAATATTTGTAGGCTGTTGAGTTATGTGACATACTGAGTATTTTACACACAGTAAGAGTGTATACTTAATATTTGGATGTATCAGCGGTATAGCTTGTTGAAGTGCTGCACTGGCACTGATAATTTGTTACACTAAATAGAAAACAGATCATCAATGACTGTTCTGAGAATTAAAATGGTCAATTGATTGTTTTCTTTTTGCTTTTCTTTTCTTTAGAATTTAATATACATTTAATTTAATTTACATTTAATAAATGTGCTCATCTCAACATTAACTAAAATCTGTAATCTCTCTTTGTCTACTGGTATCTTTCCTTCTCTGTACAAGCATGTAGAGATTACTTCCATTCTGAAAAAAACAAAACTCTGACCCTAACTCTCTCTCAAACTACCGTCCCATCTCTCAGCTCCCATGCCCCTCCTAGTTACTTGAGAGACTTGCATATACTCACCTCACATACTTTCTTAACTCACACAGCCTACTGGACCCACTTCAGTCAGGATTTCATGGGCAATACTCCACAGAGACAGCACTGACTAAGGTAGTGAATGATTTGGTCACTGCTAAATCTAAAGGCCATTACTGACTACTTATTCTCCTTGATCTCTCTGCTGCTTTTGACACTGTTGACCACTCTCTTCTCATACAAACACTACATTCCCAAGGTATTCAGGACACAGCCCTTTCTTGGTTCTCATCCTACCTACAGTATCTAATCGCTCCTTCAGTGTTCGTTTCTCTGATTCCACCTCCTCTTCGCTACCTCTTTCAGTTGGAGTACCACAAGGCTCAGTCTTAGGTCCTATGCTTGTCTCTATCTATACCACATCTCTTGGCAAACTAATCAACTCTATCAGATTTCAGTACCATCTGTATGCAGATGATACTCAAATTTACCTGACCTCCCCAGATTTGTCACCATCTGTATTGGGCCGTGTCACTGAATGCCTTTCTGCCATTTCATCTTAGATGACATCTCGCCACCTCAAACTTAATATTTCCAAAACAGAATTAATTATATTTTCACAGACCAATAGTAGTTACCAACCTGATATCTCTATCACTGTTGAGAACTCAGCAATCATACCTACCCCACAAGCTCACTGCCTAGGTGTCATTCTTGACTCTGAACTGTCCTTTGTTCCCCACATTCAATCTGTCTCAAGATCATGTTACATACATCTAAGAAACATATCCAAAATACGACCATATCTTACACAAGACACAGCAAAAACTCTAATTCATGCTCTCATTATCTCCCACATTGATTATTGTAATAGTCTCCTGACCAGTATTCCCAAACATAGGCTCTCACCACTACAATCCATTATGAATGCAGCTGCGAGGCTAATTTTCCTTGCTAGACATTCATCGTCTGCAGATCCGCTCTGTCAGTCCCTCCATTGGTTACCAGTATTCTACCGTATTAAATATAAAATACTTTTACTGACATACAAGGCTATTAACCAAACTGCACCAACATACATCTCTTCACTCATCTCAAAATATCTCCCTACCCAACCTCTCCGCTCTGCACAAGATCTGCATCTCTCATCCACATGCATTACTTATTCACACTCAAAATGACAGGACTTTATCCGTGCTTCACCCACTCTGTGGAATGCCCTCCCACGCACAATAAGATTCGCCTCTAGTCTCCAAACCTTTAAACGTTCCATGAAAACTCACCTCTTCAGACAAGCCTATCAAATTCCAGACCCACCCAGATAACTGTCAGTGCTTCTCTATCTAATGATAGCCTCTGTACAGTACACATAACATCACATATCTTGTCTTTCTCTACTCACACACCCTCCTGACACTTGGCCAACATTGCAGGGTGATCATATCATACAACCCATTAAGAACCTAACATTCTGGTGGACCATTATGCAATAGGTAGCATCTATCCTTGTGTATCAATGCCTATTTCCCTATAGATTGTAAGCTTGAGAGCAGGGCCTTCCTACCTCTATGTCTGTCTGTTTTTACCTAGTTTTGTTCTATTCGTGCTGGTCTCATTGTAAAGCACAATGGAATATGGGGGGTAATTCAGAGCTGATTTCAGCAGCAAATTTGTTAGCAGCTGGGCAAAACCATGTGCACTGCATGTGTGGCAGATATAACATTTGCAGAGAGAGTTAGATTTGGGTGCGTTAGTTTGTTTCTATGCAGGATAAATATTGGCTGCTTTATTTTTACACTGCAATTTAGATTTCAGTTTGAACACACCCCACCCAAATCTAACTCTCTCTGCACATGTTATATCTGCCCCCCACCCCTGCAGTGCACATGGTTTTGCCCAACTGCTAACAAATTTGCTGCTGCAATCAACACTGAATTAGGCCCATGTTGTGCTATATAAGAAACTGTAAATAAATAAATAAATAATATTGTTAGCAATGCACTAAAAATTATTGTCTATATTTTAGGTAATCACTTTGTACAATTGTATGACTGTAAGAAGACCTGGATAACCATATGTCAATATTTAGATTTGACTTAACATACCAGTACTTCATGGAATTCTTATTGTTAAGTTTGTTTAACTTACAAAGAAAAAGCAATACATACGCACACTGTGGTTTGAGCAGCTGCGGCCGCTAATCAAATACATACAACAGCTAAATTGTGCATATATACGTTGCGTATACACGCCAACACGTTATGCACACAATATAGTGACACGTGTGGCTGAATACGCATTACCCCAAACAAGAATGGAATGTGACACCAGTAGTTAAATGTAATGTTGTGGTCCAATCCATCAACAGTATTTACTTAAGAATATACAGATAAAAAGGTACAACAAAATACAGAGAAGAACTACAACCAATAATACATACGTTTAAATGCGAGCTCTCCTGGATCCAGGCCTCAGTCAGTCTTGGCAAGATGACCTCAGAGAATAGGGACTGAGCCTGGTCAGGAGGTCTCTTTTTATACATTTTGTCCAAATACAATACAAAGGGGAATGCAAGCTCTTCTTTCATAGGTCAAGAGGCAAGTCATTTACAGTACATGAGGGGTCATAGGTTGGTTTGAATAGATGGGCGATGCTTGGTCCAGGGTGCACTTGCAGGTGTTAGCCTCTAGTTTCCCGCCGAATATCATAAGTACAGTACAATAGCAGTTTGCGAATATTACATTTCTGCGTATATCTATACACAGCAACATGCAATAAACTGTAAATAGCCACTGAAATATGGATCACATAATACTGCACATCTGGATACCAAACACTAAGTCCTACCACTGTTCCATCCCTTCACACCATGTAAAGATGAATAGCTCCGTTGTTTTACTTTTAAAGTGTATACAAGTTGCTGACAATGTGTATGGAGACTATGTGTAAATTATGCACTCTGTGAATAAAGTAGTGAATATGTCTGTGGCTTTTCTGTGCGAGTGCGTTTGCTACCGTATATACTCTTGCCATGTGTTAAAACACATGGCGAACCTGTGGACGTAACTTGAGAGTATGTGTACGCATGGTGGTAACACGCATGCACAGAGGCCACTCTGCTTTGAGTTTACATGTAGTATGAATGTAATATTTTTGACTTTGACAGTCCACCCTTTGATAGTAAACAGTAACTATCACAACTGTCACTAAACATGATAAAAAATATTTCATACAATCATTGGAGACCTAGAAACATGTATGTACTGATTTTTGCAAATCAGACATTGACCATAGTTGGGGAAGTCAGGGAAGAGAGCGGGATATCCTCTATATGCACTCGGCGGTTGTGAGACCACTGGTTGGATGTGGGACATCATTCAACCTATAGAGTATGCTGGGACAGTGCTATAGCCTATGATGTCTGATTTGAACGAGCGTTGCATACATACATGTACCTGCGTCTTTACACACTGATGTTTGTATTCGATATAGGTTTTCTGGGTAGAGGGAGAAAACACAAACAAGTGGTGAAAGAAACAGACCATGAAATTAATTTACATTCCAGAAACAGTACTGTTTCTATCGTCGGGTTGTATACCAGGTCTGCCGCATTTACAACGCACCCACTCCTTAGACTCATAAAATTTGTATTGTGATTTGTCCTTTTTCGCCGCATCAAAGTCTGAACACATTTAAATATCACAAGGAAAAGACCATTTTTTTTAAGTATAAGTGCCAAAATGGAGAAAAATAAGTAATAGATGTATATATACGTCCCTTGAAGGTGTTAACAATCGATTGTTCCTCAATTATTCACAGGATGTCCTCAGTTGGTATAGACGATGACCAGTGGTTTTTGTATGGAAACAAAAAAACAGACATACAATGTGTAGTATTGTTTTGCATAAAGAGTTCTTTTCATACACAGAATTAACCTAATCCAAATAGGAAAAAGTTAAAGTAGTGGCGTAAGGAGGGAGTCTATATATGGCGCGTACCCCAACTCACACTGGGAGGGGCAAATATGTGCACAGAAAGGTTTCTTTAGAAATTCTTCACCCTCTTTGTGTATCCTTCACCATAAAGTATGCGTGGAAGAGCATACCTAGACTCACTTTAAGATGAAAGCGAGTCAAATATATAAAGGTATCTTTTTATCCTATTACTGCTATGTCAGATGGAGATGCGTACCACACTCACAGGACAAGAAGTGGAGACAATCCTATCAAGGTTTCTTTAGGATCCAAGATGCACTTCCCAACTTCTGAAAGTGGCTCAAAAAGATGGTTCCCAATGGGAGCAGATCATACCCAGTGATTTTGTATGGAAAAAAAAGAAGCAGGCATACAATGTGTAGTATTGTTGTATATCCAGTTTCCTTATTAAATAGATAAAGTTTCCTTATCCTATCAGGATAGGGGGGGACATTACCATGAACAGAGAATCTGTATAGAATGCGTACCCCAACTCACAATAGAGGAGATGAATGTGTGCACAAAAAGGTTTCTTTAGAAATTCTTCACCCTCTTACAGTGTCCTTCACCATGTGGTATGTATGAGAGAGCATACCTCAACTCACTTTAAAGTGGGGAAAGACAGGTGTGTAAAGGTATCTTTACTCCTATATGGTTGTGTCGATAAAGGTGCGTACCACACTCACGGAATATATGGGGAAGATGTTCCCATAAAGGTATCTTTTAAGTCCACCACTGTTTCGGACTCCAAAAAAAACCCAGTATATGGTATGGCAATTCCAAATCACAAAAAAAGGGAAAGTACCAATCAGTCCGATTGTTCTTTTTAAATTTTAATACAAACAACCCAAAGTTGGGAAAACAAAAAACATACACATGAAATAACACTTGGTTACTCCACAAGAAGGAGCTCAAAATAGAAACATGAATTACACCGAAAAAATATTTTTTTTTTTAAAAGGTCCAGAATTTCATAAAATCCATTTAAATTGTATAAAATACCTCAAAAGTTAGCTTCTTAGAGAAAACGAGGTAGCACAGTGCCCAGTGTTTGTCGACGCGTTTCGGCTCTACAGGAGCCTTCCTCAAGACATGTGGGCACTGTGCAGCCCCATGCTATTTATCTGGGCACCAGCCAATGGAGTGTGTGGGAAGTGACCTCACACTAATGAGCTCATTTACATTCAATAGGATTAAAAACATATTTTAATATGTACTGGTTTAGGGAAAATCCTCTCCCAAGCCAGCGTTTAATATAAAACCTGTTATTTAAACAAATTAAAAAAACATTATATAATCGGACAGGAAGCAAAGAACAGAGGGATGTGGGCTAGATAAATTATTCCCTCATAAACAACGAGCAGTGGGGACAGTTCCCTACTACTAAATATCCCAGCTTTACGGCGTCTGCGCATAGCGCTCGCCGCTGGTTTCCTAGTCGCGCATGCATGCGTTCCACGGCGCATGCATGCGTTCCACGGTCTATTCCCGGAAGCGGATGCCAGGCGATGACGCCATTTGCATTCCAACGCTCGTTTTGTGCGTTCCGCATGGAATTAAATAGAAAAGTATCATACCAGGGACATAAAAAGATGCTTTATCCAGCGGTACATATCCCCCGTGGCATACAGACTGTGAAAAATGCAAACTACTACACAGCATCTTATCATTAATGTATAAGAAATACACATTTTAAGATTTACAGGTAAAACTTATAATACCAATAATCGCTCAATTATTACATACAGAATTTGTCAACAGGTATATAAGTAATAAAAGATCTTTCATCTTTCCTCTTCTTCTTATTTTTCGTCTGGGACGTTGTCCATATTGTTTTCATAAAGTCCATAGGATAACTCAGTCCTATGGACTTTATGAAAACAATATGGACAACGTCCCAGACGAAAAATAAAAAGAAGAGGAAAGATGAAAGATCTTTTATTACTTATATACCTGTTGACACATTCTGTATGTAATAATTGAGCGATTATTGGTATTATAAGTTTTACCTGTAAATCTTAAAATGTGTATTTCTTATACATTAATGATAAGATGCTGTGTAGTAGTTTGCATTTTTCACAGTCTGTATGCCACGGGGGATATGTACCGCTGGATAAAGCATCTTTTTATGTCCCTGGTATGATACTTTTCTATTTAATTCCATGCGGAACGCACAAAACGAGCGTTGGAACGCAAATGGCGTCATCGCCTGGCGTCCGCTTCCGGGAATAGACCGTGGAACACATGCATGCGCCGTGGAACGCATGCATGCGCGACTAGGAAACCAGCGGCGAGCGCTATGCGCAGACGCCGTTTAGCTGGGATATTTAGTAGTAGGGAACTGTCCCCACTGCTCGTTGTTTATGAGGGAATAATTTATCTAGCCCACATCCCTCTGTTCTTTGCTTCCTGTCCGATTATATAATGTTTTTTTAATTTGTTTAAATAACAGGTTTTATATTAAACGCTGGCTTGGGAGAGGATTTTCCCTATACCAGTACATATTAAAATATGTTTTTAATCCTATTGAATGTAAATGAGCTCATTAGTGTGAGGTCACTTCCCACACACTCCATTGGCTGGTGCCCAGATAAATAGCATGGGGCTGCACAGTGCCCACATGTCTTGAGGAAGGCTCCTGTAGAGCCGAAACACGTCGACAAACACTGGGCACTGTGCTACCTCGTTTTCTCTAAGAAGCTAACTTTTGAGGTATTTTATACAATTTAAATGGATTTTATGAAATTCTGGACCTTTTAATTTTTTTTTATTTTTTCGGTGTAATTCATGTTTCTATTTTGAGCTCCTTCTTGTGGAGTAACCAAGTGTTATTTCATGTGTATGTTTTTTGTTTTCCCAACTTTGGGTTGTTTGTATTAAAATTTAAAAAGAACAATCGGACTGATTGGTACTTTCCCTTTTTTTGTGATTTGGAATTGCCATACCATATACTGGGTTTTTTTTGGAGTCCGAAACAGTGGTGGACTTAATAGATACCTTTATGGGAACATCTTCCCCATATATTCCGTGAGTGTGGTACGCACCTTTATCGACACAACCATATAGGAGTAAAGATACCTTTACACACCTATCTTTCCCCACTTTAAAGTGAGTTGAGGTATGCTCTCTCATACATACCACATGGTGAAGGACACTGTAAGAGGGTGAAGAATTTCTAAAGAAACCTTTTTGTGCACACATTCATCTCCTCTATTGTGAGTTGGGGTACGCATTCTATACAGATTCTCTGTTCATGGTAATGTCCCCCCCTATCCTGATAGGATAAGGATAACTTTATCTATTTAATAAGGAAACTGGATATACAACAATACTACACATTGTATGCCTGCTTCTTTTTTTTCCATACAAAATCACTGGGTATGATCTGCTCCCATTGGGAACCATCTTTTTGAGCCACTTTCAGAAGTTGGGAAGTGCATCTTGGATCCTAAAGAAACCTTGATAGGATTGTCTCCACTTCTTGTCCTGTGAGTGTGGTACGCATCTCCATCTGACATAGCAGTAATAGGATAAAAAGATACCTTTATATATTTGACTCGCTTTCATCTTAAAGTGAGTCTAGGTATGCTCTTCCACGCATACTTTATGGTGAAGGATACACAAAGAGGGTGAAGAATTTCTAAAGAAACCTTTCTGTGCACATATTTGCCCCTCCCAGTGTGAGTTGGGGTACGCGCCATATATAGACTCCCTCCTTACGCCACTACTTTAACTTTTTCCTATTGGGATTAGGTTAATTCTGTGTATGAAAAGAACTCTTTATGCAAAACAATACTACACATTGTATGTCTGTTTTTTTTGTTTCCATACAAAAACCACTGGTCATCGTCTATACCAACTGAGGACATCCTGTGAATAATTGAGGAACAATCGATTGTTAACACCTTCAAGGGACATATATATACATCTATTACCCATTTTTCTCCATTTTGGCGCTTATACTTAAAAAAAATTGTCTTTTCCTATTGAAAATTTCTGTTTCTTTTTGGGGTGGGGTGACATCCTACTAGACATTTTTTACTGGTTAAAGCTGCCTTGCGCACATTTTAAAGAACCCAATTCCTTTGTTTACATTTAAATATCAGACCAATTATTATGACAACACCCAGGATACAGAGAAGAAGCTTCCCCACATTGGCGATCATCCCTTGTGCCCACTCTCCTAACCCAGAGAACCATTTGAGTGGGTTCAATCATGAGGCCCATCCAGTCATTTCATTACCCACAGCCACTAAAGTGAGATTGTGTTTCTTTCTAAACTCCCATTTTAACTGCATTATCTCATCCATCTTTTGATCAATGATCTCTTTTGGATCCTCAGTACTGTTTGTAATATACGTACAGGACTTAACACCATACTGAGTTGCTAAAGTAACACAATACCCACCCATCATGGCCGTGACGTAATTCAAGACCTTTCTGTGTTGTACCAGTTCCATTTTGTAGGACAGTAGTTCCCTACCCATATACCTGAAGGTGTCATAATACATCTCAGTGATATTGTCTATCAAGTTCGCTAGCGCATGGATATACCTATAATTTATGATTCCTCTGGCAGTATGGGTGATGTCTAATGCGAGAAGAATCTGAATTCCTGTGGATTCATGAATCAACTTTGAGGCCGCTGGCTCTCCTCTGTGTATGAGGTGTCTCTTAAAAACTTGTTCGTAGTGGGTGTGAGTATAAGGAGGTGGAGCACTACGGTGAATGTCCTTCATTTGGTCATGTGCAATGGTCATGATTTCTGGTAGTACTCTGCCTATGTAACATAATCCTTCAGAGCTCAGAGTAAGCCCCTTGTACGCCTTTCTTCCACATATGAAATAAGCATTATCTGGGAGAACATAGGGGACAAAATGCATTAATATCATGTCACCGATAATTCTCACAAAGAAACCTGTCCCCAGTTTTTCCATCTACTTGACACAAGTATCTGGCTGGATGATGTGCACATAATATCACTGTGACACTTTTTCAGCCCACATGGTTTTGGTCCCACGTGTATACCTGTATTGGAAGTATATCCCACTTGTGGCTATCCCACGTACAAGTTCAGAGTTGATGGGCTCCTCATCAGCTCTGTGTGAGAAGGTCATTGTCTGATTATTCCAAGTTACTTCCCAATTTCCTGGTTTCTGGAAATTGGTTATGTTGAAACAAAGTAGGGATCTGTCTACATGGTACTGGTGGAGCTTTAGGTTAGGGGCCTAGATATATTGAATTTTCTGTCCACCAGTCTCCCCCATGCAATTCAAGTACCTCATTTACTGTTAATGGGTATGGCACTAATCCTGATTTAATCTGTCCTTGAGGTACTTGTGAGCACACCCAGCATTCTGTTTGGTTTAAGATTGTACCCACTAGTTAGTGATAGTCACTCAAAGGATGTCCGTCAATATCGATATTATTGTTTGACTGACATCTCTGGATGCACTCATCTTCAATTATGGGGTCGCAGTACTTACATATGCAGTATTCATCAGACAACAACCCCTCTCATTGTCTCCGAACTCCGTGACTACCAAATTTCTTACTTATACCATCTTTGACCAAAGTGATGGACTGATCCTGGGATCCTACAAATTCATCCTCTTCATCAGAACACATTCCAGAGCCATGCTCATCTTCTCAGGGGCCCATTCAAAAACACATTGTCCTGTTCAAAAATAGAGTCACAATCAGAATCCGGAATAGGGATAACACGGTCTCTCAATACAAATCCATTTCAAAAAGAGGAAGGGAAGAGGGGAAAAAATTAGGAGGAGGGGGGTGTTGGAGAGGGAAAACAATAAGATAACAGTCCTTGACTTTGTTTTTCACCACGCTCAGGTAGAGTTCAACAGTTCTGCCATTCAGCTTTCCTGGAACAGATTATCCAGTGATATCAGGTTTTCTTCACCTTTCTCTTTCTCACGAGCTTTCTCCAGGTTAGCGACCTTCTTGCAGTGGGATGAGTGGACCCAAGTCTCTCTTTCGGCAACCTTCAGTGATGTCATGCTGGTCAACAAAACTTGATACGGTCCTTCCCACCTGTCTATTAGGCAACCTGAGTGTAGAAAATTTTGAATCATCACATAGTCCCCAGGTTCAATTTCAGGACAGTTACTGTTTGGTAGGTCAGGAATCACCAGTTTCAAATTCCTTTGCTGGTTTATCAATTGCTGGCTCATCCCAACAAAGTATTGCACAGTCATCTCATCATTGCATTTCAGCTCATCCTGGGGATCTATCATTACGTGGGGCTGTCGTCCAAAAATAATTTCAAAGAGTGATAGGTTAATCGGTGACCTGGGAGTGGTTCTGATGCTGTACAACACTAGTGGCAATGCCTCCGGCCACAAAAGTCCAGTTTCAGCCATCACTTTGCTCAGCTTTTTTTTAATAGTGCTGTTTGTTCTCTCCACCTTTGCACTGGCCTGTGGTCGGTAGGGAGTATGAAGTTTGCTATTAATACCCATAAGTTTGCACATAACCTGAAAGACTTCACCTGTAAAATGGTACCCCTATCCCTTTCAATGATCTTAGGAATACCTTATCTACACACAAATTCCTGCATAATTTTCTTTGAGGTAAACACAGTATTTGTGGCAGCAGGAAATGCCTTTACGCAGTTTGAGAAAACATCAGTGCACAACAATACATACTTCAAATTCCTACAGGGTGGTAGCTGTTCAAAATAGATTTGTATTACCTGGAAATGTCCGTCTATAGGAGGGATATGGGATGGCTCCATCGGTATTGTCTTACCAATGTGCTTCCTCAAGCAAGTAAGACATGTCATTGCTTTCTTGCCTGCCTGAGAAGAGAGCCCTGGTGCACTCCAGTAAGCTCTTACCAATTTGCACATACCTTCCTTGCCCAGATGTGTCAGACCATGTGCCGCTTCAGCTAGGCTTGGGAGATATGCCCTGGGGACTACTGGCTTACCTTGTCCATCTCTCCAGAGTCCTGAGGACTCCTGACCATAACCCTTTGCCTTCTAGACCGCCTTTTACTGTAGGGAACACAAATCTTGCATTTCAATTAACTGTTGTGTATTTACTGTACTGAATGTCATCAGTTGTGTGGTGGTACTTTGTGTAGTGGTGCTTGCTGCCGATTTAGCAGCTTCATCCGCTTAGCTGTTACCAAGTGAAATTGGGTCTTGGTTGTGTGTGCTTTACACTTGATAACAGCCACTTTGTCAGGTTCTTTTATGGCCGTCAGCAGTCTTTTGATGTGTGATGCATGCACTACAGGTGTGCCAGCTGCCATCATGAAATTTCTGAGGTGCCACAGAGCCCCAAAATCATGCACTACTCCAAAAGCATATCTAGAGTCTGTGTGTATATATTAGCTGACTTACCCTTTGCCAACTCAAATGCTCTGATAAGTGCCACCAGCTCAGCGAATTGTGCTGAGTGAGGTGGGCCAAGGGGATCAGCTTATATAATACCTTCATCATCTACCACTGCGTATCCGGTGCACAGGTCTCCTGAATCCATCTGTCTGTGACAACTACTGTCCATGTAAAAGGTAATGTCTATGTCTTCTAGTGGGTTGTCACTGATGTCAGGTCTTGCAGTGAAGGTCTGATTCAAGTATTCCATACAGTCATGCGTATCAGTGTCTGTACTAAATCCTCTTTCCCCATCATTCTCATCCTCCACCCTTTGTGCCTGACCAGGCACACTTGGCAAATACGTTGCAGGATTTAGGGTGTTACACCTTTTTATGGTGATTTTTACAGGGGCCATCAGTGACAATCCCATCTTGTAAACCAGGCGGATGAGACATGTCTGGTTTGGGCGGAGTTTATAAAGGCTGAAACTGCATGAGGTGTATGGACTGTCAGATCATGCCCTAGCACTACGTCTTCACTCTTACCCACAAAGCTATTGCTGCAACACTTTGTAAGCAAGTGGGGAGAGACCGGGCTACAGTGTCCAACTGTGCACTGTAGTAGGCTACCGGTCTGCTGGCATCACCATGTTTTTGTGTTAGGACCCCTGCCGCGCACCCAGCACTTTTGGTACCATATAATTCAAAAGGCTTCTCATAATCTGGCATCCCCAATGCTGGTGCTTTTGACAAGCACTCTTTCAGTCTCTCAAATGCCAGTTCGGACTCCTCAGTATGAGAAACCCATTCTGGTTTACTTGAAGAGACCATTTCTTTCAGTAGTAGTGCCAAAATAGAGAAACCCGGTATCCAATTCTGACAATATCCACACATTTCTAGAAATGTGCAAATTTGTTGCTGAGTCTGCGGCAGAGTCATGTCACAGATGGCCTGTATCCTGTCAGTGGTCAGATGTCTTAGTCCTTGCGTCAAGCAGTGTCCCAAGTATTTAACCCTTGTCCAGCCCAACTGTAATTTATCCTTGGAAACCTTGTGTCCTGTCTGGGAGAGGTGAAACAGAAACTGTTTAGTATCTGCCAGGGACGACTCAAATGAATCAGAGCACAACAACAAGTCATCAACATATTGTATCAGCACCGACCCATTCTCAGGCTGAAAGGATTGCAGACAGTCATGTAGGGCCTGGGAGAAAATACTTGGGCTGTCAATGAAACCTTGGGGAAGACGGGTTCAGGTATACTGTACTCCCCTGTAAGAGAAAGCAAAGAGGTACTGGTTGTCAGGGTGAAGAGAAACAGAAAAGAAAGCCGAGCAGAGGTCAATTACAGTGAAGTGAGTAGAGGTAGAGCGAATCTGCATGAGGATGACAGCTGGATTGGGCACTACGGGGGATTGGCTGTTGACTATTTTGTTTATCCCCCTTAAATCCTGTACTAGCCTTAAATCCAATCCCCCACTCTTTTTCACAGGGAAGATAAAACTATTGGCTGTACTGGATGTCCTGACTAGGATGCCCTGCTGTAGCAGCCTTTCTATGACAGGATATACTCCTAATTCCACCTCTGGCTACAGAGGGTATTGGGGTATTTTTGAAGCTATCCTGCCATCTTTTATTTGCACAATTACTGGGGCTACATTTGCCATCAATCCAGTGGTCCTGTCCATCTTTAGTCAAAAGGGAACCTGATATTTGCAAGATCATTTCCTCTACCTGCGATGGACATGTGTCTAGAGCGGTAGAGTGCAACATTAGCCTTTGAGGGGTGTCTAACATATCTTGCACTTCCTGTGCATGGCTTTCAGAGATATCTAAAAACACACCCTCAGGGGTACAATATATAACACACTTCATCTTACATAACAAATCTCTGCAAAGTAGATTAGTCAGAGCCGATGCAGCCAACAATAAAAAATGTTTGGTATGCAATGGCCCTATCATAACCTCTGCAGGTCTAGTCAAAGGATACTGCTGCACTTTTC
Organism: Pseudophryne corroboree; assembly: GCF_028390025.1. Classification (NCBI taxonomy): domain Eukaryota; kingdom Metazoa; phylum Chordata; class Amphibia; order Anura; family Myobatrachidae; genus Pseudophryne; species Pseudophryne corroboree. The sequence continues at coordinate 638,660,157 of NC_086446.1, forward strand.
CCATTACTCCCATTGCCGAAATAGTTTTGCCTGTGGTCATTATTCCTGTCGAAGAGGTCAATACAGATCTGCCCGCCCCTGTATCTACAAGGAAAGGTTTTCTTGTACCAGCTACATTGACCATGACCTCAGGTTCATCTCTGAGGCTAGTGGTCAGTCTTACTGGCTGCAGAATACAGGTGTGACTCCCTTCATATTGCCTGTATTGTTGGTTTCCCCAGAAGGTGTTGGCAGCTATCATATGTGAGGGAAGTAACTGGGATGAGTTAGAGGTCTCCCCCCTATGTGTCTCAAAATCCCTCTTATATGTCCCTTGATCCCGTCTATGTGTTGAGTAGTTTTGTGTACGTGGCTCATGTCTAGGGGCTTGTTGTCTCTTCTGTGAACAGTCCCTGGAGAAATGTCCCTCCCTCCCACAAGTGTAACACCTGTTTACTCTCCTTCTTGGTTCTTCAAATACCTGGGGAATAGGTTGTGTAGTTTGACCTTCCAGAGCCTGTATACTCACTGTCATCAACCTCTCCCCCTGCTGTTCTTTATTTTAAAGATATTCTTGTCATGCTCAATAGCAGACTCTTTTAGAGCATCTACAGTGACCCCTCTCCAATTAGGCAAAGAAGTCTGTATCCTGACTCTCAATGCCTCTTTGAGTCCGTCCGTCAGCACAGAGACAGCCACCTCCCTGTGGTTCACATCATTCTTGATATCCCTTATCCCAGTGTATTTAGCCATATCTTGTAAGGCTCTATGAAAATATTTGGATGCCAGTTCACTTTCTTTCTGTTTGGTAGTGAAAATGTTATTCCATTTTACAACTGTGGGGAAATACAATCCTAGTTGCATATTGATTTGTTTTACATTCTCCTGGTTGTATTCATCAGTCAGAGGACTGACTGCCTCTATCTGACAATCTGTTATACATTTTTGGGTGTCAATATTAGGGGGTAGGCACGCTCTTAACACTGTCCACCAATCTTTGTTTGTGGGTTCATGGGCATTACCCAGATCTTTAATAAACTTCTGGCACCCGGCTAAATCTCTCCTGGGATCTGGGAATTCTGAAATGATTGACCGCAGTTCTAATCTGGTCCACAGGCAATACATTGCAATATTCCTGATGGGGTTTACTACCTGGCTATCAGTTCTCCCATTGGGAACTGCGATTACTCAGACAGGATGTAACCCAACCACTCCATTCCTATTTGACTCACTGTGGGGAGCTACTGTCTCTGTGTAAGGAACAGTCCCATACTTACCAGTGGCCATGATCTCACCCATCCCTCCTGTGGAAGTCACAGCTACTGCTCTTACCGGTTGGGCTGTGCCCACCTGGGTTTCCTGCAGGGTGGCTGCTTGAGAGAGAGCTGAGATCAGACTAGGTTTGTCATCTTCCTCTGAACTATGATCCTTGAAAGAACTTAGGACAGGGTACAATTTGCAAGGGTTAGGGTCAATACATTTTACAGTCTCATTTTTTTCATTTCTTAGTATGCTATTGGTTGTAGCAGCCTTCTCTCCATAGACATATGGCGGTAGTGGTGCACTCACATTCACATTCCTGTCTGGTTTTGACCTCGCTGTGCAAGCGAGTTCTCTTTGCATTTTTTCTTCCTGTTGCCATATGTTTAAACAGTCGTTATGTCTGATACTCCATTTCTTGGATTTGATCAGACATATTCTATTTCTAACATTTTGCAGCACCTCTGGGTCAAAACTACCAACCCTAGGAAATGATGCCTTATCGTCAACAGTCATTCGTGCCCATTCATCAAAAAAAGCCTCTGTGTAAGGACAATACTTCCTACACATAATATAACCAGCGGACCCTTTCGGCCTCTGCTCCTCAGCCTGAACCCTGGCTCCTGAACGCCTCTCGCGTGCACCAATTGTGGACTTTTTAAACAAAAGCACTAAATGGCCAACGCAAGACGACAATGAAATGTCCTCTGAGCTCTTTTCACCCGCTCCCTCTCCTCTGGACAGTTCCCAGTGAGGACCCTACCAGACCCCTCAGCACTGGAAGTATGACATATTACCAGCAATAAAGTAATACCCCGCCTTTTTCAGTGGAGGTTAAAAGCCTGATCTTTTTGGTTTCTTTCCACAGGAATTCCGCTTGGGAAACGTCACCAAGACTTCCTATGGAGTTCCACCAGGAATATTTCCTGAGAGAGTCAGCGAAAATTCCTTCTCTTTACACAATTCACGTCTGTGTATGCTAACACAGTGCGTATTATGCCGCAATTGCGTGAAATTATGCAAAAAGTATCACGTTGTGCCACGTATCACATGCACACACGTGCAGTTCAATCGCACGGCTTATAGATACTTGTTATCTATACACCCTACAATCACGGGAGTCGAATTCACTAGCTGCGCTCCACAGCTGGAGCGTAACACAAAAATCACGCTCCTCCACACGTTTTACCTTTAAAAACACACACACACTACATGCCTCAATACCAATAAATATGTGAGGTCGCTAACCTCCACGCCATAAAGCCTCTGCTTACTCAGTGCCTCACCGACGAGATCCCGCTTTTCGGGGTTCAATCCACTCACACTTACTTTTCAACAACCCACACTGTTAGATTTTCTGTACAGAAAAAAAACACTCCCTTTGATTGGTAAATTGCCCCAGAGGTAGTACACTTATAATAAGATTTTTGAGTAATCTGTCTAAAATCGGACAGTAACCTCTTAATGTATGTTTTATCCCACCTTAACAATCAATTTCTATTATGTGGCTAACTTCCACTATGCACTCACGTTTCCCACCTTCTGTGCATCCACGTGTGTACTCGTGCGTCGCTGTATACGTGTCCACATACTATTGCACTATGACATGTGTATACTTTCATACGCAAGTGTGTATCGCTGCGTACCTTTGCGCGCGGCTTACCACACTCTCTTACCCAACTCTAGTAATACAACAATAACACTGTACTTGTATTGTAGCAGTTAGATAAATGCTTCCACGTTCCCTTCAAGCACCGGAAGTCCCCTGCCGGACAATTTCCGCTTCGTGCTACCTAAACTTTTAGGCAGGAACGGAGCTCCCCTTATGAAATGCAAATATTTTGCGACTTTTCGTTAACAATAACACTTTAAACACTTTATCAATTTTAAACACTTGGGAAACAGGCAACTTATCCGATTTTGTACAGATCTAGAATGACTACTACCACCTATGGCAACAATGTATAAGAATATACGCAAAATATCTGTACACTTGTGCGTATTTTCACGCCAACAGACCCAAAGAAAAATTGCTGTTCTTTGTTGTCCCTCGGTTCGCACCAGTACGTCTGAGACTATACAGAACAGACGTGATTTAACAACATTAGGTAGTTTTAGCACAAAACAAAATTGTTTTACTTTAGATGCGTCCTCCACCCTTTGTTGTTAGAGCACGGCGGTAACGCACACTCACAGAGGCCACTCTGTTTGGAGTTTACATGTTGTGTGAATGTAATATTTTTGACTTTGACATTATCAATGTGCAAACTGCTCAAATTTTATTCTAGGGGTTTAATAACACTTTATTATTCTGTGTTTTTGTTTGTATTAAAGAAATTACAAACAGCAATGTACTGAAAAGAAAGCCAAACAGCAAAAATATTATCACCTTGGGGACTCATTTAGAGATGGATGCCTCTTGCACCCCAAAATTACATGTAAATATTCTGTTGTAAAAACATACATAATTAAGTGTTATATATCACAGGTATCTCAAGATATGTTCTACTCAAAACACAGCATCATTTCTGTATTGGACATAAATTAAGCAAACAAATGGGAAAATGTACAGTATGCCCATGATAGTGTAGGTAAGTGGTCTTATAGTGGGGGTAATTCTGAGTTGATCGCAGCAGGATTTTTGTTAGCAGTTGGGCAAAACAATGGCCCTCATTCCGAGTTGATCGGTCGCAAGGCGAATTTAGCAGAGTTGCTCACGCTAAGCCGCCGCCTACTGGGAGTGAATCTTAGCTTCTTAAAATTGCGACCGATGTATTCGCAATATTGCGATTACTAACTACTTAGCAGTTTCAGAGTAGCTCCAGACTTACTCTGCCTGTGCGATCATTTCAGTGCTTGTCGTTCCTGGTTGACGTCACAAACACACCCAGCGTTCGCCCAGGCACTCCCACCGTTTCCCCGGCCACTCCTGCGTTTTTTCCGGAAACGGTAGCGTTTTCAGCCACACGCCCCTGAAACGCCGTGTTTCCGCCCAGTAACACCCATTTCCTGTCAATCACATTACGATCGCCGGAGCGAAGAAAAAGCCGTGAGTAAAATTACTTTCTTCATAGTAAAGTTACTTGGCGCAGTCGCAGTGCGAACATTGCGCATGCGTACTAAGCGGATTTTCACTGCGATGCGATGAAAAATACCGAGCGAACAACTCGGAATGAGGGCCAATGTGCACTGCAGGGGAGGCAGATATAACATGTGCAGAGAGAGTTAGATTTGGGTGTGGTGTATTCAATCTGCAATCTAAATTGCAGTGTAAAAATAAAGCAGCCAGTATTTACCCTGCACAGAAACAAAATAACCCACCCATATCTAACTCTCTCTGCACATGTTATATCTGCCTCCCCTGCAGTGCACATGGTTTTGCCCAACTGCTAACAAAAATCCTGCTGCGATCAACTCAGAATTACCCCCAGTGTCAGTAATGTTAGAAAGTGCTTCTGGTGTCATAATCACAATCACTATACTGAGGATTTTGCCTAAATTTCTATTGTGTTCCTTAAGCAGAAAATATAGGGCCTAATTCAGACCTGCTTGCAAAAGGAAAATCTTTCTCTAATGGGCAAAACCATGTGCACTGCAGGTGTGGCAGATATAACGTGCAGAGAGAGTTAGATTTGGGTGGGTTATTTTGTTTCTGTGCAGGGTAAATACTGACTGCTTAATTTTTACACTGCAATTTAGATTTCAGTTTGAACACACTCCACCCAAATCTACCTCTCTCTGCACATGTTACATCTGCCCCACCTGCACTGCACATGGTTTTGCCTATTAGAGAAAAAGTTTGCTGTGGCGATCAGGTCTGAATAAGGCCCCTGTGTTGTCCAATTAATTATCAGAATAATAAGCAAAATAAAATTAATAAGCAAAATAAAAGTATATTCATAAATCATCTGAAACATATTTTTAACTTGACAGCATATAGGGGGTAATTTAGATCTGATCGCTGGGCTGCTAATGTTGCTGTCCTGCAATCAAATAGTCACCACATCCAGGGGGAGTGTAAATTTGCCTTGCAAGTGTGCGATCGCATGTGTATGCCGAGCTGCGAAAATCCACTTTGTGCAGTCTCTGTGCAACCCAGGACTTACGCCTCCAGTGCGATGAGAACAGGCTGATCAGGCCGGAGCTGCCATCAGACACCCTCCCTGAAAATGCTTGGTAATGCCTGTGTTTTTCCGGACACTCCCTGTAAACGCTCAGTTGCCACCAACAAATAGCCTCCTCCTGTCAATCACCTTGCGAACGCCTTTACGAATGGATTTTTTGCACCATCCCTTCACTGACAGTTGATGCTCGTTGTAGTCCAAAATGCATGTGCATTGCAGTGCATACGCATGCGCAGTTAGCACCTGATTGCCCGAAAACGCACAGTAGTGATAAGATCTGAATCACCCACATAGTAGTTTAATAGAGAAGGGCGTTCTAGTCCAGACTCGATGTAACCCTCCCCCGCCTCTCCCTGGCCTCGTTGTCGAGTAGACACCATCAATTTGCTGGAGTCTACTGTGCATGGTCTTCCGGAACATAGTGCCATGTGCTTAGTGATTTGTTTACTACACATGCACAATTCCTTTTCAAGAACTTTTCATCGCCCTGTAACAAATGCTCACACCTACTTCTGCATTTACTTCTCCTGAGACAGCTGTATCACACAAGCCCAGACTCTAGAAATAGCCCTTGATGTAGTGGCTCTAGCTACGCTCCACGTAGGCCTAGATATCAACAATGGCACTCTATATTAACAAGACATCTACAGACTTCCGGTTTCGGCGTTATGGTGTGAGGCAGCGCGACACCTGAGCTCCGCAGCAATTTACCCAGAATATCTTCTAAAGGCTTGATTTCAGCCTCCACGGCTTCCGTGGAGGCTGCTATAGCCTGCTAAACTCCGCGGCTTCCCGCAGCACTTATGGGCAAGTATTTGTCCTCCTCACAGCAGGCCAGGCAGACCCCGCAAGCGCCGGCTCCCCGTCAAGTGAAGCGCCAAGCTGACTCTAATATGGCGCCCGGCATCACTACCCCTCCAGCGTCGCCGGCGCATAAGAAATCAACACCTGCCCAGCAGCGCCCAGATGCTGCTCAGCCCTCTCGCAGCCCTAATGCCCCACTCACCCATGCTGATCTCACAGATGCCATTACAAGGGCGATGACCCCTCTCCTCACAAAAGCTGTCACAGACATCACTCAGCAACTGCAGCAGCTACAGCACAAAGTCTCTGTCAATGAAAACAGGATTGGGAATCTGTGCCATGATATGGCTGATGTACAGACCGAGCTGAAACGGCTGGAAAAGGAAAACTACCAGCTCTGGAACTGCATTGAAGACGCAGAAAATAGATCCAGGAGAAATAATATACGGTTAGTGGGTCTCCCGGAAAAGGTGAAAGGGGCAGATCTCACTAATTTTGTACAGACCACTCTCCCCTCTCTGCTTGGCATCACTGACGTCTGCGCTGATCTAGTAATTGAACGAGTCCATAGAGTCGGCCCCCCTCCGCGATCTCCTGATGGTCGCCCACGTGTGACTTTGTTCAGGTGCCTGAACTACCTACATAAGGTTGCATTTTGGTCCTCCTCTCGGAAACACCGCAACCTACTATGGGAAAACAACCATCTGTATATCTTCCAAGACTTTTCGGCCGAACTGACGAGAGCCCGCAAGTCATTTAATCCAGTTTGTTCCAGATTAGTGGCTGCTAAAATGAAATTCTCGGTTCTATACCCGGCCAAACTGCGCATATTTGACGGTGACAACCACGCTGACTTTACTTCTTCTGCCGACGCGGAGGCTTATTTGCAAGAGATCCTTTCCCCAGATTCAGAGGATATTGCTGATTGTCCCGATGTAGCTCAGAACTGAGTATATGCATACTGTATATGTCTCCTTTGTCTGTTTTCACTCCCCCCTGCAGAATTACGGTCCCCGTCATTCCATACTAGTCTATTTGTATTCTGCTGATCCTCCGTATACTTGGGTGTATCTTTTTTTTTTTTTCCTCACCTACTACATACTATAATCTTAACCTTCTCTCCTAACCACTCGCTACTCACCCTTCATACCCATCATACGATGTACCTTCTGCATATGCTCACTAATGCTACATTCCATGTTTACTGACTTTCCATTCCTACCTACGATGCACGATGTTCCGTTTTAGATGTGCTGTACATACACGCCTATATGCACAATATGGAATTTTGGTCCTCCTCATTCCATACTGGTTTAAGAATTTGAATCCAACTGATCCATTGTATACTTAGATGTCTGCTTATGCTCTCATAATTTTTTTTTTTTTTACCCTCTTCTACTACATACTTTAATCTTTATCTTCTCTCCTGTCAACTCATGATTAACCCCCTCATATCTGCTTTGTTACATTATTTTATGTATATGTACCCGGTTGCACATTTTAACTAATACAACATGTCATGTTTACTGCCTATTATGATATATTCTCAAAACTCCTGTGTCAAATTATATATGGCGGCCTTCTCGTAAGAAATTATTTACAAATGTTTGCCGGTATATTCTCATATGTATATCCTCTCCCCCTCTCCCCTCTACTGTGGTCTACATATATATATATATTTTTTTTTTTTCTCGTCTTTCTCACCTCTTCTATCCACTCCCGCCTATAATACACGATGTCCTGTTTATGACGTGCTGTATATACATGCTTATCCGCTCAATTTATGGGCTTCCCCGTTGCTGCGGGCTATTGATAGCGTCCCCTTGTTTATATTCCCACATTCATTTCTGGCCGAATTGCTGTCCGGAGCTCTCAGACGGATTCTTATATAGACACTTACCATGTTCTCTTCTTGGTTACGAGGATGTTGGTTTGTATCTCAAACCTGTTACTTATTGATGTATTTTTGTTATGTTTTATTTAGTGTTTTCCTCTGTCCCTCCTCATCCTCTCCCCATTCCCACTCTGGTTACTTCGCTACATTTCTCCAGACGGCTATGGACCTTCTTTCCCGGATGCTCCTTCCTTTGGGTGAGTAGATGACTGAGATTAAAATTGGTACGTTAAATGTTGGAGGCATAAATACCCCGGCCAAACGACGGAAAATATTGTTGTATCTGAACAAACAACACATAGACTTGGCCTTTCTTCAAGAAACACATCTTACACAACCCGAAACCCTGAAACTTCAATTCCTGGGATGGTCCCTGATAGCGGCAGCCCCATATAATTCTAAATCTAGAGGGGTGGTTTTTCTAGCACAAAAACGTATTAACCTCAAAATACTCTCCACTGTAACAGATCCCCACGGCAGATTTCTCATAGTCCGAACAACAATTGATGACAAACCCTTTATATTCTGTACAGTTTATGCCCCTAATTCGTACTGCAAATCCTTTTTTCAAAATCTCCTCTCTAAATTGAGCACTTATATCTCGGATAATTTAATTCTTACAGGGGACTTTAACTTAATCTCCTCTTCCTACTTAGATCGCTCCCATTCTCCCAACACTCCTATCCATCTCCCCAAATTAGGCATTCCTTCATTTGCTTCCAGCTTGCAACTTATTGACGTCTGGCGAGCATTGCATCCAATCGACAGGGAATTTTCCTGTCACTCGGCGGCTCACAATACCTTTTCTCGAATTGACTATGCACTTGGGGCTCAGCACCTATTTCCTTCCATTTCTGCCTCCACGTTAGAACCCATTGCGATCTCTGACCACGCCCTGCTCTGGTTTTCTCTAGCAATTCTCCCAGCCCACCCTCCCCCTCCTTCTTGGAAATTTCCCTCTCACCTGGTCTCCTCTACTTAATTTTGTGATTCCCTACAGGATGCTTGGGACTCATATGAAGCCAATAACAAACCTCACTCTGAATCTGATCCCCCCCTATTTTGGCAAACCGCAAAAGCAGTGATGCGAGGACATATAATGTCCTATACCTCTGCATTGAAAAAACAATACGCCAAATCTTATCTTGACATGCAACAATCCTTATCTTCTGCCTATCAACAATTTAAGACTAATCCCACATTAGCCCATAAAAACACGTATACAAATCTCAAACTTCAATTTAACGAACTTTTATCTTCTATGGGTGACAAATATAAGTTTCATGTAGATTTTCGATTCTATAAGTACGGGAATAAAACAGGTAGGCTCTTAACTACCCTACTGAAAGCCTCCTCCTCTCCTATGATTATTTACCCCTTACAACAACCAGATGGTTCCTTAACCTCCGACCCTGAACAGATGTCACACCTACTGACTTCATATTATAAATCTCTGTATTCGGACCCTCTGCTCCCTGAAGTTCACTCTCCTAATACCGAATCACTACTGTCTACTCTGCCTCCCCCTACGGGCAATTCTTCTTCAATTCCTCCTACCTCACCGACCTGGTCCCGACCTCCACTACCCCAGATTCCCTCTGATTTTGTCTCCTCCCTTTCTGCTCCTATCACAATGGAAGAAATTCGCTGCACTATAAAACACCTCAAATCACACAAAGCACCTGGACCGGATAGTTTTACTAATGACTTTTACTAACTACTTCTTGACAAAATAGACACACACCTCCTGACACTATATAACACTATCATGGAATCCCACTGTCTCCCCCTTTACTTCAACTCAGCAATTATTAAACTGTTCCTTAAGCCAGGTCAAGATCCCTCCCTTCCTAGTTCGTACCGCCCAATATCCCTTTTAAACACAGATTATAAGATTCTAGCGAAAATCTTAGCAGACCGCCTTAAACTTTCCCTCCCTTCGGTGATACACCCGGATCAAACTGGGTTCATCTCGGGGCGTCACTCTGTATCCAACATACGTAAATTACTCTCAGCAATCTATCACTCAGCCTCTAGCCCGGATCCCAACATTAAAATTGTCTTAGCCTTAGACGCAGAAAAGGCTTTTGATCTAGTCACCTGGACACATCTTTTTACAACTCTCCAACACTTTGGTTTCCCCCCCATTTTTATCTCCTTCCTTCGGACTCTCTATTCCTCTCCCACCTCACAAGTCTGTTGTAATAGGCTGTTGTCAGCTCCCTTTCAGTTACATTGTGGCACCAGACAAGGCTGTCCCCTCTCCCCCCTACTTTTCGCCCTAGCCATTGAGCCTTTAGCTATACACATTAGACTATCTCCTGATATTATTGGTATCCCCATTGGTGACGAGACTTTGAAATTAGCTCTCTACGCAGATGACATGCTTCTCTTTCTTTCTAACCCCCACACTTCCCTACCACATTTATTCCACCTCATCGAATATTTTGGCATGGTCTCTGGCTATAAAATTAACCCTTCCAAATCAGAAATTTTGACCATATCCGGACATAGTTTTACCCCGCAATCCCCTCCTACTCTTCCTTCTCTTCCTTCTAGTACAAGCTCTATAAAATACCTTGGTGTCCACATTCCATCAGACATCTCATCCTTATATTCTCTTAATTTTACTCCCATCCTTGCCAAGATTTCCTCTTTATACGACTCATGGCTTAAGTTACCCCTGTCTCTACTTGGTCGCATAGCAGTTGTTAAGAGTATAATTTTTCCAAAAATTTTGTACCTACTCCAAATGCTACCTATGGGTTTAAACAAACATGACCTCCAGAAATTTGACCGTCTCACCTCGACATTCTTATGGCAAGCCAAAAAACCTTGCATAGCATTATCCAAGCTTCAGACTCATAGATCCCAAGGTGGACTATCCCTACCCATTCTTCGCAATTATACCTTGGCCATCTGCTTCAGATACATCTCTGATTGGCTTCTCTCCACTTCCACTTACACACAGTCGTCTCTTGATTTAAATCTCTTTTCCCCCTATTCCCCTAGTGCCCTTTTACATTCTAAAAGACGTTTCATCCCCTCACACATACTACACCACCCTCTTTTTTCCTGGACTTACAAATCCTGGTTGTCGATTAACACTAAACTCTCCAGGGATCCCTCTACGTCCCCCTATGTTCCCCTCTGGGGGAATCCTTCTTTCACCCCTTCACTACATAACTCGCAATTCCTCTCTTGGAAAGAAAAGGGACTATCACTTGCTTCCCAGGTCTTTGACACTGGCGGCTCCCTCCTCTCCTTTTCTAACCTACAAGAGCTTTATAAGATACCAAACAATACATTTTTTATGTACCTCCAGTCCCGTAATTATGCTAGCTCCTTAACCACAGACACTCGACATTCGCTCGCCTCAGACCCATTGCTTTCTCTCCTTAACACACTTAAAAATAACCCCTTTCATCTTAAATACCTATATAATTTGATCATGCCAAAATCAGACACTGCATCCTGGCAAAAGTTAAAGGCGACCTGGCTCTCAGATCTACCGGATTTTAATCTTCCCCAAATTCTCCACACACATTACGACAGAGCCCTTACTAGGCTTAAATCCTCCTACTTACAGGAAGTGCACATAAAAACCCTACATTGTGCATATATCTCTCCTGCACAGAGACATCATTTTATACCGGACACTTCCAGTTCCTGTTTAAAGTGTTTCCACTCTCATGCTACTTTCTTTCATTGTTTTTGGGAATGCTGGAAAATAAAAAAAATCTGGAACAAGATAATGAATTATATCAATAAACTCCTACACACTACACTTCATTTAGATCCCCTAGCCTGTTTATTTGCAGATTTTTCGAATTGGTCAAAAACACTACACCTATCCTCCCTTCTCCCACTGTTAACCATTATAGTCACCCTAGCCAAGAAAATAATCCTGATCTACTGGACTTCTCCCTCATCACCGTCTATAAATGAACTTACATCCAAACTGCTCCAACTCTTATATTTTGACAAAAAAATCGCTTCCTTTGACATTACCAGATGCAGAGCTAAATTTGAAGCGAAATGGCTCCCCTTTATAGCCTCGTTAGACTCTCAAACTCAAAACGCCATCATGATTACATTTGAAAACACTAACTGGCATTCTTCTTACCAGGATACTACTGGGTAATGCCTCCGTCATGTACCTTATGCCTCTTCCGTGCTCAGTCGTCTGCTCACACCATGTCTATTTCTGACTTGTCCTTTTAGCTGTATACATAGTTATCCCATAACTATAACCACCCCCCTTCCCTCTCCACACCCTCCCCTTTCCTTTAGGACTTGGTAGTTTTGAAGTTTCCTTATACACAGATTTCATTTGCATCAGTTACCCTCTATTCTTTATTTTATTGTTTTTTTTTGTTTGTTTTTCACGAGGAATATACGGCCATAATATCAGCTTTCAACAAATCAGATGGTATATTAACAAGCCTCTCCATTAGACCTTATTCATTTTTCCACTCCGACCCTTCTGATTTTTGAAATATTCCTCAGTATACCTGTTTAGAGTAAGATCGTTATGTACTTCCTACAATCTACTTGGTTTAGATAAGGTTTCACCTGCAGTCTAACGTAATCTGATATACGGTTAGGTAATGTCCTCCGTCGCATACCTAGGTGTTTCACACTCAGTCTTACTCTTCTCTGTAACTGCTGTTATGATATCGATCAATGTGTTATGTTATGTTATTATTCTAACTTGAATAAAAATGTGTTTATAAAAAAAAAACAAAAAAACAAGACATCTACAAAAACGTTCACGTAAAGTTGAACATCAGTGGCGGAAATTTCATACTCCAAGCGACTTCCTCACATATAAGACTATTTACCACTTTTATTGTAATGCCCTGGACACTGCCAAACAAACATATTTCCAAACTCTCATCTCTGCTCAAGCCCTAAGTGACTTTTTAATACATGTAAATAACTTCTGAACCATCCCTCACCCAAACCATCTGCCACTATCAATGCACAAGATCATACTTCCTACTTAAAGGACAAGATTGATAAAATCCGAGTTGAAATAGTATTCTTTTTCTCAGCCAGTGACCTACTCAGTTCCCTAACTGAACCATCTGGCACCTGCTCTGCTCTGTAAAGCTCTGGTTCCTGTGCTCATCCAAACCTTAACTGTTCAAGCATGCAGTGAATGCTCCCATTCTGAATAAAATTAATTCTGACCCTAACTCTTTCTCAAACTACCATCCCATCTCTCAGCTCCCATACACCTCCTACTTGATATACTTGCCTACAATCACCTCACACACTATCTTAACTCACACTTATTGGACCCATATCAGTAAGGCTTTCATTCCCAACACTCCACAGAGACAACACTTTCTAAAGAAGTGAGTCATCTGGTCACTGCTAAGTCTAAAGGCTTTTACTCATTTGTTATTCTTCTCAAATTGATAGTGTTGACCATTCTCTTCTCATACAAACACTACAATCCCTAGGTCTTTAGAAAACAGCCATTTCATGGTTCTCATCCTACCTACAGTATCTAATCACTCTTTCAGTGTCCACTTCTTTGAATTCACCTCCTCTTCCTACCTTTATCAGTTGGAGTACTGCAAGAGTCAGGGTTATATTTACTGAGGTGGGAGGGGTTTCTTTTAGAACTGGTGATGTTTCACATAGCAACCAATCAGGTTATACTTTAAATGTATTTAGCTGCTTCTAGAAGATTATAGATAGAATCTGATTGGTTGCTATGGGCAAAATCACCAGTTGTAAATTTACCTCTCAGTCTTAGGTCCTCTGCTTTTTTCAATCTATACCGCATCTCTTTGCAAAGTAATCTTTTGGATTTCAGTATCATCTGTATGTGGATGATACCAAAATCTACTTAACCTCCACAGATAAGTCATTATCTATAATAGTCCGTGTCACTGAATGCCATTTTACCATTTCATCTGGGATGTCATCTCACCACCTCAAACTTAATATTTCTAGAACAGAATTAATTCTATTTTCACTGGCCAATAGTAGTTACCAAACTATGGGGCAGATGTATTAACCTGGAGAAGGCATAAGGAAGTGATAAACCAGTGATATGTGCAAGGTGATAAACACACCAGCCAATCAGATCCTAACTGTTAATTTACATATTGGAACTGATTGGCTGGTGCGTTATCACCTTGCACATATCACTGGTTTATCACTTCCTTATGCCTTCTCCAGGTTAATACATCTGCCCCTGATATCTTTATCACTATTGAGAACTCAACAATCAATCCTACCCCGCAAGTACGCTGCCTAGGTGTCATCCTTGACTGTGAACTGTCCTTTTTTTCCCCACATTTAATCTGTCTCAAAACTATATTGCATGCTTCTAAAAAACATTTCCAAAATATGACCATACCTTACACAAGACACTGCAAAAACAAATCCATGCTCTCATTATTTCCTGCATTGATCATTGCAATGGTCTTCTTATTGGTCTTACATAAAAAAGAGACTCTCACCACTACACTATTCTGAAGGCAGCTGCAAGGCCAATTTTAGATGTTCATTGTCTGTAGATCCACTCTGTCAGTCCCTCCATTGGTTACCTGTATCCAGCTACATTAAATATAAAATACTTTTACTCACACACATGGCAATTAACCAAACTCCACCAATATACATCTCTTTGCTTATGTCATATCTCCCTACCCAATCTATGTCTCTCAAGCACACTCACTATTTGCTCCCATTCATTATTGCAGGACTTTCTTAGGGTTGCACCCACTCTGTGGATTGCCCTCCAACTCATAATATGACTCTCCTCTAGTCTCCAAACCTTCAAGCATTCCCTGAAAACTCACTTCTTCAGGTAAGCTTTTAAAATTTGGGATCCGCCCATATAAACTTCATAAACTTTCCTATCTACTTGCATCCCCACTGAACAGTCCACACATATCCTCACATATTTTCTATTTCTTCATTTTTCCATCCTCCTGACCCCAGGCCAATATTGCCATGTGACCATTTCATACGCTCCAGCTCCCCCCCAAGAACTTGCAATCTGGTGGACCATTATGCAATGAATTACACCTATCCCTGTGTATCAATGCCTAGTTCTTTAAAGATTGCTTGCAAGCAGAGCGTTCCTACCTCTATGACTGTCTAATATTACCCAGTTATGTTTTAGCAATGTTGTTTCCAATTGTAAATTACAACAGAATTTGTTGAGCTATATAAGTATCTGTTAATAATAAATAGTAATATTTATACAGTTATTAATGACAAAAATTATTGCAGTTTTCAAATAGTAACACTATTATCTGTATATAACTCTATTTCTTTATATAATGAAATTACTAATTACAGAACTTGAGAAGCAAAATTTTATTTTGTTGTTAGAATAAACTACATTTAGGGATGACCAGCTAAATATACCTCTTTTCTGAAAGCAATTCACTGTAGAACTAAAAAGGTTTGATAATAAAAATAAAAAACTGTCCTATCACATTTACATGAAATGTATTAAATTTGCTTTTCAGGCTACATTAATGACCTATTCAGGCATACAGTATTTATTTCTAACCCACAGAGCTAAGCACACAATAGGCTGTAAAGTGGTTGAACAAGCACTATTATGGTCATCTGCATTCATAAAAATTTGAATCATTAGTCATATCAACTTATTTATAGCATGGAACATGTGAAACCTTATAGTCAGTTAGTAGCTATTCACCACCATACACTGAAATGTTACAGTATGTGACATTGTTTAAAAATGTTGCAACTCAAAATGTTCTCCACATATTTTTGTGATAAATACGGATGGTGTAATGGTTAGCATTACTGCCTCACAGCACTGAGGTCATGGGTTCTATTCCCACCATGGCCCTAACTGTGCGGAGTTTGTATATTCTCCCCGTACTTGCGTGGGTTTCCTCCGGGTACTCCGGTTTCCTCCCACTATCCCAAAAATATACTGGCAGGTTAATTGGCTCCCAACAAAATTAACCCTAGATTGAATGTGTCTGTGTGTACATGTGGTAGGGAATATAGATTGTAAGCTCCACTGGGGCAGGGACTGATGTGAATGGGCAAATATTCTCTGTAAAGCGCTGCGGAATATGTGTGCGCTATATAAATAACTGGTAATAAATAATAAATAATAATGTTAAATGTTGAATAGGTGAGGGAAGAGGAGGGGGAAATGAAAGGACAGAAAAGCGAAGGTGATATCAGCAGGCATTTTACACAAATTAGCACCTATTCATTAAAAAGAAAACTCTAATGAGTACTAAATATACAAGATATCATAAATCCCATGATATCTACGTAAACCTATGGATTGTGTAGTACAGGGATTTCTAGATAAAGAAATAGGTCAGTCTTGTGCCCTTTTTATTTCAAAGCTGGTTGAAAGCATCCCTGACAGCTTGACCCTGACAGTAGATGAACAGAAGTGAGGGCTAAAATGTAAATTTGTATATAGGGCCTAATTCTGAGTTGATCGCATCATCAAGTTTGTTAGCAATTGGGCAAAACCATGAGCACTGCAGGGGGGACAGATGTAACATGTGCAGAGAGAGTTAGATTTGGGTGGGGTGTGTTAAACGGAAATCTAAATTGCAGTGTAAAAATAAAGCAGCCAGTATTTACCCTGCACAGAAACAAAATAACCCACCCAAATCTAACTCTCACTGCACATGTTATATCTGCCCCCCCGTGCAGTGCACATGGTTTTGCCCAACTGCTAAAAAATTTCCTGCTGCGATCAACTGGGAATTACCCCCATAGTAAGCCATCCTGAATAATCTGAAAAGCTCTCTGATACTAGGTCCTGATTCAGAGGTGCACTCAGTTGCGTGCGCAGCTCAGGTTTCACTCATGAGGTACATTTGAAAATATGTGAGTGACACAATATGATATTATGTGCACCGAGATGCCCACTGCCGGAGTTTTACATCCGCTGCTCACATACTGTACATACATACATACATACATACATACATACAGGGACACACATTCAGCACACTATGAGACATCTTAGCAACTCTAGGCTGTCTCGGACAGATCGCCTCTCTTATTAGAATGATTTTGCAGTGGCTCACTATGCAACATCCAGGAAACAGTCCCAATATGTCTGCATTTTTGTAGCCAGTGCCGTTTCTAGCGGCGGGCGAGCCGTGCAACCGCACGGGGCGCCCGCCGCGGCACTTTGTGACTCCTTATCTCCTCTCTCCGAGCGCTCCTGCTCGGGGGGCGGAGTTTCGTGGAATGACGCGTTTGCGTCGTGACGTCACGACGCAAACGCGTCATTCCGCGAAACTCCGCCCCCCGAGCAGGAGCGCTCGGGGAGAGGAGATAAGGAGATACGCATGGAAGGAGGAGGCGGCCGGCGCGAGGGACGTGAGGCGGCGGGACCGAAGAGCGGGAAGATGTAAGTATCCTCTCTCTCTTTCTCCCTCTTCCTTCCCCCCCCACTTGAAACCTGCCTGCCGCACTGTGTAAAATGGGGACACCTGCCTATGGGGATACCTGCCTGCCGCACTGTATAAAATGGGGACACCTGCATATGGGGTTGCCTGCTGCACTGTATAAAATGGGGACACCTGCATATGGGGTTGCCTGCCGCACTGTATAAAATGGGGACACCTGCATATGGGGTTGCCTGCTGCACTGTATAAAATGGGGACACTTGCCTATGGGGTTGCCTGCCGCACAGTGTAAAATGGGGACACTTGCCTGCCGCACTGTGTAAAATGGGGACACCTGCCTGCCGGACTGTGTAAAATGGGGACACCTGCCTGCCGGACTGGGTAAAATGGGGACACCTGCCTGTCGCACTGTGTAAAATGGGGACACCTGCCTGCCGCACTGTGTAAAATGGGGGCACCTGCCTGCGTACTGTGTAAAATGGTGATATCTGCCTGCCGCACTGTGTAAAATGGGGATACCTGCCTACCGTACTGTGTAAAATGGGGATACCTGCCTACCGTACTTTGTAAAATGGGGATACCTGCCTACCGCACTTTGTAAAATGGGGACACCTGCCTGCCGCGCTGTGTAAAATGGGGACACCTGCCTGCCGCGCTGTGTAATATGGGGACACTTGCCTGCTGTAATGTGTAAAAAGGGGACTTTTTTTATTTTTATTTTTTTTCCCCTGTGGTGGGTGTGATGATATCAGACGAGGCTGCGCCCACTTTAATGAGACCACACCCATTTTAATCAGGCCACACACCCTTGTCGGGAGCGCGCGCGCCTTTGGCGCGCGCATGCTTTTTCTTTTTACGGCTATATGGGGGGGGGGGGGGCGCATTTTGAAATCTCGCACTTGGAGCCAAATTGTCTAGAAATGGCCCTGTTTGTAGCCACTCCCTTTTACCTCCCCCAAACTCTGACTATACCTGTCACTCACTTTGCAACTAATTCCTCAGTGCATGTGCTATCGCTAATCAATCACAGTGCATGCACAGTGGAGCTCTGACACATGTACAAAGGCAAAAAATTGCTCCACTGAATCCGACATCAACATTGCAAGCACTTCTGATTCAGACCCATTGTCACTAACCTGTGTATTTGGGATGAAGCTTACTTGTTCCATAAGCACAAGCACTAGCTGATATTACTTAATTTTGTGTACTTAAGGAATTGATCTCTAATTAATACAGCTTGTATGGTTTCAGTCTTAATTCTTTGCAACTACAATAGCAGCCATGTTTAGTAAATCCAGGGGACTTATTTTTTAAAAGCCTTATTGCTTTGATTGGTCTTACATACAAAAATATAACTTGAAAGCAAATAAAAACCACTTGTTCCATCTACTCTGACCGTTTTGAACTTTATAATAACACCAAAACCTGTTTAGTTCATTGTAAGAATACCATATGTCTATCCAAAGCACATTTAAATGGTTCTACTGTATTAGCCTCTACAACCCCTGATAGCTATTCCACTTCCCTACTACCCGTTCTATGAAGTCATTTTTTTTTTCAATTTTCCTCTGAACCTTCCTCCCTCCAGTTTCAGTTTATGTATTCATGTTCTAATCCTTCTCCTCCATTAAAGAATGTTTCCTTCCTGTACCTTGATTTTGTGAGGGTATGTGTCATTAGGTCGACCACACTTAGGTTGACAGTCATTAGGTCGACCACTATTAGTCGAAATGCACTAGGTCGACATGGCCACTAGGTCGACAAGGAAAAAGTTTGACATGAGTTTTTTCTTTTCTTTTTTGTGTCGTTTTCTTCTAAAAGTGACGGGAAACCCCAATTAGTGCACTGTGTCCCCTTGCATGACTCGCTTTGCTCCCCATGCTTCGGGCAAGCTGCCTTGCTCTGCTACTGCTGCGTTCTGCACAGGTTACTATTCCCAATCGTAGTCACCGTGGATCGCAAAGTATGAAAAAGTTAAAAAAATGAAATTTTTTTGTAAAAACTCATGTCACCCTTTTTCCACGTCAACTTAGTACATGTCGTCCTAGTGACCATGTCGACCTAATGTATGTCGACCAATAGTGGTCAACTAGTGACTGTTGACCTAAGTATTGTTAACTTAATGACCGCATCCCTTTTGTGATGTAGGCAATGCACTCTTTAACTTGCCCTTCTCTGTACAGCCTCATTTTGGGTCTCTGGCCCCAGTACTGGAGCACAGTACAGTATTTTTGATGAGGCCGTACTAATGACCTATACAGTTTTATTATTATTATTATTTCTTTCTGCTACTGATTCCTCTTCCCATGCCACCAAGCATCTGATTTGCCTTTCGCATTGCTTTGTTACATTGCTTACCTGTCTTTAAGTCACCTGAAATAGTGACACCAAGATCCCTTTCTTCCACCAAACACCGAACACCTGCTTGGCTATTGCCAAGAGCTTGGTGGACAGCTACAGTCACAGTGAATTAACATATGTCAGCAATTTTTGTTAATAATTTATTCCCTAGTGTGAATAATTTGTTCTCATACATTTTTCTCTTGATTTACACAGGGATTATTTGTAGCTCCTGCAGAAGGGCAAAAATTGTATTAGTCTCTGTGAAAAAAACAATCTTTATCATGTTAGAAAGAAATATATTGTATAAATAGAAAAGCAGAATTCTGAACCAATTTTTTATCCAAAGAACAACATTTAATACAATTAAATATAATACATGCTGTATTAAGCTATTAATGTTTGATTGTCCACAAATTTGCCTTTATAACTGAAGTACAGAATTTGACAACGAACTGGTGTGCCATATTAAGGAAATGACTTTGGGCATAATCCAAGCCTGGTCGCTGCAACGATCTCAGACGAAAGCCCTATACCGTGTGTGCACGTGCAGCAGCTGCACTGCGCATGCGCACACTGTGAGATGCAAAGGCATCTCACTGGTACAGTCGTCACTGCCTGATTGACAGGCAGAGGCGGTCACGGGGCAGATGGGGGCAAGTTGGTGGCATTAGGACAGCAGCGCAGTGGTGTTGGGGGGCGCAGTACGGACAACACAGTCGTATCCAGAACGCTTGCAGGGCGGGACACAGCGGCTGCGTGAAAACATGGCGGGTAGCTAGCTGCCTGCCTTTGCATGTCTGTGGGGGGATAGGGCCTGGTATGTGGGGCGGACTCGCCCCCCGCATGCCTAAGATTTTTATCGAAGATGTGCATTTTTTCGCACATCTACGATCAGGTCTATATTAGGCCCATTGTTTGGAGAACTACAATTTGTATTCCCACCATTAGCCTCCCAGCAAATTATTTAGGGTACTTTTCTGAGTTAAAAACTAAACATTACATCTAATAAAAATATCTTGAAATAAACATATTTTTAATGATTTTAGATTGCAGTTTTACTTACTGTGATCAGATGCTGTACTAAATCAAACATAAAGTTGTGCCTTTGACTGCAGGCTAGAGTCCCTGGTCTATATTTCCCTCAGAACCGGTCCATCAGATAATGACTATGGGCCTGATTCAGAGATTTATGTTTGATGGGCAAGTGCGCAATGAACATGTGCAAATATTTTTTTTTTTCCTGCAACATTGCTTGCAGTGCCCCAAAAGTCATTGCATGATTGACCCGCTGCTGATATTTGGGGTGTGGCCACAGGAATTGTTCCTGAAAATAAGGGCGTGTTTGCCCACTTTTCTGTTGTCTTGGCTTGAGATCAGGGCCGTCTTAACAGCGGTGTAGGCCCCTGGGCACGGCAATGCACTGGGCCCCCTACCCATCCACCAGCGGTAGGGGACACCTGCCTGCCGCACTTTGTAAAATGGGGACACCTGCCTGCGTACTGTGTAAAATGGGGGCACCTGCCTGCGTACTGTGTAAAATGGGGATATCTGCCTGCCGCACTTTGTAAAATGGGGGCACCTGCCTTCCGCACTGTGTAAAATGGGGGCACCTGCCTGCGTACTGTGTAAAATTGGGATATCTGCCTGCCGTACTGTGTAAAATGGGGATACCTGCCTGCCGCACTGTGTAAAATGGGGATACCTGCCTGCCGCGCTTTGTAAAATGGGGACACCTGCCTGCTGCGCTGTGTAAAATGGGGACACCTGCCTGCCGCGCTGTGTAAAATGGGGACACCTGCCTGCCGCGCTGTGTAAAATGGGGACACCTGCCTGCCGCACTGTGTAAAATGGGGACACCTGCCTGCCGCGCTGTGTAAAATGGGGACAATTGCCTGCTGTAATGTGTAAAATGGGGACTTTTTTTATTTTTTTCCCCTGTGGTGGGCGTGATGATATCAGACAAGGCCACGCCCACTTTAATGAGACCACGCCCATTTTATTCAGGCCACACACCCTTGTCGGGATCGCGCGTGCCTCAGGCGCGCGCATGCTTTTTCTTTTTATAGCTATGTGGGGGGAGGGGAGGCACGCAATTTTTTTTCTAGCAATGGGGGGGAGGGGGCGTTTTGAAATCTCGCACTGGGAGCCAAATTGTCTAGAAACGGCCCTGGCTATATAATGTATTTTCTCATGTTAGCATACATAAGAAAATGCAAAATTCTTGATACTTACTGTAAGTAAAACTTCACATAGTGGTTAGAATTAATAACTAAACAGACAAAAAATAAATAAGCATTGCATTGTGCATTTAATAATTTAAATAAAATATGTTATAGCATGACCTACATAAGGTGGTACTGTCATCAGTGTACTAGTTTTATATAAAAAAAAGTACTTCATTTAATAGTTTTTGTGCTTTTTTTTTTGTATTTACCATGTAAAAGGAATTGACCAAAATGCAAATACAAGTTCACATCAATAAACACATCTTTAACCTTCCCCTTTAAGAGAGGAAATACAATTATGATTTATTGATCCGGAATAAGTGCTAGTATTACTGTAATGTGAATAGATTGCAGCACCAACATTACTTATAGCTTAAGTGAGAGCATAAGTGGGAAGGATTTATAGACATTCAGTATATCATAAGCATACTTACTGACCCTGGAAGTTTACTTTCTGGGAGTTCACTTGAGAAGACGAATCAGGCTGGGATTGTTGTAGGCATGCTGGTGAAAGCAGAAACTTTCTCAGACTCACAGCAACTTTCATGGAGGCTAAAATCAGATGAAGAAACTGCACTTGCCATAGATCAGGTGCAAGAGTCGATGGTGCACATATGGTGCACCGGTGCTAGGGTGTCTAGAACCACAGGTGGTGATACTGTGTGTAGGGGTAATGAAAGTGGGTTTCTCAGGACATGCACATTCATAAACCAGCGGTAGCGTGGTGGTGCCTTGCTGCTTAGATGTTCTGCTTATTCACTGGTGACATCAATATTGAGTTAAGGTAACACTTATGGAGCTCATATCTGTTTGCCCCCCCTGCTGGCTGATGTGCTGGTTGCTAAGAAATGCGGGGGTGTGCCATGAGCTCAAGACCCTCTGACTCGCAGCAAGTCCCCGTAATAGTGTCCTGGTGCCTCCTTTCACAGCGCGTGCACCCCTTTTCATGGACACTCATGCCAGGGACGCTTTTTGGCCCTAGTCCGTTCCTGTCAGCAGGTATAAACAGGAGATAAGAGAAAGCTTATCAGTCTAGTGCTGACACGTTGTAACTCTTGCAGGGATTGCCGGATTGTGGAGTTTTCACTGCCCCACACATCTTGTCTATATTGCTTCCTGCTTAGCTTCAATAAAAAGTGGAGCAGGAAAAGCTATAGCGTCACAAAACATTGTGTCTACCCTTGGACTTTAATCTGTCTTCAGAGCTTCATGGGTTTCACTCATATGTGCAACATTAGTCCAGTGCAACAAAAGGTGTAAAAACCAACTTTAGTCATGCTGAAATATCTAAAATAATTTCAGATGGGTGTGTTTCCAAAAAGCAGACGTTGTCTGTGTTTCCAAAAAGCAGACGAGTGTGTGTTTCCAAAAGCAGACGTAGTCTTACAAATATTTTAAACATTATCAGTGTCACGCATTGCACAGCTTAGGGTCCATTTTCTTAGCTCTAACACGTTAAAAATGCCAAAAGAACAACTATGTGACAAATAAAAGGCTGGATGCCTTGTCTCTGCTAAATCTAAAACCTTGTTATACCTAATTAGTTTTAAGGACTTGTGGGAAGACTTTGTAATTAAAATTTGTTGAACAAAAGGTTTTTAAATTTAAATAAGTATAAAGCTATAAATGAATACAGTATATTGCTTACTGCTATATGTAAAAACAAACCCAAAACATTCTTTTGTTAATATAGTCGTAGGGTCTGGCCTGGAAGAAAACTAAAAAAGAGTTATACATTTTTAAACTCTTATTTTACTTTCAGCACTTATTGATCTTAGGGGTACTGTATATACACTAAAGTGTGGGTTTTCTATACGTGGACATGTTGCCCATAGCAACCAATCAGATTCTACTTAGCATTTATCTAGCATCTACTGGAAGATTATAGCGACTATCTATTTTCAGTCATTTACCACATAGTACTGATGTTTGTACATGTACAGGACACTTTCTGTGTGTGCACAAACAGGCCATGTGATGCAGGGTGGCATCAGACTTTCAGTGATTGACAATTTTATGACGTTTGAGGTATGAAGGGGGTGGCGACTACCTCTGTATGTTAAAATGGAGAAGTATTGCTGCCATTTATGTGGGAGGGAAGAGGCCGGGATCTCTGTCATTGGATGGAGATTTCCTGGCCTTTTACAAGGATCTGTGATGCGTGGTTGCACAATGCCATGGGTGCTATAAGTGGTGCCTAGCACACAGAGCATATGTGAAGAACCAGTGGTAACACCTGCACGGCTGTGCTCCTGGTTCTGATGTAGTAGTGTCCATCCATCCACTGCCACCACAGTTTCTTCTCTGTAGTTACTGTATGTTTAGGCATCCGGCTTCCCCTTCCGTGTTGTGAAATTCCATTATTTTAAATAAACATTTAAATACCAGTGTTATTATATACTGCTGATGCAAGTTGCATCTTATTACCATGTACAATAATAGTGCGCTGAATGTCGCAGCACTATGTCCCTTAAGAGAAAGCAAGTAGTCGCACACATAGTTTACTGAGGTCCAACGCTCAGATACATATAAATGTATTTGATATTAAAAAGGTATGCACACAAAATAACATAAGTACAATATATATCATTAAGTAAAACACGTATAAGCATATGAAAGAGGTACAGAGTTACAATTACATAAGAAACAGTTACAGCCAGTATACATCACCCTTAGCTCAGGGGACAGTCATCACCAGTTAGAATCAGCAGCACTGAGCTCCCTGGGCAAGGGAAAGTACTTATATACTGTGTATTGGAGAAATTATACATCTGGGGCTTGGTCTTCTGCTATTGGTCCAGGAGAGGGAGGTTACTCATTCATTGTGTGTTATTGGTCAGTTCATATGAAAGCAATGTCCAGTTTATGATGCAGGTACAGTTGTTTGCCGCTGGGTTCACTCCGAAATGCTGCAGGAAGTCCTTTGTTCTAGTAAATATAGCTTTATAATCCAACAGTTGATCATAACTAATTGACGCAATGTACAACAATTTACCCATAGCTATGGGATTATTACTCACATTCTCCTGACCATTTTGACACTAAACATGATATGATTAACTTGTTCTGTCCCAGTAATACATATATATCTGGTTTATACTGTTAATACAAACACCATATAATACAAGTCTTATGTTGGACATGTTCTGACTATGTGTAATTTTGTTGTTGTATGAATATGTGTCTGTGTGCATCTTTATGGCATTTCTCAATGATTGCACCTTTTACCGTATACACACTCACCATGTGGCAACACGCATGCCATGTGACTCTATGCACAATGTGTGGTAAAGAAGCATGGTGTCTCCATATATGTCAATTGCGTCCTTATGCCACCACTGAGAAGTACCACTCTGTGTGTCGTTTGTATGTGTCATTTATATGACTTCGACAGTGTCTGCAGACTGCACCGTTTGGGCAGGAGGAGGCTGGTGGGAGGCAGCTCCTGCTCAGGACCAAACGAAAGTATAAAAAAACCATGCACTCACTCACTCACTCACTCACTCACTCACACTCACTCACTTGTAAAAGGGGGCTCTACCTGGTGTAATATGTAGAAGAAGGCTCTGACTGGCGTAATGTGTAGAATGGGCTCCTACCCTGGCGTAATGTGTAGAAGGGGGCTCTACCTGATGTAATGTGTAAAATGGGTCTTTGCCTGGAGTAATTTGTATAAGTGGCATCACAGTGTGGCATAATTTTAATATTGGAGACCACTGTGAGGCATAATATGCACTGGTATTATTTTATGGCCATGCCCCTTCTCCATGAAGCCACACCACTATATTTTTGCCACGCACTATCCCTATTTTGAATATGAGGTGGGGTCACCAATTCTCTTTCTGGAACAAGGCACCAAAATGTCTAGTAATGGCTCTGTATAGAGGTATCACTTCAGCTGAAGCAGCAGCCATAGGAACTCTACATCTGAATTAGCCCCATTATAAACAGATAAAGCAGATAAGTCCTGAACTCCTTCTACCAGCACTCCTGCAAGTAAATACTCTTTCAACACTTCACCCTATTACCATGTAATCTCAGATCTTAACAAACAGCATAGTTTAACCTTTAAATTTGTTCATTTCACTATCCAAATATTTTGTCTATTCATCTCAACATAACTGAATTGAATATCCCCATCATTAGGCAAGGTGACTCAACACCGGTAAAGTCAACAAACTTTTTTTTTTTAAATGATGATTTGCATGCAAATAAGCAATTTATAAATTCTGCAAATATCAATCTGCTGCTAGGCAGAGAAAAAAAGAATATACTCGTTCCTTTTAGGACTGAAAGGTCAATATATGCCTGTTCTCCCTCAACATCTTAGTTATTGCTCTTTATTTTGGCATATTTTTCATTGAAAAAAGAAGTTGTATATAAAGAGAACATTACCCAGACATAATGTCTTGTCTGCTAGTATTACTCATTAAAACATTTTTCTAAATGAAAACCAATTTTTAGCGAGTGTATTGTATCTAGGCTAGGGTGAATACATTATGTATTTTATTTTATATAATAGCATTTCTTTGTTATGGAAAGTATTATGGATCCTGAAAAGGTTTATTTTCACTTGACAAAAGAAGCGTGTGCAAACAGAATTTTGTAACCAAGCATTGTTTAGAAAATTGCAGAAAATACCCAAATGATATATGTACAGTAGTATCGGATTGCAAGGTATTTTGCATTTATTAATAAATTGAAGACCCAGAAAGCGAATGCACACAAAAGTGTAATTTCAGACTTGCGTGTATCTGGCATGCAGTAATTCTTATATTCAGAGAGGTGGAACAAGGGTGGGAATGGACATCCTTTTTTACATGTACTGTACTTAATGGTTAAATGTTAAAAGCTCTTTACTGAGTGTTATTGTGCGTGAATAATTATTCACCAAAACATGACATCTCTGTATTATTGCGCATGACTCATCAGCTACAATAACATCACATGTCTGAGTGACAAGACGTAAAGGTCAGACTGATTAGACTGCAGATGCGTGGTGTTTACTTGGCTCTATGAAAGGGTCTACATATATCCAAGCCAGTCACTGTGTTATTGGAGCATCACAGTGATGTACAGCTGTACAATACTTAGCCAGGAGAGATTGATGCCTTATCGTATTAAATGCTGTTCATCTTCTATCATATGTATCATGTTACCTTCAATAAAACTTATGTGTGGACTAGCCTCTTTGCTCAAATTGTCTATGCACTTACCATCTAGTAGGCATCTGCCAATAATCCTTACTTAGGCAGAGTACATTAAAAGGAAGCACAACAATAAATTAGCAGACATGATCATGAATGGAGGCATACAATTTGTACCAGCTACAATGAGGTGCAAATTCAGAGGATGATGATGATGATGATGATGATGATAATGATGATGAGAAGTGCAATATGACCTCATCTATTCTTACTGGATGATGGTTGAATCCCTCTGCTGATGACACTGGTTTCTTAATTACACCTGTACCAGTTAATTTAAAGCACACTTGTTTGGGATACTTTCACATGGGAAGAATACTGACTGGTACACTGATGCTTTTATTATGATAGGACATGCTGGGATGTATAGTTCCCCAGCAGCTGGATTTCCACAGGTTGCATATGTCTGCTATAGCTCATTACTGATTTGCCTAGTTTATCACTTCTGTCGCCACCTTCTGACCATTCAGAAAATAATACAAGCATTAGTAGTGTTAAGTAAGTACGACAAGTTTGTAAACTATTATATTCATGCATATGGGGGGTCATTCCGAGTTGTTTGCTCGTTTTTTTTTTGTCGCAATGGAGCGAATAATCGCTAATGCGCATGTGCAATGTCCGCAGTGCGACTGCGCCAAGTAAATTTGCTATGCAGGTAGGAATTTTACTCACGGCATTACGAGGTTTTTTCTTCGTTCTGGTGATCGTAATGTGATTGACAGGAAGTGGGTGTTTCTGGGCGGAAACAGGCCGTTTTATGGGAGTGTGTGAAAAAACGCTACCGTTTCAGTGAAAAACGCGGGAGTGGCTGGAGAAACGGAGGAGTGTCTGGGCGAACGCTGGGTGTGTTTGTGACGTCAAACCAGGGGGGTCATTCCGAGTTGTTCGCTCGCAAGCTGCAGCTTTGCACACGCTAAGCCGCCGCCTACTGGGAGTGAATCTTAGCTTATCGAAATTGCGAACGAAAGATTAGCAGAATTGCGAATAGACACCTCTTAGCAGTTTCTGAGTAGCTCCACACTTACTCGGCATCTGCGATCAGTTCAGTGCTTGTCGTTCCTGGTTTGACATCACAAACACACCCAGCGTTCGCCCAGACACTCCTCCGTTTCTCCAGCCACTCCCGCGTTTTTCCCAGAAACGGTACGTTTTTTCACACACTCCCATAAAACGGCCAGTTTCCGCCCAGAAACACCCACTTCCTGTCAATCACATTCCGATCACCAGAACGAAGAAAAATCCTTGTAATGCCGTGAGTAAAATTCCTAACTGCATAGCAAATTTACTTGGCGCAGTCGCACTGCGGACATTGCGCATGCGCATTAGCGACTATTCACTCCGTTGCGAGAAAAAAATAACGAGCGAACAACTCGGAATGACCCCCCAGGAACGACAAGCACTGAACTGATCGCAGATGCCGAGTAAGTCTGGAGCTACTCAGAAACTGCTAAGAAGTGTCTATTCGCAATTCTGCTAATCTTTCGTTCGCAATTTTAATATGCTAAGATTCACTCCAAGTAGGCGGCGGCTTAGCGTGTGCAAAGCTGCTAAAAGCAGCTTGCGAGCGAACAACTCGGAATGACCCCCATTGTTATCTCAGTATCACAAAATATATGGAACTGTAGAACCTCTATGTTAACTTTGGTGATTTGTTGTCAAAATATCAACATGCTGTATGTTTTGTTTAAAAACAAAAATGTGAAAGTTGGGTAATATTCTAATTATAAAATGCATCCATTTGTGCATATACTAAACACTTATTTGTAATTGCATCACATATTTTTTTTTCAACAAATCAATGTGATGCTCATACTGCATGTAAATAAAGCAACATATATTCCTTTCATCCAAGCAATTAGTTCCATTGTTCCTCATACACCAGATGGATGGATGTAAACAAAGGAATTTTAATTTCTTTGGTTTTTTCCATTTTTTTTCCAGTGGTAAATCATTTAGATTTATTATATTTTCCAAAAAGCATTGCATATTTTATATACTATATACCATAACTATTACTCATTCAAAAAACATTCTGCTCAACTCAGGGGCAAATGCAGATTTGGACTGTGTATATATATATATCAGTGCCATTTCTAGCGGCGGGCGAGCCGTGCAACCGCACGGGGCGCCCGCCGTGGCACTTTGTGACCACTGCTCTCCTCCCTCTCTCTCCCCCCGAGCGCTCCTGCTCGGGGGGCGGGGCTTCGCAGAATGACGCGTTTGCGTCGTGACGTCACGACGCAAACGCGTCATTTCGCGAAGCCCCGCCCCCCGAGCAGGAGCGCTCGGGGGGAGAGAGAGGGAGGAGAGGAGGACTGGAGATAACCATCGACAGAGGAGGCGGCCGCTGCGCGGGACCTGAAGAGCGGCAAGTTGTAAGTATTCATTCTCTCTCTCTCTCTCTCTCTCTCTCCCCCCCCTCCCTCCCCCCACTTGACACCTGCCGCACTGTGTAAAATGGGGATACCTGCCGCACTGTGTAAAATGGGGATACCTGCCGCACTGTGTAAAATGGGGGCACCTGCCGCACTGTGTAAAATGGGGACACCTGCCGCACTGTGTAAAATGGGGACACCTGCCGCACTGTGTAAAATGGGGGCACCTGCCGCACTGTGTAAAATGGGGGCACCTGCCGCACTGTGTAAAATGGGGGCACCTGCCGCACTGTGTAAAATGGGGATACCTGCCGCACTGTGTAAAATGGGGATACCTGCCGCACTGTGTAAAATGGGGGCACCTGCCGCACTGTGTAAAATGGGGGCTCCTGCCGCACTGTGTAAAATGGGGGCACCTGCCGCACTGTGTAAAATGGGGGCACCTGCCGCACTGTGTGAAATGGGGGCATCTGCCGCACTGTGTAAAATGGGGGCACCTGCCGCACTGTGTAAAATGGGGGCACCTGCCGCACTGTGTAAAATGGGGGCACCTGCCGCACTGTGTAAAATGGGGACACCTGCCTGCCGCACTGTGTAAAATGGGGACACCTGCCTGCCGCACTTTGTAAAATGGGGACACCTGCCTGCCGCACTTTGTAAAATGGGGACACCTGCCTGCCGCACTTTGTAAAATGGGGACACCTGCCTGCCGCGCTGTGTAATATGGGGACACTTGCCTGGTGTAATGTGTAAAAAGGGGACTTTTTTATTTTAATTTTTTCCCCCTGTGGTGGGTGTGATATCAGACGAGGCCACGCCCACTGTAATGAGACCACGCCCATTTCAATCAGGCCACACAGCCTTGTCGGGAGCGCGCGCGCCTTCGACGCGCGCATGCTTTTTTTCTGGCTATATGGGGAGGGGGGCACGCAATTTTTTTTTTATAGCAATGGGGGGGGGGGCACATTTTGAAATCTCGCACTGGGAGCCAAATTGTCTAGAAACGGCCCTGATATATATATATATATATATATATATATTTATTTACATACAAACAAGCTATAGCAGATAAAGCGCTGATATCCCAGCCCACTCTGGTTACTTGTTGGTACGAGTGAAATTTTACCATTTGTTTCATCTACTGTGTACTTTTATTAAATAGTTTTGTATGCTTTTTCGACATATATATATATATATATATATATATATATATATATATTAGAGATGAGCGGGTTCGGTTCTCAGAGAACCGAACCCTCCGAACTTTGCCTTCCAAGACCAGATCCGAGTCAGGCTCGGGTTTTCCCGCCTGACTCGGAAACTCAAACGCGGCAAAACGTCATCATCTTGCTGTTGGATTCTCGCGGGAATCGGATTCCATATAAGGAGCCGCGTGTCGTGGCCATTTTCACTCCAGTCTCGGAGAGTGTAGTGAGAGAACGTGTCTCCATCCTCCAGTGTCTGTGTGGGGGCGGGAAAGTTGGGTGGCAAGTATTGTGCTGTGTTGTGCTGCTCAGTCCAGTCCAGTGTAGTCACAGTGTATTTTGCTGCATCAGTCCAGCCAGTCACCGTGTTGGTGTCCTCTCCTGTCAGTGTAGCTGTATAAAGTGGTGCTGTGTTGTGCTGTTCAGTCCAGTGTAGTCAGTGTATTGTGCTGCATCAGTCCAACCAGTCCCAGTGCTGGTGTTCTCAGGGTCGGATTAAGGGCCACATGGGCCTGGAGCTGAAAATTTTCAAGGGCCTTTACTGAGATGGAGAGGTGTTGTGACCAGTGCTGTGTGGGTGTGGCCCGAGTCACGTGTGGGTGTACACCCTGTACAATATGTGCCCCAATGTCTCATAAATACATAAACATAGAAAAATTGGATAATTTTGTGAGAAAACTTCAAAACCAACTTTAATACTTATGATTTATGATTGTTTGGGTAGCTGTCATCATCCTGTATCTTGCATGATTGGCCTAGTATTTTTATGTGTAGGACTGGAGCTGGAGCTCCATCCGCCCCTTTGTTAATCTGGCCCTGGGTTTTCTCTGCTGCCATATATCCAGTGTAGTTGTATAAAGTGTTGTTGTGTTGTGCTGCATCAGACCAGTGGTAGTATCCTGTCTCATCAGTCATTCCAGTGACGATATAAGCTGCTGCCATATGTCCACTGCTGCCGTATAATAATAATAACAACCACCACAAGACCCTTACAGTATTGTTGTGTTGTGCTGCATCAGACCAGTGGTAGTGTCCTGTTTCATCAGTCATTCCAGTAATGATATACGCTGCTGCTATACGTCCACTGCTGCCGTACAAAAATAATAACCACAATCACAAGTCCCTTACAGTGTTGTTGTATTGTTGTGTTGTGCTACATCAGACCAGTGTTAGTGTCCTGTCTCTTCAATTATTCCAGTGACGATATACGCTGCTGCTATATATCCCCTGCTGCCGTATAATTAGAATAACAACAACCACAAGCCCTTTACATTGGTTTTGTGTTTTACTGCATCAGACCAGTGGTAGTGTCCTATCTCATCAGTCATTCCAGTGATGATATACGCTGCTGCTATATGTCCACTGCTGCCGTATAAGTATAATAACAACCACAAGTCCCATACAGTGTTGTTGTGTTGTGCTGCATCAGACCAGTGGTAGTGTCCTGTCTCATCAGTCATTCCAGTGATGATATATGCTGCTGCTTTATATCCACTGCTGCCGTATAATAATATTAATAACAACAACCACAAGTCTCTTACAGTATTGTTGTGTGGTGCTGCATCAGACCAGTGGTAGTGTCCTGTATCATCAATTATTCCAGTGACGATATACGCTGCTGCTATATGTCCACTGCTGCCGTATAATAATAATACCAACCACTAGTCCCTTACAGTCTTGTTGTGTTGTGCTGCATCAGACCAGTGGTAGTGTCCTGTCTCATCAGTCATTCCAGTGACGATATATGCTGCTGCTATATGTCCACTGCTGCCGTATAATAATAATACCAACCACAAGTCTCTTACAGTATTGTTGTGTTGTGCTGCATCAGACCAGTGGTAGTGTGCTGTCTCATCAGTCATTCCAGTGACGATATACACTGCTGCTATATGTCCACTGCTGCCATATAATAATATTAACAACAACAACCACAAGTCCCTAACAGTATTGTTGTGTTTTGCTGCATCAGACCAGTGTTAGTGTTCTGTCTCATCAGTCATTCCAGTGATGATATACGCTGCTGCTATATGTCCACTGCTGCCATATAATAATAATAATAATAATAACAACAACAAGTCCCTTACAGTATTGTTGTGATGTGCTGCATCAGACCAGTGGTAGTGTCCTGTCTCATCAGTCATTCCAGTGACGATATACGCTGCTGCTATATGTCCACTGCTGCCATATAATAATAATAATAATAATAATAACAACAACAACAAGTCACTTACAGTTTTGCTGTGTTGTGCTGCATCAGACCAGTGGCAGTGTGCTGTCTCATCAGTCATTCCAGTGACGATATATATACTGCTGCTCTATGTCCACTGCTGCCATATAATAATATTAACAACAAACAAAAGTCCCTTTCAGTATTGTTGTGTTGTGCTGCATCAGACCAGTGGCAGTGTGCTGTCTCATCAGTCATTCCAGTGACGATATATATACTGCTGCTCTATGTCCACTGCTGCCATATAATAATATTAACAACAAACAAAAGTCCCTTACAGTGTTGTTGTGTTGTGCTGCATCAGACCAGTGGTAGTGTCCTGTCTCATCAATTATTTCAGTGACGATATACGCCACTGCTATATATCCACTGCTGCCGTATAATAATAATAACAACAACCACAAGACCCATACATTGTTTTTGTGTTGTGCTGCATCAGACCAGTGGTAGTGTCCTTTCTCATCAGTCATTCCAGTGAGGATATTCGCTGCTGCTATATGTCCACTGCTGCCGTATAAAAATAATAACAACAACCACAAGACCCTTACAGTGTTGTTCTGTTGTGCTGCATGAGACCAGTGGTAGTGTCCTCTCTCATCAGTCATTCCAGTGATGTTATATGCTGCTGCTATATGTCCACTGCTGCCGTATAATAATAACAACAACAACCACAAGTCTCTTACAGTATTGTTGTGATGTGCTGCATCAGACCAGTGGCAGTGTCCTGTCTCATCAGTCATTCCAGTGACGATATATGCTGCTGCTCTATGTCCACTGCTGCTGTATAATAATAATAATAACAACAACCACAAGCCCCTTACAGTATTGTTGTGTTGTGCTGCATCAGACCTGTGGTACTGTCCTGTCTCATCAGTCATTCCAGTGATGATATACACTGTTGCTATATGTCCAATGCTGCCATATAATAATAATGACAACAACCACAAGTCCCATACAGTATTGTTGTGTTGTGCTGCATCAGACCAGTGGTAGTGTCCTGTCTCATCAGTCATTCCAGTGATGATATACACTGCTGCTATATGTCCACTGCTGCCATATAATAATATTAACAACAAACACGAGTCCCATTCAGTATTGTTGTGTTGTGCTGCATCAGACCAGTGGTAGTGTCCTGTCTCATCAGTCATTCCAGTGATGACAAACGCTGCTGCTATATGTCCACTGCTGCCGTATAATAATAACAAGAATCTCAAGTCCCTTACAGTGTTGTTGTGTTGTTGTACTGTGCTGCATCAGACCAGTGGCAGTGTCCTGTCTCATCAGTCATTCCAGTGACGATATATGCTGCTGCTCTATGTCCACTACTGCTGTATAATAATAATAACAACAACAACCACAAGTCCCTTACAGTATTGTTGTGTTGTGCTGCATCAGACCTGTGGTACTGTCCTGTCTCATCAGTCATTCCAGTGATGATATACACTGCTGCTATATGTCCAATGCTGCCGTATAATAATAATGACAACAACCACAAGTCCCATACAGTATTGTTGTGTTGTGCTGCATCAGACCAGTGGTAGTGTCCTGTCTCATCAGTCATTCCAGTGATGATATACACTGCTGCTCTATGTCCACTGCTGCCGTATAATAATAATAACAACAACAACCAAACGTCACTTACAG
Organism: Pseudophryne corroboree; assembly: GCF_028390025.1. Lineage (NCBI taxonomy): Eukaryota > Metazoa > Chordata > Amphibia > Anura > Myobatrachidae > Pseudophryne > Pseudophryne corroboree. The sequence goes on from NC_086446.1 coordinate 638,694,839, forward strand.
TGTTGTTGTGTTGTTGTGTTGTGCTGCATCAGACCAGTGCTAGTGTCCTGTCTCATTAGTCATTCCAGTGATGATATATGCTGCTGCTATATGTCCACTGCTGCCGTATAATAATAATAATAATAACCACAACCACAAGTCTCTTGCAGTATTGTTGTGTTGTGCTGCATCAGACCAGTGGTAGTGTCCTGTCTCATCAGTCATTCCAGTGATGATATACACTGCTGCTCTATGTCCACTGCTGCCGTATAATAATAATAACAACAACCAAGAGTCACTTACAGTGTTGTTGTGTTGTTGTGTTGTGCTGCATCAGACCAGTGTTAGTGTCCTGTCTCATCAGTCATTCCAGTGATGATATATGCAGTTGCTATATGTCCACTGCTGCCATATAATATTAATAACCACAACCACAAGTCTATTACAGTATTGTTTTGTTGTGCTGCATCAGATCAGTGGTAGTGTCCTGTCTCATCAGTCATTCCAGTGACGATATAAGCTGCAGCTATATGTCCACTGCTGCAGTATAATAATAATAACAACAACAACCACAAGTCCATTACAGTCTTGTTGTGTTGTGCTGCATCAGACCAGTGGTAGTGTGCTGTCTCATCAGTCATTCCAGTGACGATATATACACTGCTGCTATATGTCCACTGCTGCCATATAATAATATTAACAACAAACACAAGTCCCATTCAGTATTGTTGTGTTGTGCTGCATCAGACCAGTGGTAGTGTCCTGTCTCATCAGTCATTCCAGTGATGATAAACGCTGCTGCTATATGTCCACTGCTGCCGTATAATAATAACAAGAATCTCAATTCCCTTACAGTGTTGTTGTGTTGTTGTGTTGTGCTGCATCAGACCAGTGGTAGTGTCCTGTCTCATCAGTCATTCCAGTGACGATATATGCTGCTGCTCTATGTCCACTGCTGCTGTATAATAATAATAACAACAACCACAAGTCTCTTACAGTATTGTTGTGTTGTGCGGTATCAGACCAGTGGTAGTGTCCTCTCTCATCAGTCATTCCAGTGACAATATACGCTGCTGCTATATATCCACTGCTGCCGTATAATAATAATAACAACAACCATAAGACCCTTACATTGTTTTTGTGTTGTGCTGCATCAGACCAGTGGTAGTGTCCTGTCTCATCAGTTATTCCAGTGACGATATACGTTGCTGCTATATGTCCACTGCTGCAGTATAATAATAATAACAACAACCACAAGTCCTTTACAGTATTGTTGTGTTGTGCTGCATCAGACCAGTGGTAGTGTCCTGTCTCATCAGTCATTCCAGTGATGATATACGCTGCTGCTATATGTTCACTGATGCTGTATAAAAATAATAATTACAACAACAACCAAAAGTCCCTTACAGTGTTGTTGTGTTGTTGTGTTGTGCTGCATCAGACCAGTGGTAGTGTCCTGTCTCTTCAATCATTCCAATTACGATATACGCTGCTGCTATATATCAACTGTTGCCATATAATAATAATAACAACAACAACAACCAAAAGTTACTTACAGTGTTGTTGTGTTGTTGTGTTGTGCTGCATTAGACCAGTGCTAGTGTCCTGTCTCATCAGTCATTCCAGTGATGATATATGCTGCTGCTATATGTCCACTGCTGCCGTATAATAATAATAATAATAACAACCACAACCACAAGTCTCTTGCAGTATTGTTGTGTTGTGCTGCATCAGACCAGTGGTAGTGTCCTGTCTCATCAGTCATTCCAGTGACGATATACGCTGCCGCTATATGTCCACTGATGCAATATGATAATAATAATAATAACAACCACAACCACAAGTCTCTTGCAGTATTGTTGTGTTGTGCTGCATCAGACCAGTGGTAGTGTCCTGTCTCATCAGTCATTCCAGTGATGATATACGCTGCTGCTATATGTTCACTGATGCTGTATAAAAATAATAATTACAACAACAACCAAAAGTCCCTTACAGTGTTGTTGTGTTGTTGTGTTGTGCTGCATCAGACCAGTGGTAGTGTCCTGTCTCTTCAATCATTCCAATTACGATATACGCTGCTGCTATATATCAACTGTTGCCATATAATAATAATAACAACAACAACCAAAAGTTACTTACAGTGTTGTTGTGTTGTTGTGTTGTGCTGCATCAGACCAGTGGTAGTGTCCTGTCTCATCAGTCATTCCAGTGACGATATACGCTGCCGCTATATGTCCACTGATGCAATATGATAATAATAATAACAACAACCACAAGTCCCTTACAGTCTTGTTGTGTTGTGCTGCATCAGACCAGTGGTAGTGTCCTGTCTCATCAGTCATTCCAGTGATGATATACGCTGCTGCTATATGTCCACTACTGCCGTATAATAATAATAAAAACCACCAAGAGTCACTTACAGTGTTGTTGTGTTGTTGTGTTGTGCTGCATTAGACCAGTGTTAGTGTCCTGTTTCATCAGTCATTCCAGTGATGATATATGCTGCTGCTATATGTCCACTACTGCCGTATAATAATAATATCCACAACCACAAGTCTCTTACAGTATTGTTGTGTTGTGCTGCATCAGACCAGTGCTAGTGTCCTGTCTCATCAGTCATTCCAGTGATGATATATGCTGCTGCTATATGTCCACTGCTGCCGTATAATAATAATAATAATAACAACCACAACCACAAGTCTCTTGCAGTATTGTTGTGTTGTGCTGCATCAGACCAGTGGTAGTGTCCTGTCTCATCAGTCATTCCAGTGATGATATACGCTGCTGCTATATGTTCACTGATGCTGTATAAAAATAATAATTACAACAACAACCAAAAGTCCCTTACAGTGTTGTTGTGTTGTTGTGTTGTGCTGCATTAGACCAGTGCTAGTGTCCTGTCTCATCAGTCATTCCAGTGATGATATATGCTGCTGCTATATGTCCACTGCTGCCGTATAATAATAATAATAATAACAACCACAACCACAAGTCTCTTGCAGTATTGTTGTGTTGTGCTGCATCAGACCAGTGGTAGTGTCCTGTCTCATCAGTCATTCCAGTGATGATATACGCTGCTGCTATATGTTCACTGATGCTGTATAAAAATAATAATTACAACAACAACCAAAAGTCCCTTACAGTGTTGTTGTGTTGTTGTGTTGTGCTGCATCAGACCAGTGGTAGTGTCCTGTCTCTTCAATCATTCCAATTACGATATACGCTGCTGCTATATATCAACTGTTGCCATATAATAATAATAACAACAACAACCAAAAGTTACTTACAGTGTTGTTGTGTTGTTGTGTTGTGCTGCATCAGACCAGTGGTAGTGTCCTGTCTCATCAGTCATTCCAGTGACGATATACGCTGCCGCTATATGTCCACTGATGCAATATGATAATAATAATTACAACAACCACCACAAGTCCCTTACAGTCTTGTTGTGTTGTGCTGCATCAGACCAGTGGTAGTGTCCTGTCTCATCAGTCATTCCAGTGATGATATACGCTGCTGCTATATGTCCACTACTGCCGTATAATAATAATAAAAACCACCAAGAGTCACTTACAGTGTTGTTGTGTTGTTGTGTTGTGCTGCATTAGACCAGTGTTAGTGTCCTGTTTCATCAGTCATTCCAGTGATGATATATGCTGCTGCTATATGTCCACTACTGCCGTATAATAATAATATCCACAACCACAAGTCTCTTACAGTATTGTTGTGTTGTGCTGCATCAGACCAGTGGTAGTGTCCTGTCTCATCAGTCATTCCAGTGACGATATACGCTGCAGCTATATGTCCACTGCTGCAGTATAATAATAATAACAACAACCACAAGTCCCTTACAGTCTTGTTGTGTTGTGCTGCATCAGACCAGTGGTAGTGTGCTGCCTCATCAGTCATTCCAGTGATGATATATACACTGCTGCTATATGTCCACTGCTGCCATATAATAATATTAACAACAAACACAAGTCCCATTCAGTATTGTTGTGTTGTGCTGCATCAGACCAGTTGTAGTGTACTGTCTCATCAGTCATTCCAGTGATGATAAACTCTGCTGCTACATGTCCACTGCTGCCGTATAATAATAACAACATGAATCTCAAGTCCCTTACAGTGTTGTTGTGTTGTTGTGCTGTGCTGCATCAGACCAGTGGTAGTGTCCTGTCTCATCAGTCATTCCAGTGACGATATATGCTGCTGCTCTATGTCCACTGCTGCTGTATAATAATAATAACAACAACAACCACAAGTCTCTTACAGTATTGTTGTGTTGTGCGCGTATCAGACCAGTGGTAGTGTCCTGTCTCATCAGCCATTCCAGTGACAATGGCCCTCATTCCGAGTCGTTCGCTCGGTATTTTTCATCGCATCGCAGTGAAATTCCGCTTAGTGCGCATGCGCAATATTCGCACTGCGACTGCGCCAAGTATCTTTGCTATGAAGAAAGTATTTTTACTCACGGCTTTCTCATCGCTCCGGCGAACGTAATGTGATTGACAGGAAATGGGTGTTACTGGGCGGAAACACAGCGTTTTATGGGCGTGTGGCTGAAAACGCTACCGTTTCCGGAAAAAACGCAGGAGTGGCCGGAGAAACGGGGGAGTGGTTGGGCGAACGCTGGGTGTGTTTGTGACGTCAAACCAGGAACGACAAGCACTGAACTGATCGCACAGGCAGAGTAAGTCTGGAGCTACTCTAAAACTGCTAAGTAGTTTGTGCTCGCAATATTGCGAATACATCGGTCGCAATTTTAAGATGCTAAGATACACTCCCAGTAGGCGGCGGCTTAGCGTGTGTAACTCTGCTAAATTCGCCTTGCGACCGATCAACTCGGAATGAGGGCCCATATACGCTGCTGCTATATATCCACTGCTGCCGTATAATAATAATAACAACTAGAGATGTGCACTTGAATTTTTTCGGGTTTTGTGTTTTGGTTTTGGGTTCGGTTCCGCGGCCGTGTTTTGGGTTCGACCGCGTTTTGGCAAAATCTCACCGAATTTTTTTTGTCGGATTCGGGTGTGTTTTGGATTCGGGTGTTTTTTTCAAAAAACCCCAAAAATCAGCTTAAATCATAGAATTTGGGGGTCATTTTGATCCCAAAGTATTATTAACCTCAAAAACCATAATTTCCACTCATTTTCAGTCTATTCTGAACACCTCACACCTCACAATATTATTTTTAGTCCTAAAATTTGCACCGAGGTCGCTGGATGACTAAGCTAAGCGACCCAAGTGGCCGACACAAACACCTGGCCCATCTAGGAGTGGCACTGCAGTGTCACGCAGGATGGCCCTTCCAAAAAACACTCCCCAAACAGCAGCACATGACGCAAAGAAAAAAAGAGGCGCAATGAGGTAGCTGTGTGAGTAAGCTAAGCGACCCTAGTGGCCGACACAAACACCTGGCCCATCTAGGAGTGGAACTGCAGTGTCACGCAGGATGGCCCTTCCAAAAAACACTCCCCAAACAGCACATGACGCAAAGAAAAAAAGAGGCGCAATGAGGTAGCTGTGTGAGTAAGCTAAGCGACCCTAGTGGCCGACACAAACACCTGGCCCATCTAGGAGTGGCACTGCAGTGTCACGCAGGATGGCCCTTCCAAAAAACACTCCCCAAACAGCAGCACATGACGCAAAGAAAAAAAGAGGCGCAATGAGGTAGCTGTGTGAGTAAGCTAAGCGACCCTAGTGGCCGACACAAACACCTGGCCCATCTAGGAGTGGCACTGCAGTGTCACGCAGGATGGCCCTTCCAAAAAACACTCCCCAAACAGCACATGACGCAAAGAAAAAAAGAGGCGCAATGAGGTAGCTGTGTGAGTAAGCTAAGCGACCCTAGTGGCCGACACAAACACCTGGCCCATCTAGGAGTGGCACTGCAGTGTCACGCAGGATGGCCCTTCCAAAAAACACTCCCCAAACAGCAGCACATGACGCAAAGGAAAAAAGAGGCGCAATGAGGTAGCTGTGTGAGTAAGCTAAGCGACCCTAGTGGCCGACACAAACACCTGGCACATCTAGGAGTGGCACTGCAGTGTCACGCAGGATGGCCCTTCCAAAAAACACTCCCCAAACAGCACATGACGCAAAGAAAAAAAGAGGCGCAATGAGGTAGCTGTGTGAGTAAGCTAAGCGACCCTAGTGGCCGACACAAACACCTGGCCCATCTAGGAGTGGCACTGCAGTGTCACGCAGGATGGCCCTTCCAAAAAACACTCCCCAAACAGCACATGACGCAAAGAAAAAAAGAGGCGCAATGAGGTAGCTGTGTGAGTAAGATAAGCGACCCTAGTGGCCGACACAAACACCTGGCCCATCTAGGAGTGGCACTGCAGTGTCACGCAGGATGGCCCTTCCAAAAAACACTCCCCAAACAGCAGCACATGACGCAAAGAAAAAAAGAGGCGCAATGAGGTAGCTGTGTGAGTAAGCTAAGCGACCCTAGTGGCCGACACAAACACCTGGCCCATCTAGGAGTGGAACTGCAGTGTCACGCAGGATGGCCCTTCCAAAAAACACTCCCCAAACAGCACATGACGCAAAGAAAAAAAGAGGCGCAATGAGGTAGCTGTGTGAGTAAGCTAAGCGACCCTAGTGGCCGACACAAACACCTGGCCCATCTAGGAGTGGCACTGCAGTGTCACGCAGGATGGCCCTTCCAAAAAACACTCCCCAAACAGCACATGACGCAAAGAAAAAAAGAGGCGCAATGAGGTAGCTGTGTGAGTAAGCTAAGCGACCCTAGTGGCCGACACAAACACCTGGCCCATCTAGGAGTGGCACTGCAGTGTCACGCAGGATGCCCCTTCCAAAAAACACTCCCCAAACAGCACATGACGCAAAGAAAAAAAGAGGCGCAATGAGGCAGCTGTGTGAGTAAGCTAAGCGACCCTAGTGGCCGACACAAACACCTGGCCCATCTAGGAGTGGCACTGCAGTGTCACGCAGGATGGCCCTTCCAAAAAACACTCCCCAAACAGCACATGACGCAAAGAAAAAAAGAGGCGCAATGAGGTAGCTGTGTGAGTAAGCTAAGCGACCCTAGTGGCCGACACAAACACCTGGCCCATCTAGGAGTGGCACTGCAGTGTCACGCAGGATGGCCCTTCCAAAAAACACTCCCCAAACAGCACATGACGCAAAGAAAAAAGAGGCTCAATGAGGTAGCTGTGTGAGTAAGATAAGCGACCCTAGTGGCCGACACAAACACCTGGCCCATCTAGGAGTGGCACTGCAGTGTCACGCAGGATGGCCCTTCCAAAAAACACTCCCCAAACAGCACATGACGCAAAGAAAAAAAGAGGAGCAATGAGGTAGCTGTGTGAGTAAGCTAAGCGACCCTAGTGGCTGACACAAACACCTGGCCCATCTAGGAGTGGCACTGCAGTGTCACGCAGGATGGCCCTTCCAAAAAACACTCCCCAAACAGCAGCACATGACGCAAAGAAAAAAAGAGGCGCAATGAGGTAGCTGTGTGAGTAAGCTAAGCGACCCTAGTGGCCGACACAAACACCTGGCATATCTAGGAGTGGAACTGCAGTGTCACGCAGGATGGCCCTTCCAAAAAACACTCCCCAAACAGCACATGACGCACAGAAAAAAAGAGGCGCAATGAGGTAGCTGTGTGAGTAAGCTAAGCGACCCTAGTGGCCGACACAAACACCTGGCCCATCTAGGAGTGGCACTGCAGTGTCACGCAGGATGGCCCTTCCAAAAAACACTCCCCAAACAGCAGCACATGACGCAAAGAAAAAAAGAGGCGCAATGAGGTAGCTGTGTGAGTAAGCTAAGTGACCCTAGTGGCCGACACAAACACCTGGCCCATCTAGGAGTGGCACTGCAGTGTCACGCAGGATGGCCCTTCCAAAAAACACTCCCCAAACAGCACATGACGCAAAGAAAAAAAGAGGCGCAATGAGGTAGCTGTGTGAGTAAGCTAAGCGACCCTAGTGGCCGACACAAACACCTGGCCCATCTAGGAGTGGCACTGCAGTGTCACGCAGGATGGCCCTTCCAAAAAACACTCCCCAAACAGCACATGACGCAAAGGAAAAAAGAGGCGCAATGAGGTAGCTGTGTGAGTAAGCTAAGCGACCCTAGTGGCCGACACAAACACCTGGCACATCTAGGAGTGGCACTGCAGTGTCACGCAGGATGGCCCTTCCAAAAAACACTCACCAAACAGCACATGACGCAAAGAAAAAAAGAGGCGCAATGAGGTAGCTGTGTGAGTAAGCTAAGCGACCCTAGTGGCCGACACAAACACCTGGCCCATCTAGGAGTGGCACTGCAGTGTCACGCAGGATGGCCCTTCCAAAAAACACTCCCCAAACAGCACATGACGCAAAGAAAAAAAGAGGCGCAATGAGGTAGCTGTGTGAGTAAGATAAGCGACCCTAGTGGCCGACACAAACACCTGGCCCATCTAGGAGTGGCACTGCAGTGTCACGCAGGATGGCCCTTCCAAAAAACACTCCCCAAACAGCAGCACATGACGCAAAGAAAAAAAGAGGCGCAATGAGGTAGCTGTGTGAGTAAGCTAAGCGACCCTAGTGGCCGACACAAACACCTGGCCCATCTAGGAGTGGAACTGCAGTGTCACGCAGGATGGCCCTTCCAAAAAACACTCCCCAAACAGCACATGACGCAAAGAAAAAAAGAGGCGCAATGAGGTAGCTGTGTGAGTAAGCTAAGCGACCCTAGTGGCCGACACAAACACCTGGCCCATCTAGGAGTGGCACTGCAGTGTCACGCAGGATGGCCCTTCCAAAAAACACTCCCCAAACAGCACATGATGCAAAGAAAAAAAGAGGCGCAATGAGGTAGCTGTGTGAGTAAGCTAAGCGACCCTAGTGGCCGACACAAACACCTGGCCCATCTAGGAGTGGCACTGCAGTGTCACGCAGGATGGCCCTTCCAAAAAACACTCCCCAAACAGCACATGACGCAAAGAAAAAAAGAGGCGCAATGAGGCAGCTGTGTGAGTAAGCTAAGCGACCCTAGTGGCCGACACAAACACCTGGCCCATCTAGGAGTGGCACTGCAGTGTCACGCAGGATGGCCCTTCCAAAAAACACTCCCCAAACAGCACATGACGCAAAGAAAAAAAGAGGCGCAATGAGGTAGCTGTGTGAGTAAGCTAAGCGACCCTAGTGGCCGACACAAACACCTGGCCCATCTAGGAGTGGCACTGCAGTGTCACGCAGGATGGCCCTTCCAAAAAACACTCCCCAAACAGCACATGACGCAAAGAAAAAAAGAGGCGCAATGAGGTAGCTGTGTGAGTAAGCTAAGCGACCCTAGTGGCCGACACAAACACCTGGCCCATCTAGGAGTGGCACTGCAGTGTCACGCAGGATGGCCCTTCCAAAAAACACTCCCCAAACAGCACATGACGCAAAGAAAAAAAGAGGAGCAATGAGGTAGCTGTGTGAGTAAGCTAAGCGACCCTAGTGGCCGACACAAACACCTGGCCCATCTAGGAGTGGCACTGCAGTGTCACGCAGGATGGCCCTTCAAAAAAATACTCCCCAAACAGCACATGACGCAAAGAAAAATTAAAGAAAAAAGAGGTGCAAGATGGAATTGTCCTTGGGCCCTCCCACCCACCCTTATGTTGTATAAACAGGACATGCACACTTTAACCAACCCATCATTTCAGTGACAGGGTCTGCCACACGACTGTGACTGAAATGACGGGTTGGTTTGGACCCCCACCAAAAAAGAAGCAATTAATCTTTCCTTGCACAAACTGGCTCTACAGAGGCAAGATGTCCACCTCATCATCATCCTCCGATATATCACCATGTACATCCCCCTCCTCACAGATTATCAATTCGTCCCCACTGGAATCCACCATCTCAGCTCCCTGTGTACTTTGTGGAGGCAATTGCTGCTGGTCAATGTCTCCACGGAGGAATTGAATATAATTCATTTTAATGAACATCATCTTCTCCACATTTTCTGGAAGTAACCTCGTACGCCGATTGCTGACAAGGTGAGCGGCGGCACTAAACACTCTTTCGGAGTACACACTTGTGGGAGGGCAACTTAGGTAGAATAAAGCCAGTTTGTGCAAGGGCCTCCAAATTGCCTCTTTTTCCTGCCAGTATAAGTACGGACTGTCTGACGTGCCTACTTGGATGCGGTCACTCATATAATCCTCCACCATTCTTTCAATGGGGAGAGAATCATATGCAGTGCCAGTAGACGACATGTCCGTAATCGTTGGCAGGTCCTTCAGTCCGGACCAGATGTCAGCATCAGCAGTCGCTCCAGACTGCCCTGCATCACCGCCAGCGGGTGGGCTCGGAATTCTGAGCCTTTTCCTCGCACCCCCAGTTGCGGGAGAATGTGAAGGAGGAGATGTTGACAGGTCGCGTTCCGCTTGACTTGACAATTTTCTCACCAGCAGGTCTTTGAACCCCAGCAGACTTGTGTCTGCCGGAAAGAGAGATCCAAGGTAGGTTTTAAATCTAGGATCGAGCACGGTGGCCAAAATGTAGTGCTCTGATTTCAACAGATTGACCACCCGTGAATCCTTGTTAAGCGAATTAAGGGCTCCATCCACAAGTCCCACATGCCTAGCGGAATCGCTCTGTGTTAGCTCCTCCTTCAATGTCTCCAGCTTCTTCTGCAAAAGCCTGATGAGGGGAAGGACCTGACTCAGGCTGGCAGTGTCTGAACTGACTTCACGTGTGGCAAGTTCAAAGGGCAGCAGAACCTTGCACAACGTTGAAATCATTCTCCACTGCGCTTGAGACAGGTGCATTCCACCTCCTATATCGTGCTCAATTGTATAGGCTTGAATGGCCTTTTGCTGCTCCTCCAACCTCTGAAGCATATATAGGGTTGAATTCCACCTCGTTACCACTTCTTGCTTCAGATGATGGCAGGGCAGGTTCAGGCGTTTTTGGTGGTGCTCCAGTCTTCTGTACGTGGTGCCTGTACGCCGAAAGTGTCCCGCAATTCTTCTGGCCACCGACAGCATCTCTTGCACGCCCCTGTCGTTTTTTAAATAATTCTGCACCACCAAATTCAAGGTATGTGCAGTATGTGGGGTATGTGGGGTAAGCCATTCCGCGATGATCTTCCTCAGTTGCCGTAAGAGGTTTTCAGCTGTGTGCGTATTCTGGAAACCGGTGATACAAAGCGTAGCCTGCCTAGGAAAGAGTTGGCGTTTGCGAGATGCTGCTACTGGTGCCGCCGCTGCTGTTCTTGCGGCGGGAGTCCATACATCTACCCAGTGGGCTGTCACAGTCATATAGTCCTGACCCTGCGCTGCTCCACTTGTCCACATGTCCGTGGTTAAGTGGACATTGGGTACAGCTGCATTTTTTAGGACACTTTTGACTCTTTTTCTGAGGTCTGTGTACATTTTCGGTATCGCCTGCCTAGAGAAATGGAACCTAGATGGTATTTGGTAACGGGGACACAGTACCTCCAACAAGTCTCTAGTTGCCTCTGCAGTAATGATGGATACCGGAACCACGTTTCTCACCACCCAGGATGCCAAGGCCTCAGTTATCCGCTTTGCAGCAGGATGACTGCTGTGATATTTCATCTTCCTCGCAAAGGACTGTTGGACAGTCAATTGCTTGGTGGAAGTAGTAAAAGTGGTCTTACGACTTCCCCTCTGGGATGACCATCGACTCCCAGCAGCAACAACAACAGCAGCTCCAGCAGCAGTAGGCGTTACACGCAAGGATGCATCGGAGGAATCCCAGGCAGGAGAGGACTCGTCAGAATTGCCAGTGACATGGCCTGCAGGACTATTGGCATTCCTGGGGAAGGAGGAAATTGACACTGAGGGAGTTGGTGGGGTGGTTTGCGTGAGCTTGGTTACAAGAGGAAGGGATTTACTGGTCAGTGGACTGCTTCCGCTGTCGCCCAAAGTTTTTGAACTTGTCACTGACTTATTATTAATGCGCTGCAGGTGACGTATAAGGGAGGATGTTCCGAGGTGGTTAACGTCCTTACTCCTACTTATTACAGCTTGACAAAGGCAACACACGGCTTGACAAATGTTGTCCGCATTTCTGTTGAAATACTTCCACACCGAAGAGCTGATTTTTTTGGTATTTTCACCAGGCATGTCAATGGCCCTTTTCCTCCCATGGACAACAGGTGTCTCCCCGGGTGCCTGACTTAAACAAACCACCTCACCATCAGAATCCTCCTTGTCAATTTCCTCCCCAGCGCCAGCAACACCCATATCCTCCTCATCCTGGTGTACTTCAACACTGACATCTTCAATCTGACTATCAGGAACTGGACTGCGGGTGCTCCTTCCAGCACTTGCAGGGGGCGTGCAAATGGTGGAAGGCGCATGCTCTTCACGTCCAGTGTTGGGAAGGTCAGGCATCGCAACCGACACAATTGGACTCTCCTTGTGGATTTGGGATTTCGAAGAACGCACAGTTCTTTGCTGTGCTTTTGCCAGCTTGAGTCTTTTCTTTTTTCTAGCGAGAGGCTGAGTGCTTCCATCCTCATGTGAAGCTAAACCACTAGCCATGAACATAGGCCTGGGCCTCAGCCGTTCCTTGCCACTCCGTGTGGTAATTGGCATATTGGCAAGTTTACGCTTCTCCTCGGACAATTTTATTTTAGATTTTTGAGTCCTTTTTTTACTGATATTTGGTGTTTTGGATTTTACATGCTCTGTACTATGACATTGGGCATCGGCCTTGGCAGACGACGTTGCTGGCATTTCATCGTCTCGGCCATGACTAGTGGCAGCAGCTTCAGCACGAGGTGGAAGTCGATCTTGATCTTTCCCTATTTTTGGAACCTCAACATTTTTGTTCTCCATATTTTAATAGGCACAACTAAAAGGCACCTCAGGTAAACAATGGAGATGGATGGATACTAGTATACTTATGTATGGACGAGCGACTGCCGACACAGAGGTAGCTACAGCCGTGGACTACCGTACTGTGTCTGCTGCTAATATAGACTGGATGATAATGAGATAAAAATAAAATATATATATATATATCACACTAGTACTGCAGCCGGACAGGTATATATATATTATGTAATGACGGACCTGCTGGACACTGTCTGTCAGCACTGCAGACTCCTAAAGTAAGCTACTAGTATCAAGAAGATAGAAAAAAAACCACGGGTAGGTGGTATACAATTATGGATGGACCAGCGACTGCCGACACAGAGGTAGCTACAGCCGTGGACTACCGTACTGTGTCTGCTGCTAATATAGACTGGATGATAATGAGATAAAAATAAAATATATATATATATCACACTAGTACTGCAGCCGGACAGGTATATATATATTATGTAATGACGGACCTGCTGGACACTGTCTGTCAGCACTGCAGACTCCTAAAGTAAGCTACTAGTATCAAGAAGATAGAAAAAAAAAAACACGGGTAGGTGGTATACAATTATGGATGGACCAGCGACTGCCGACACAGAGGTAGCTACAGCCGTGGACTACCGTACTGTGTCTGCTGCTAATATAAACTGGATGATAATGAGATAAAAATAATATATATATATATATATCACACTAGTACTGCAGCCGGACAGGTATATATATATTATGTAATGACGGACCTGCTGGACACTGTCTGTCAGCACTGCAGACTCCTAAAGTAAGCTACTAGTATCAAGAAGATAGAAAAAAAAACCACGGGTAGGTGGTATACAATTATGGATGGACCAGCGACTGCCGACACAGAGGTAGCTACAGCCGTGGACTACCGTACTGTGTCTGCTGCTAATATAGACTGGATGATAATGAGATAAAAATAAAATATATATATATATCACACTAGTACTGCAGCCGGACAGGTATATATATATTATGTAATGACGGACCTGCTGGACACTGTCTGCAGAATGCGTTTATAAAAACACCACACGACGAGTGTTTTTACTTTTTCAGGCAGACAATCACAATATACTGGTGGTCAGCAGACAATCACAATATACTGGTGGTCAGTGGTCAGTCACACTGGCAGTGGCACTCTGGCAGCAAAAGTGTGCACTGTACTTAAAATATGTACTCCTGCTATAACTGCTCCCCAGTCTCCCCCCACAATTAAGCTGTGTGAGCAGTGAGCACTCAGCACAGTCAGATAATGATATACAGTATTACATATGATGCAGCACACTGGGCTGAGCACAGATATGGTATGTGACTGTGTCACACTGTGTATCGTTTTTTTTTCAGGCAGAGAACGGATTAATTAAACTGGTGGTGGTCACTGGTCACTGGTCACACTATCAGCAAGTAGTACTCCGTCCTAAGCAGACAATCACAATATACTGGTGGTCAGTGTGGTCACTGGTCAGTCACACTGGCAGTGTGGCACTCTGGCAGCAAAAGTGTGCACTGTACTTAAAATATATTATTTATTTATGTACTCCTGCTCTAACTGCTCCCCAGTCTCCCCCACAATTAAGCTGTGTGAGCAGTGAGCACTCAGCACAGTCAGATATACAGTATTACATATGATGATGCAGCACACTGAGGCTGAGCACAGATATGGTATGTGACTGTGTCACACTGTGTATCGTTTTTTTTTTTTCAGGCAGAGAACGGATTAATTAAACTGGTGGTCAATGGTCACACTATCAGCAAGTAGTAGTACTCCAGTCCTAATATGCTCCCCAAAATTAGTAAATACCAAATAGTGTCTCTAACTCTCTACTCTCTTCTCTATAAACGGAGAGGACGCCAGCCACGTCCTCTCCCTATCAATCTCAATGCACGTGTGAAAATGCCGGCGACGCGAGGCTCCTTATATAGAATCCGAGTCTCGCGATAGAATCCGAGCCTCGCGAGAATCCGACAGCGGGATGATGACGTTCGGGCGCGCTCGGGTTAGCCGAGCAAGGCGGGAAGGTTCGAACCTGCCTCGGACACGTGTAAAAAGGCTGAAGTTCGGGGGGGTTCGGTTTCCGAGAAACCGAACCCGCTCATCACTAATTACAACAACAACAACCACAAGACCCTTACATTGTTTTTGTGTTGTGCTGCATCAGACCAGTGGTAGTGTCCTTTCTCATCAGTCATTCCAGTGAGGATATACGCTCCTGCTATATGTCCACTGCTGCCGTATAATAATAATAACAACAACAACCACAAGACCCTTACAGTGTTGTTCTATTGTGCTGCATGAGACCAGTGGTAGTGTCCTCTCTCATCAGTCATTCCTGTGACGTTATATGCTGCTGCTATATGTCCACTGCTGCCGTATAATAATAACAACAACAACCAAAGGTCTCTTACAGTATTGTTGGGATGTGCTGCATCAGACCAGTGGTAGTGTCCTGTCTCATCAGTTATTCCAGTGACGATATACATTGCTGCTATATGTCCACTGCTGCAGTATAATAATAATAATAACAACAACCACAAGTCCCTTACAGTATTGTTGTGTTGTGCTGCATCAGACCAGTGGTAGTGTCCTGTCTCATCTGTCATTCCAGTGATGATATACGCTGCTGCTATATGTCCACTGCTGAAGTATAATAATAACAACAACCAAAAGTCCCTTACAGTGTTGTTGTGTTCTTATGTTATGCTGCATCAGACCAGTGGTAGTGTCCTGTCTCATCAGTCATTACAGTGACGATATATGCTGCTGCTATATATCCACTGCTGCCGTAAAATAATAATAACAACAACCACAAGTCTCTTACAGTGTTGTTGTGTTGTGCTGCATCAGACCAGTGGTAGTGTCCTGTCTCATCAGTCATTCCAGTGACGATATATGCGTCTGCTATATGTCCACTGCTGCCGTATAATAATAACAACCACAAGTTCCTTACAGTATTGTTATGTTGTGCTGCATCAGACCAGTGGTAGTGTCCTGTGTAATCAATCATTCCAGTGACGATATACGCTGCTGCTATATGTCCACTGCTGCCATATAATAATAATAATAACAACAACAACAACAACCACCTCCACAAGTTCCTTACAGTATTGTTGTATTGTGCTGCATCAGACCAGTGGTAGTGTCCTGTCTCATCAGTCATTCCATTAATGATAAACGCTGCTGCTATATGTCCACTGCTGCTGTATAAAAATAACAAGAATCTCAAGACCCTTACAGTGTTGTTGTGTTGTTGTGTTGTGCTGCATCAGACCAGTGGTAGTGTCCTGTCTCATCAGTCATTCCAGTGACGATATATGCTGCTGCTCTATGTCCACTGCTGCTGTATAATAATAATAACAACAACCACAAGTCTCTTACAGTATTGTTGTGTTGTGCGGTATCAGACCAGTGGTAGTGTCCTGTCTCATCAGTCATTCCAGTGACAATATACGCTGCTGCTATATTTCCACTGCTGCCGTATAATAATAATAACAACAACCACAAGACCCTTACATTGTTTTTGTGTTGTGCTGCATCAGACCAGTGGTAGTGTCCTGTCTCATCAGTCATTCCAGTGAGGATATACGCTCCTGCTATATGTCCACTGCTGCCGTATAATAATAATAACAACAACCACAAGACCATTACAGTGTTGTTCTATTGTGCTGCATGAGACCAGTGTTAGTGTCCTCTCTCATCAGTCATTCCAGTGACGTTATATGCTGCTGCTGTATGTCCACTGCTGCCGTATAATAATGACAACAACAACCAAAGGTCTCTTACAGTATTGTTGGGATGTGCTGCATCAGACCAGTGGTAGTGTCCTGTCTCATCAGTTATTCCAGTGACGATATACGTTGCTGCTATATGTCCACTGCTGCAGTATAATAATAATAACAACAACAACAACCACAAGTCCCTTACAGTATTGTTGTGTTGTGCTGCATCAGACCAGTGGTAGTGTCCTGTCTCATCAATCATTCCAGTGATGATATTAGAGATGAGCGGGTTCGGTTTCTCTGAATCCGAACCCGCCAGAACTTCATGTTTTTTTTTCACGAGTCCGAGCGACTCGGATCTTCCCGCCTTGCTCGGTTAACCCGAGCGCGCCCGAACGTCATCATGACGCTGTCGGATTCTCGCGAGGCTCGGATTCTATCGCGAGACTCGGATTCTATATAAGGAGCCGCGCGTCGCAGCCATTTTCACACGTGCATTGAGATTGATAGGGAGAGGACGTGGCTGGCGTCCTCTCCGTTTAGACACTTGATTTACTAATTTTGGGGAGCATTAGGAGTACTCAGTAGTGTACAGTGCAGAGTTTTGCTGATAGTGACCAGTGACCACCACTTTTATTTATAATCCGTTCTCTGCCTGAAAAAAGCGATACACAGCACACAGTGACTCAGTCACATACATACCATATCTGTGTGCACTGCTCAGGCTCAGGCCAGTGTGCTGCATCATCTATATATATTATATATCTGTCTGACTGCTCAGCTCACACAGCTTATAATTGTGGGGGAGACTGGGGAGCACTACTGCAGTGCCAGTTATAGGTTATAGCAGGAGCCAGGAGTACATAATATTATATTAAAATTAAACAGTGCACACTTTTGCTGCAGGAGTGCCACTGCCAGTGTGACTAGTGACCAGTGACCTGACCACCAGTATATAATATTAGTAGTATACTATCTCTTTATCAACCAGTCTATATTAGCAGCAGACACAGTACAGTGCGGTAGTTCACGGCTGTGGCTACCTCTGTGTCGGCACTCGGCAGCCCGTCCATAATTGTATATACCAGTGACCTAACCGTGGTTTTTTTTTCTTTCTTTATACATACATACTAGTTACGAGTATACTATCTCTTTATCAACCAGTCTATATATTAGCAGCAGACACAGTACAGTGCGGTAGTTCACGGCTGTGGCTACCTCTGTGTCGGCACTCGGCAGCCCGTCCATAATTGTATATACCAGTGACCTAACCGTGGTTTTTTTTTCTTTCTTTATACATACATACTAGTTACGAGTATACTATCTCTTTATCAACCAGTCTATATATTAGCAGCAGACACAGTACAGTGCGGTAGTTCACGGCTGTGGCTACCTCTGTGTCGGCACTCGGCAGCCCGTCCATAATTGTATATACCACCTAACCGTGGTTTTTTTTTCTTTCTTTATACATACATACTAGTTACGAGTATACTATCTCTTTATCAACCAGTCTATATATTAGCAGCAGACACAGTACAGTGCGGTAGTTCACGGCTGTGGCTACCTCTGTGTCGGCACTCGGCAGCCCGTCCATAATTGTATATACCAGTGACCTAACCGTGGTTTTTTTTTTCTTTCTTTATACATACATACTAGTTACGAGTATACTATCTCTTTATCAACCAGTCTATATATTAGCAGCAGACACAGTACAGTGCGGTAGTTCACGGCTGTGGCTACCTCTGTGTCGGCACTCGGCAGCCCGTCCATAATTGTATATACCAGTGACCTAACCGTGGTTTTTTTTTCTTTCTTTATACATACATACTAGTTACGAGTATACTATCTCTTTATCAACCAGTCTATATATTAGCAGCAGACACAGTACAGTGCGGTAGTTCACGGCTGTGGCTACCTCTGTGTCGGCACTCGGCAGCCCGTCCATAATTGTATATACCAGTGACCTAACCGTGGTTTTTTTTTCTTTCTTTATACATACATACTAGTTACGAGTATACTATCTCTTTATCAACCAGTCTATATATTAGCAGCAGACACAGTACAGTGTGGTAGTTCACGGCTGTGGCTACCTCTGTGTCGGCACTCGGCAGCCCGTCCATAATTGTATATACCAGTGACCTAACCGTGGTTTTTTTTTCTTTCTTTATACATACATACTAGTTACGAGTATACTATCTCTTTATCAACCAGTCTATATATTAGCAGCAGACACAGTACAGTGCGGTAGTTCACGGCTGTGGCTACCTCTGTGTCGGCACTCGGCAGCCCGTCCATAATTGTATACTAGTATCCAATCCATCCATCTCCATTGTTTACCTGAGGTGCCTTTTAGTTGTGCCTATTAAAATATGGAGAACAAAAATGTTGAGGTTCCAAAATTAGGGAAAGATCAAGATCCACTTCCACCTCGTGCTGAAGCTGCTGCCACTAGTCATGGCCGAGACGATGAAATGCCAGCAACGTCGTCTGCCAAGGCCGATGCCCAATGTCATAGTACAGAGCATGTCAAATCCAAAACACCAAATATCAGTAAAAAAAGGACTCCAAAACCTAAAATAAAATTGTCTGAGGAGAAGCGTAAACTTGCCAATATGCCATTTACCACACGGAGTGGCAAGGAACGGCTGAGGCCCTGGCCTATGTTCATGGCTAGTGGTTCAGCTTCACATGAGGATGGAAGCACTCAGCCTCTCGCTAGAAAAATGAAAAGACTCAAGCTGGCAAAAGCAGCACAGCAAAGAACTGTGCATTCTTCGAAATCCCAAATCCACAAGGAGAGTCCAATTGTGTCGGTTGCGATGCCTGACCTTCCCAACACTGGACGTGAAGAGCATGCGCCTTCCACCATTTGCACGCCCCCTGCAAGTGCTGGAAGGAGCACCCGCAGTCCAGTTCCTGATAGTCAGATTGAAGATGTCAGTGTTGAAGTACACCAGGATGAGGAGGATATGGGTGTTGCTGGCGCTGGGGAGGAAATTGACCAGGAGGATTCTGATGGTGAGGTGGTTTGTTTAAGTCAGGCACCCGGGGAGACACCTGTTGTCCGTGGGAGGAATATGGCCGTTGACATGCCAGGTGAAAATACCAAAAAAAATCAGCTCTTCGGTCAGTTCGGTGTGGAGGTATTTCACCAGAAATGCAGACAACAGGTGTCAAGCCGTGTGTTCCCTTTGTCAAGCTGTAATAAGTAGGGGTAAGGACGTTAACCACCTCGGAACATCCTCCCTTATACGTCACCTGCAGCGCATTCATAATAAGTCAGTGACAAGTTCAAAAACTTTGGGTGACAGCGGAAGCAGTCCACTGACCAGTAAATCCCTTCCTCTTGTAACCAAGCTCACGCAAACCACCCCACCAACTCCCTCAGTGTCAATTTCCTCCTTCCCCAGGAATGCCAATAGTCCTGCAGGCCATGTCACTGGCAATTCTGACGAGTCCTCTCCTGCCTGGGATTCCTCCGATGCATCCTTGCGTGTAACGCCTACTGCTGCTGGCGCTGCTGTTGTTGCCGCTGGGAGTCGATGGTCATCCCAGAGGGGAAGTCGTAAGCCCACTTGTACTACTTCCAGTAAGCAATTGACTGTTCAACAGTCCTTTGCGAGGAAGATGAAATATCACAGCAGTCATCCTACTGCAAAGCGGATAACTGAGGCCTTGGCATCCTGGGTGGTGAGAAACGTGGTTCCGGTATCCATCATTACTGCAGAGCCAACTAGAGACTTGTTGGAGGTACTGTGTCCCCGGTACCAAATACCATCTAGGTTCCATTTCTCTAGGCAGGCGATACCGAAAATGTACACAGACCTCAGAAAAAGAGTCACCAGTGTCCTAAAAAATGCAGCTGTACCCAATGTCCACTTAACCACGGACATGTGGACAAGTGGAGCAGGGCAGGGTCAGGACTATATGACTGTGACAGCCCACTGGGTAGATGTATGGACTCCCGCCGCAAGAACAGCAGCGGCGGCACCAGTAGCAGCATCTCGCAAACGCCAACTCTTTCCTAGGCAGGCTACGCTTTGTATCACCGCTTTCCAGAATACGCACACAGCTGAAAACCTCTTACGGCAACTGAGGAAGATCATCGCGGAATGGCTTACCCCAATTGGACTCTCCTGTGGATTTGTGGCATCGGACAACGCCAGCAATATTGTGTGTGCATTAAATCTGGGCCAATTCCAGCACGTCCCATGTTTTGCACATACCTTGAATTTGGTGGTGCAGAATTTTTTAAAAAACGACAGGGGCGTGCAAGAGATGCTGTCGGTGGCCAGAAGAATTGCGGGACACTTTCGGCGTACAGGCACCACGTACAGAAAACTGGAGCACCACCAAAAACTACTGAACCTGCCCTGCCATCATCTGAAGCAAGAAGTGGTAACGAGGTGGAATTCAACCCTCTATATGCTTCAGAGGTTGGAGGAGCAGCAAAAGGCCATTCAAGCCTATACAATTGAGCACGATATAGTAGGTGGAATGCACCTGTCTCAAGTGCAGTGGAGAATGATTTCAACGTTGTGCAAGGTTCTGATGCCCTTTGAACTTGCCACACGTGAAGTCAGTTCAGACACTGCCAGCCTGAGTCAGGTCATTCCCCTCATCAGGCTTTTGCAGAAGAAGCTGGAGGCATTGAAGGAGGAGCTAACACGGAGCGATTCCGCTAGGCATGTGGGACTTGTGGATGCAGCCCTTAATTCGCTTAACAAGGATTCACGGGTGGTCAATCTGTTGAAATCAGAGCACTACATTTTGGCCACCGTGCTCGATCCTAGATTTAAAGCCTACCTTGGATCTCTCTTTCCGGCAGACACAGGTCTGCTGGGGTTGAAAGACCTGCTGGTGACAAAATTGTCAAGTCAAGCGGAACGCGACCTGTCAACATCTCCTCCTTCACATTCTCCCGCAACTGGGGGTGCGAGGAAAAGGCTCAGAATTCCGAGCCCACCCGCTGGCGGTGATGCAGGGCAGTCTGGAGCGACTGCTGATGCTGACATCTGGTCCGGACTGAAGGACCTGACAACGATTACGGACATGTCGTCTACTGTCACTGCATATGATTCTCTCAACATTGATAGAATGGTGGAGGATTATATGAGTGACCGCATCCAAGTAGGCACGTCACACAGTCCGTACTTATACTGGCAGGAAAAAGAGGCAATTTGGAGGCCCTTGCACAAACTGGCTTTATTCTACCTAAGTTGCCCTCCCACAAGTGTGTACTCCGAAAGAGTGTTTAGTGCCGCCGCTCACCTTGTCAGCAATCGGCGTACGAGGTTACATCCAGAAAATGTGGAGAAGATGATGTTCATTAAAATGAATTATAATCAATTCCTCCGCGGAGACATTGACCAGCAGCAATTGCCTCCACAAAGTACACAGGGAGCTGAGATGGTGGATTCCAGTGGGGACGAATTGATAATCTGTGAGGAGGGGGATGTACACGGTGATATATCGGAGGGTGAAGATGAGGTAGACATCTTGCCTCTGTAGAGCCAGTTTGTGCAAGGAGAGATTAATTGCTTCTTTTTTGGGGGGGGTCCAAACCAACCCGTCATATCAGTCACAGTCGTGTGGCAGACCCTGTCACTGAAATGATGGGTTGGTTAAAGTGTGCATGTCCTGTTTTGTTTATACAACATAAGGGTGGGTGGGAGGGCCCAAGGATAATTCCATCTTGCACCTCTTTTTTCTTTTCTTTTTCTTTGCATCATGTGCTGATTGGGGAGGGTTTTTTGGAAGGGACATCCTGCGTGACACTGCAGTGCCACTCCTAGATGGGCCCGGTGTTTGTGTCGGCCACTAGGGTCGCTAATCTTACTCACACAGCTACCTCATTGCGCCTCTTTTTTTCTTTGCGTCATGTGCTGTTTGGGGAGGGTTTTTTGGAAGGGACATCCTGCGTGACACTGCAGTGCCACTCCTAGATGTGCCCGGTGTTTGTGTCGGCCACTAGGGTCGCTAATCTTACTCACACAGCTACCTCATTGCGCCTCTTTTTTTCTTTGCGTCATGTGCTGTTTGGGGAGGGTTTTTTGGAAGGGCCATCCTGCGTGACACTGCAGTGCCACTCCTAGATGGGCCCGGTGTTTGTGTCGGCCACTAGGGTCGCTTATCTTACTCACACAGCGACCTCGGTGCAAATTTTAGGACTAAAAATAATATTGTGAGGTGTGAGGTATTCAGAATAGACTGAAAATGAGTGTAAATTATGGTTTTTGAGGTTAATAATACTTTGGGATCAAAATGACCCCCAAATTCTATGATTTAAGCTGTTTTTTAGTGTTTTTGGAAAAAAACACCCGAATCCAAAACACACCCGAATCCGACAAAAATAATTCGGTGAGGTTTTGCCAAAACGCGTTCGAACCCAAAACACGGCCGCGGAACCGAACCCAAAACCAAAACACAAAACCCGAAAAATTTCAGGCGCTCATCTCTAGATGATATACGCTGCTGCTATATGTCCACTGCTGCCGTATAATAATAATGACAACAACAACCAAAAGTCCCTTACAGTGTTGTTGTGTTGTTGTGTTGTGCTGCATCAGACCAGTGGTAGTGTCCTGTCTCATCAATCATTTCAGTTACGATATACGCTGCTGCTATATATCAACTGTTGCCATATAATAATAATAACAACAACCAGAAGTCCCTTACAGTATTGTTGTGTTGTGCTGCATCAGACCAGTGGTAGTGTCCTGTATCATCAGTCATTCCAGTGATGATTATCGCTGCTGCTATATGTCCACTGCTGCCGTATAATAATAACAAGAATCACAAGTACCTTTCAGTGTTGTTGTGTTGTTGTGTTGTGCTGTATCAGACCAGTGGTAGTGTCCTGTCTAATCAGTCATTCCAGTGACGATATATGCTGCTGCTTAATGTCCACTGCTGCTGTATAATAATAATAATAATAATAATAACAACAACAACCACAAGTCTCTTACAAGATTTTTGTGTTGTGCTGCATCAGACCAGTGGTAGTGTTCTGTCTCATCAGTGATTCCAGTGATGATATATGCTGCTGCTTTATATCCACTGCTGCCGTATAATAATAATAATAATAATAATAATAACAACAACCACAAGGCCCTTACATTGTTTTTGATTTGTGCTGCATCAGACCACTGGCAGTGTCCTTTTTCATGAGTCATTCCAGTGATGATATAAGCCACTGCTATATGTCCACTGCTGCCGTATAATAATAATAATAACAACAACCACAAGACCCTTACAGTGTTGTTGTGTTGTGCTGCATCAGACCATTGGTAGTGTCCTGTCTCATCAGTCATTCCAGTGACGATATATGCTGCTGCTATATGTCCACTGCTGCCGTATAATAATAATAACAACAACCACAAGTCCCTTACAGTATTGTTGTGTTTTGCTGCATCAGACCAGTGGTAGTGTCCTGTCTCATCAGTCATTTCAGTGACAATATACGCTGCTGCCATATGTCCACTGCTGCCGTAAAATAATAATAACAACAACCACAAGTCCCTTACAGTATTGATGTTTTGTGCAGCATCAGACCAGTGGTGGTGTCCTGTCTCATCAGTCATTCCAGTGATGATATACGCTGCTGCTATATGTCCACTGCTGAAGTATAATAATAACAACAACCAAAAGTCCCTTACAGTGTTGTTGTGTTGTGCTGCATCAGACCAGTGGTAGTGTCCTGTCTCATCAGTCATTCCAGTGACGATATATGCGGCTGCTATATGTCCACTGCTGCCGTATAAAAATAACAACCACAAGTTCCTTACAGTATTGTTATGTTGTGCTGCATCAGACCAGTGGTAGTGTCCTGTGTCATCAATCATTCCAGTGACGATATACGCTGCTGCTATATGTCCACTGCTGCCATATAATAATAATAATAATAATAATAACAACAACCACAAGTCTCTTACAGTATTGTTGTATTGTACTGCATCAGACCGATGGAAGTGTCCTGAAACAAGATGATAGTGTAAATTCCTGGCGCTACAGGTTATCAGCCCAATTTCAATCCTCAATCCATTCAAATAACAGATTAAACAATATTATACAAAAAAGCAATGAGGTGGTGGATCAAAGGCGATAACAAAGTAAATAATTAAATGAAATATAATAATGAAATATTATACGTCACATATGAAGTAGAGATGAGCGGGTTCGGTTCCTCGGAATCCGAACCCGCCCGAACTTCATGTTTTTTTACACGGGTCCGAGCGACTCGGATCTTCCCGCCTTGCTCGGTTAACCCGAGCGCGCCCGAACGTCATCATGACGCTGTCGGATTCTCGCGAGGCTCGGATTCTATCGCGAGACTCGGATTCTATATAAGGAGCCGCGCGTCGCCGCCATTTTCACACGTGCATTGAGATTGATAGGGAGAGGACGTGGCTGGCGTCCTCTCCGTTTAGACACTTGATTTACTAATTTTGGGGAGCATTAGGAGTACTCAGTAGTGTACAGTGCAGAGTTTTGCTGATAGTGACCAGTGACCACCACTTTTATTTATAATCCGTTCTCTGCCTGAAAAAAGCGATACACAGCACACAGTGACTCAGTCACATACATACCATATCTGTGTGCACTGCTCAGGCTCAGGCCAGTGTGCTGCATCATCTATATATATTATATATCTGTCTGACTGCTCAGCTCACACAGCTTATAATTGTGGGGGAGACTGGGGAGCACTACTGCAGTGCCAGTTATAGGTTATAGCAGGAGCCAGGAGTACATAATATTATATTAAAATTAAACAGTGCACACTTTTGCTGCAGGAGTGCCACTGCCAGTGTGACTAGTGACCAGTGACCTGACCACCAGTATATAATATTAGTAGTATACTATCTCTTTATCAACCAGTCTATATTAGCAGCAGACACAGTACAGTGCGGTAGTTCACGGCTGTGGCTACCTCTGTGTCGGCACTCGGCAGCCCGTCCATAATTGTATATACCAGTGACCTAACCGTGGTTTTTTTTTCTTTCTTTATACATACATACTAGTTACGAGTATACTATCTCTTTATCAACCAGTCTATATATTAGCAGCAGACACAGTACAGTGCGGTAGTTCACGGCTGTGGCTACCTCTGTGTCGGCACTCGGCAGCCCGTCCATAATTGTATATACCACCTAACCGTGGTTTTTTTTTCTTTCTTTATACATACATACTAGTTACGAGTATACTATCTCTTTATCAACCAGTCTATATATTAGCAGCAGACACAGTACAGTGCGGTAGTTCACGGCTGTGGCTACCTCTGTGTCGGCACTCGGCAGCCCGTCCATAATTGTATACTAGTATCCAATCCATCCATCTCCATTGTTTACCTGAGGTGCCTTTTAGTTGTGCCTATTAAAATATGGAGAACAAAAATGTTGAGGTTCCAAAATTAGGGAAAGATCAAGATCCACTTCCACCTCGTGCTGAAGCTGCTGCCACTAGTCATGGCCGAGACGATGAAATGCCAGCAACGTCGTCTGCCAAGGCCGATGCCCAATGGCATAGTACAGAGCATGTCAAAACCAAAACACCAAATATCAGTAAAAAAAGGACTCCAAAACCTAAAATAAAATTGTCGGAGGAGAAGCGTAAACTTGCCAATATGCCATTTACCACACGGAGTGGCAAGGAACGGCTGAGGCCCTGGCCTATGTTCATGGCTAGTGGTTCAGCTTCACATGAGGATGGAAGCACTCAGCCTCTCGCTAGAAAACTGAAAAGACTCAAGCTGGCAAAAGCACCGCAAAGAACTGTGCGTTCTTTGAAATCCCAAATCCACAAGGAGAGTCCAATTGTGTCGGTTGCGATGCCTGACCTTCCCAACACTGGACGTGAAGAGCATGCGCCTTCCACCATTTGCACACCCCCTGCAAGTGCTGGAAGGAGCACCCGCAGTCCAGTTCCTGATAGTCAGATTGAAGATGTCAGTGTTGAAGTACACCAGGATGAGGAGGATATGGGTGTTGCTGGCGCTGGGGAGGAAATTGACCAGGAGGATTCTGATGGTGAGGTGGTTTGTTTAAGTCAGGCACCCGGGGAGACACCTGTTGTCCGTGGGAGGAATATGGCCGTTGACATGCCAGGTGAAAATACCAAAAAAATCAGCTCTTCGGTGTGGAGGTATTTCACCAGAAATGCGGACAACAGGTGTCAAGCCGTGGTTCCCTTTGTCAAGCTGTAATAAGTAGGGGTAAGGACGTTAACCACCTCGGAACATCCTCCCTTATACGTCACCTGCAGCGCATTCATAATAAGTCAGTGACAAGTTCAAAAACTTTGGGTGACAGCGGAAGCAGTCCACTGACCAGTAAATCCCTTCCTCTTGTAACCAAGCTCACGCAAACCACCCCACCAACTCCCTCAGTGTCAATTTCCTCCTTCCCCAGGAATGCCAATAGTCCTGCAGGCCATGTCACTGGCAAGTCTGACGAGTCCTCTCCTGCCTGGGATTCCTCCGATGCATCCTTGCGTGTAACGCCTACTGCTGCTGGCGCTGCTGTTGTTGCCGCTGGGAGTCGATGGTCATCCCAGAGGGGAAGTCGTAAGCCCACTTGTACTACTTCCAGTAAGCAATTGACTGTTCAACAGTCCTTTGCGAGGAAGATGAAATATCACAGCAGTCATCCTACTGCAAAGCAGATAACTGAGGCCTTGGCATCCTGGGTGGTGAGAAACGTGGTTCCGGTATCCATCATTACTGCAGAGCCAACTAGAGACTTGTTGGAGGTACTGTGTCCCCGGTACCAAATACCATCTAGGTTCCATTTCTCTAGGCAGGCGATACCGAAAATGTACACAGACCTCAGAAAAAGAGTCACCAGTGTCCTAAAAAATGCAGCTGTACCCAATGTCCACTTAACCACGGACATGTGGACAAGTGGAGCAGGGCAGGGTCAGGACTATATGACTGTGACAGCCCACTGGGTAGATGTATGGACTCCCGCCGCAAGAACAGCAGCGGCGGCACCAGTAGCAGCATCTCGCAAACGCCAACTCTTTCCTAGGCAGGCTACGCTTTGTATCACCGCTTTCCAGAATACGCACACAGCTGAAAACCTCTTACGGCAACTGAGGAAGATCATCGCGGAATGGCTTACCCCAATTGGACTCTCCTGTGGATTTGTGGCATCGGACAACGCCAGCAATATTGTGTGTGCATTAAATCTGGGCCAATTCCAGCACGTCCCATGTTTTGCACATACCTTGAATTTGGTGGTGCAGAATTTTTTAAAAAACGACAGGGGCGTGCAAGAGATGCTGTCGGTGGCCAGAAGAATTGCGGGACACTTTCGGCGTACAGGCACCACGTACAGAAAACTGGAGCACCACCAAAAACTACTGAACCTGCCCTGCCATCATCTGAAGCAAGAAGTGGTAACGAGGTGGAATTCAACCCTCTATATGCTTCAGAGGTTGGAGGAGCAGCAAAAGGCCATTCAAGCCTATACAATTGAGCACGATATAGTAGGTGGAATGCACCTGTCTCAAGTGCAGTGGAGAATGATTTCAACGTTGTGCAAGGTTCTGATGCCCTTTGAACTTGCCACACGTGAAGTCAGTTCAGACACTGCCAGCCTGAGTCAGGTCATTCCCCTCATCAGGCTTTTGCAGAAGAAGCTGGAGGCATTGAAGGAGGAGCTAACACGGAGCGATTCCGCTAGGCATGTGGGACTTGTGGATGCAGCCCTTAATTCGCTTAACAAGGATTCACGGGTGGTCAATCTGTTGAAATCAGAGCACTACATTTTGGCCACCGTTCTCGATCCTAGATTTAAAGCCTACCTTGGATCTCTCTTTCCGGCAGACACAGGTCTGCTGGGGTTGAAAGACCTGCTGGTGACAAAATTGTCAAGTCAAGCGGAACGCGACCTGTCAACATCTCCTCCTTCACATTCTCCCGCAACTGGGGGTGCGAGGAAAAGGCTCAGAATTCCGAGCCCACCCGCTGGCGGTGATGCAGGGCAGTCTGGAGCGACTGCTGATGCTGACATCTGGTCCGGACTGAAGGACCTGACAACGATTACGGACATGTCGTCTACTGTCACTGCATATGATTCTCTCAACATTGATAGAATGGTGGAGGATTATATGAGTGACCGCATCCAAGTAGGCACGTCACACAGTCCGTACTTATACTGGCAGGAAAAAGAGGCAATTTGGAGGCCCTTGCACAAACTGGCTTTATTCTACCTAAGTTGCCCTCCCACAAGTGTGTACTCCGAAAGAGTGTTTAGTGCCGCCGCTCACCTTGTCAGCAATCGGCGTACGAGGTTACATCCAGAAAATGTGGAGAAGATGATGTTCATTAAAATGAATTATAATCAATTCCTCCGCGGAGACATTGACCAGCAGCAATTGCCTCCACAAAGTACACAGGGAGCTGAGATGGTGGATTCCAGTGGGGACGAATTGATAATCTGTGAGGAGGGGGATGTACACGGTGATATATCGGAGGGTGAAGATGAGGTGGACATCTTGCCTCTGTAGAGCCAGTTTGTGCAAGGAGAGATTAATTGCTTCTTTTTTGGGGGGGGTCCAAACCAACCCGTCATATCAGTCACAGTCGTGTGGCAGACCCTGTCACTGAAATGATGGGTTGGTTAAAGTGTGCATGTCCTGTTTTGTTTATACAACATAAGGGTGGGTGGGAGGGCCCAAGGATAATTCCATCTTGCACCTCTTTTTTCTTTTCTTTTTCTTTGCATCATGTGCTGATTGGGGAGGGTTTTTTGGAAGGGACATCCTGCGTGACACTGCAGTGCCACTCCTAGATGGGCCCGGTGTTTGTGTCGGCCACTAGGGTCGCTAATCTTACTCACACAGCTACCTCATTGCGTCTCTTTTTTTCTTTGCGTCATGTGCTGTTTGGGGAGGGTTTTTTGGAAGGGACATCCTGCGTGACACTGCAGTGCCACTCCTAGATGTGCCCGGTGTTTGTGTCGGCCACTAGGGTCGCTAATCTTACTCACACAGCTACCTCATTGCGCCTCTTTTTTTCTTTGCGTCATGTGCTGTTTGGGGAGGGTTTTTTGGAAGGGACATCCTGCGTGACACTGCAGTGCCACTCCTAGATGGGCCCGGTGTTTGTGTCGGCCACTAGGGTCGCTAATCTTACTCACACAGTCAGCTACCTCATTGCGCCTCTTTTTTTCTTTGCGTCATGTGCTGTTTGGGGAGGGTTTTTTGGAAGGGCCATCCTGCGTGACACTGCAGTGCCACTCCTAGATGGGCCCGGTGTTTGTGTCGGCCACTAGGGTCGCTAATCTTACTCACACAGCTACCTCATTGCGCCTCTTTTTTTCTTTGCGTCATGTGCTGTTTGGGGAGGGTTTTTTGGAAGGGCCATCCTGCGTGACACTGCAGTGCCACTCCTAGATGGGCCCGGTGTTTGTGTCGGCCACTAGGGTCGCTAATCTTACTCACACAGCTACCTCATTGCGCCTCTTTTTTTCTTTGCGTCATGTGCTGTTTGGGGAGGGTTTTTTGGAAGGGACATCCTGCGTGACACTGCAGTGCCACTCCTAGATGGGCCCGGTGTTTGTGTCGGCCACTAGGGTCGCTTATCTTACTCACACAGCGACCTCGGTGCAAATTTTAGGACTAAAAATAATATTGTGAGGTGTGAGGTATTCAGAATAGACTGAAAATGAGTGTAAATTATGGTTTTTGAGGTTAATAATACTTTGGGATCAAAATGACCCCCAAATTCTATGATTTAAGCTGTTTTTTAGTGTTTTTGGAAAAAAACACCCGAATCCAAAACACACCCGAATCCGACAAAAATAATTCGGTGAGGTTTTGCCAAAACGCGTTCGAACCCAAAACACGGCCGCGGAACCGAACCCAAAACCAAAACACAAAACCCGAAAAATTTCAGGCGCTCATCTCTAATATGAAGGTGTCCTTTCCTGATTGATCACTCTTTGAAACGTCTCACAAAATCCAGATGATAAACATGAAAAAAGAAAATAATACACATATATGAGTGGTAATGCTTTAGAATAATTGTTTAGTCCATATGTGTCCAGAAAAAGAAAGCCTAATGTGCCGGGATGTTTTTGATAGAAGATGAGGACAGTGTCTCGCCACCATTCAATTCTACTGGAAAACGTACCGAAACTCACATAAAATAGGGTAAGAACAAGTATGTAAAGGTATCTTTTGATGATCTATCCCACGTGATGTAAGGCAATACGTAAAAGACAGATGACGTACCCCACTTACTTTAGAAGGGGGATTAATCCCACGTATCAAGGTTTCTTTTAAGCCAGGACCAGAGAAAACTTCCAAGATACTTCAAAGCGATTTATTTGAAAGAATGTCCATTAAAACAGCAATCAGGTACTTTTCTAAGTTGTTTTTCAACTCTCTGGTTAATGAAGGGCATGCAGGTCTAGGTGTATTTAGACAGGGCAACTGATGTAATCTGGTTTTACACAAGTGCTATCATGCTCGATATAACACCAAAAAGTAATATCCCTTGAAAAGTAACAGATTGTCTAATCTAAAAACATATTATAAATAAAATGGTATGAACTCACTGCCTGATATCACCAACGGCGTTTCGACCTCTTGGGTCTTTTTCAAGGTGTGGATCCAGGCAGTGATAACCCAGGTATTTATACCCTCAGACAGGAAGTACTATAACCCTATGGCATGATGGGTAACAATTCTCCTAATACAGGTTGAGTATCCCATATCCAAATATTCCGAAATACGGAATATTCCGAAATACGGAGTTTTTTGAGTGAGAGTGAGATAGTGAAACCTTTGTTTTTTGATGGCTCAATGTACACAAACTTTGTTTAATACACAAAGTTATTAAAAATATTGTATTAAATGACCTTCAGGCTGTGTGTATAAGGTGTATATGAAACATAAATGAATTGTGTGAATGTAGACACACTTTGTTTAATGCACAAAGTTATAAAAAATATTGGCTAAAATTACCTTCAGGCTGTGTGTATAAGGTGTATGTGTAACATAAATGCATTCTGTGCTTAAATTTAGGTCCCATCACCATGATATCTCATTATGGTATGCAATTATTCCAAAATACGGAAAAATCCCATTCCAGTGACGATATACGCTGCTGCTATATGTCCACTGCTGCAGTATAATAATAATAAAAACAACCACAAGTCCCTTACAGTTTTGTTGTGTTGAGCTGCATCAGACCAGTGGCAGTGTGCTGTCTCATCAGTCATTCCAGTGACGATATATACACTGTTACTCTATGTCCACTGCTGCCATATAATAATATTAACAACAAACACAAGTCCCTTTCAGTATTGTTGTGTTGTGCTGCATCAGACCAGTGGTAGTTTCCTTTCTCATCAGTCATTCCAGTGATGATATATGCTGCTGCTATATGTCCACTGCTGCTGTATAATAATAATAACAACAACAACCACAAGTCCCTTACAGTATTGTTGTGTTGTGCTGCATCAGACCAGTGGTAGTGTCCTGTCTCATCAATTATTTCAGTGACGATATACGCCACTGCTATATATCCACTGCTGCCGTATAATAATAATAACAACAACCACAAGACCAATACATTGTTTTTGTGTTGTGCTGCATCAGACCATTGGTAGTGTCCTTTCTCATCAGTCATTCCAGTGAGGATATTCGCTGCTGCTATATGTCCACTGCTGCCGTATAAAAATAATAACAACAACCACAAGTCCCTTACAGTGTTGTTCTGTTGTGCTGCATGAGACCAGTGGTAGTGTCCTCTCTCCTCAGTCATTCCAGTGACGTTATATGCTGCTGCTATATGTCCACTGCTGCCGTATAATAATAATAACAACAACAACAACCACAAGTCTCTTACAGTATTGTTGTGATGTGCTGCATCAGACCAGTGGCAGTGTCCTGTCTCATCAGTCATTCCAGTGACGATATATGCTGCTGCTCTATGTCCACTGCTGCTGTATAATAATAATAATAACAACAACAACCACAAGTCCCTTACAGTATTGTTGTGTTGTGCTGCATCAGACCTGTGGCACTGTCCTGTCTCATCAGTCATTCCAGTGATGATATACACTGCTGCTATATGTCCAATGCTGCCGTATTATAATAATGACAACAACCACAAGTCCCATACAGTATTGTTGTGTTGTTGTGTTGTGCTGCATCAGACCAGTGCTAGTGTCCTGTCACATCAGTCATTCCAGTGATGATATATGCTGCTGCTATATGTCCACTGCTGCCGTATAATAATAATAATAATAATAATAATAACAACAACCACAAGTCCCTTACAGTCTTGTTGTGTTGTGCTGCATCAGACCAGTGGTAGTGTCCTGTCTCATCAGTCATTCCAGTGATGATATACACTGCTGCTCTATGTCCACTGCTGCCGTATAATAATAATAACAACAACCAAGAGTCACTTACAGTGTTGTTGTGTTGTTGTTTTGTGCTGCATCAGACCAGTGCTAGTGTCCTGTCTCATCAGTCATTCCAGTGATGATATATGCTGCTGCTATATGTCCACTGCTGCCGTATAATAATAATAACCACAACCACAAGTCTCTTGCAGTATTGTTGTTTTGTACTTCATCAGACCAGTGGTAGTGTCCTGTCTCATCAGTCATTCCAGTGACGATATACGCTGCCACTATATGTCCACTGCTGCAGTATAATAATAATAATAACAACAACAACAACAACCAAAAGTCCCTTACAGTCTTGTTGTGTTGTGCTGCATCAGACCAGTGGTAGTGTCCTGTCTCATCAGTCATTCCAGTGATGATATATACTGCTGCTCTATGTCCACTGCTGCCGTATAATAATAATAACCACAACCACAAGTCTCTTGCAGTATTGTTGTGTTGTGCTTCATCAGACCAGTGGTAGTGTCCTGTCTCATCAGTCATTCCAGTGATGATATACGCTGCCGCTATATGTCCACTGCTGCAGTATAGTAATAATAATAACAACAACAACAACAACCAAAAGTCCCTTACAGTCTTGTTGTGTTGTGCTGCATCAGACCAGTGGTAGTGTCCTGTCTCATCAGTCATTCCAGTGATGAAATACACTGCTGCTCTATGTCCACTGCTGCCGTACAATA
The DNA here is from genome assembly GCF_028390025.1 of Pseudophryne corroboree. Classification (NCBI taxonomy): domain Eukaryota; kingdom Metazoa; phylum Chordata; class Amphibia; order Anura; family Myobatrachidae; genus Pseudophryne; species Pseudophryne corroboree. Next base: position 638,728,504 of record NC_086446.1, read on the forward strand.
ATAATAATAACAACAACAACAAAAAGTCACTTACAGTGTTGTTGTGTTGTGCTGCATCAGACCAGTGTTAGTGTCCTGTCTCATCAGTCATTCCAGTGATGATATATGCTGCTGCTATATGTCCACTGCTGCCGTATAATAATAATAACCACAACCACAAGTCTCTTACAGTATTGTTGTGTTGTGCTGCATCAGACCAGTGGTAGTGTCCTGTCTCATCAGTTATTCCAGTGCCGATATACGCTGCAGCTATATGTCCACTGCTGCAGTATAATAATAATAACAACAACCACAAGTCCCTTACAGTCTTGTTGTGTTGTGCTGCATCAGACCAGTGGTAGTGTCCTGTCTCATCAGTCATTCCAGTGATGATAAACGCTGCTGCTTTATGTCCACTGCTGCCGTATAATAATAACAAGAATTTCAAGTCCCTTACAGTGTTGTTGTGTTGTTGTGCTGTGCTGCATCAGACCAGTGGCAGTGTCCTGTCTCATCAGTCATTCCAGTGACGATATATGCTGCTGCTCTATGTCCACTGCTGCTGTATAATAATAATAACAACAACCACAAGTCCCTTACAGTCTTGTTGTGTTGTGCTTCATCAGACCAGTGGTAGTGTGCTGTCTCATCAGTCATTCCAGTGATGATATACACTGCTGCTATATGTCCACTGCTGCCATATAATAATATTAACAACAAACACAAGTCCCATTCAGTATTGTTGTGTTGTGCTGCATCAGACCAGTGGTAGTGTACTGTCTCATCAGTCATTCCAGTGATGATAAACGCTGCTGCTATATGTCCACTGCTGCCGTATAATAATAACAAGAATCTCAAGTCCCTTACAGTGTTGTTGTGTTGTTGTGCTGTGCTGCATCAGACCAGTGGCAGTGTCATGTCTCATCAGTCATTCCAGTGACGATATATGCTGCTGCTCTATGTCCACTGCTGCTGTATAATAATAATAACAACAACAACCACAAGTCCCTTACAGTATTGTTGTGTTGTGCTGCATCAGACCTGTGGTACAGTCCTGTCTCATCAGTCATTCCAGTGATGATATACACTGCTGCTATATGTCCAATGCTGCCGTATAATAATAATAACAACAACCACAAGTCCCATACAGTATTGTTGTGTTGTGCTGCATCAGACCAGTGGTAGTGTCCTGTCTCATCAGTCATTCCAGTGATGATATATGCTGCTGCTATATGTCCACTGCTGCCGTATAATAATAATAATAATAATAATAACCACAACCACAAGTCTCTTGCAGTATTGTTGTGTTGTGCTGCATCAGACCAGTGGTAGTGTCCTGTCTCATCAGTCATTCCAGTGACGATATACGCTGCCGCTATATGTCCACTGCTGCAGTATGATAATAATAACAACAACAACCACAAGTCCCTTACAGTCTTGTTGTGTTGAGCTGCATCAGACCAGTGGTAGTGTCCTGTGTCATCAGTCATTCCAGTGATGATATACACTGCTGCTCTATGTCCACTGCTGCCGTATAATAATAATAACAACAACCAAGAGTCACTTACAGTGTTGTTGTGTTGTTGTGTTGTGCTGCATCAGACCAGTGTTAGTGTCCTGTCTCATCAGTCATTCCAGTGATGATATATGTTGCTGCTATATGTCCACTGCTACCATATAATAATAATAACCACAACCACAAGTCTCTTACAGTATTGTTGTGTTGTGCTGCATCAGACCAGTGGTAGTGTTCTGTCTCATCAGTCATTCCAGTGACGATATACGCTGCAGCTATATGTCCACTGCTGCAGTATAATAATAATAACAACAACCACAAGTCCCTTACAGTCTTGTTGTGTTGTGCTGCATCAGACCAGTGATAGTGTGCTGTCTCATCAGTCATTCCAGTGACGATATATACACTGCTGCTATATGTCCACTGCTGCCATATAATAATATTAACGACAAACACATGTCCCATTCAGTATTGTTGTGTTGTGCTGCATCAGACCAGTGGTAGTGTGCTGTCTCATCAGTCATTCCAGTGACGATATATACACTGCTGCTATATGTCCACTGCTGCCATATAATAATATTAACAACAAACACATGTCCCATTCAGTATTGTTGTGTTGTGCTGCATCAGACCAGTGGTAGTGTACTGTCTCATCAGTCATTCCAGTGATGATAAACGCTGCTGCTATATGTCCACTGCTACCGTATAATAATAACAAGAATCTCAAGTCCCTTACAGTGTTGTTGTGTTGTTGTGCTGTGCTGCATCAGACCAGTGGTAGTGTCCTGTCTCATCAGTCATTCCAGTGACGATATATGCTGCTGCTCTATGTCCACTGCTGCTGTATAATAATAATAATAACAACAACCACAAGTCTCTTACAGTATTGTTGTGTTGTGCGGTGTCAGACCAGTGGTAGTGTCCTGTCTCATCAGTCATTCCAGTGACAATATACGCTGCTGCTATATATCCACTGCTGCCGTATAATAATAACAACAACAACCACAAGACCCTTACATTGTTTTTGTGTTGTGCTGCATCAGACCAGTGGTAGTATCCTTTCTCATCAGTCATTCCAGTGAGGATAAACGCTCCTGCTATATGTCCACTGCTGCCGTATAATAATAATTGTTAGGATCTCCTGCTCTGTGCTGCCACGTCGCCATGGCAACCGGGAGGCAAGTGTTAGCGAAGTAACCTGAGCGCAGCTGATACTCCGGTCCGGGTTTTTACTGTGTAGTGGTTACAGGCTCTGTGCACGGCAGGGAATCCGGCGCTGGTTTTGTGCTCACAGTCTGTTAGGTCTGAGTGGGGCGTGGACAGCACCTGCTATATAAACCATCCTCTCAGGCTAGGCAAATGCTGCTGAATCTTTGTTTGTTAGTCAGTTCCAGAGAGTTAGCTAGTACTGTGTGACTTTGTATTTACTTGTTGCTTACTGCGAATAGGCCTTGGGATTCGGTACTTCATTCTGCCAATCCGGACCTAGCAGTAAGACTGGAGTCAGTTGTTTGACCTGCTGGGGTTCTTTTGCTATTCTGTGAACCCAGCAGGTTTGCGGCTGTACTCTCAGACCTGCTTGCTTAATCCTCCCTCACTGTGCAGGGCGTCCAGGTGTCAGTGTAGTGGCAGTAAGCTGAACCTGTGCCCTGCAAGTGGGGGTTAGGGTTGTGGATACTCTCCTTGTGTCTATATTTCTATCTCTGACCAAGGAGTTTATTCCCACACCCGTTGGTAACCCTTTGGGGTTTTTTCTGTTGCTCTTAGCAACATAATTTCAGGTGCTCCACATGTTAAATCACTACACATCGCTTCATTGTCCACTCTATTCCAACTGAGCATTCCTGACACTAGGGAGACACCCAATTCCTGAGCCTTTGGGCTTCTCCGTTCACTTTGTGTTTATTAGTTATTCCATCACCTCCTGTGTATGTTATACTGTCTGTGAGTTTGTTTGCTTCGCTTCCCTCTCTGTTCATACACCGGTATACTCCTGTTAGCACTGGTGTGCGTAACATATTCAGCAGCCCTACTCCTGTTGAAATTTTGTGGGAATATGGAGCATACCCCTCAAAATACTTTGCAACAGGTGGTCGATCAGGTGCAGGTCCTGACTCGACAATTTAATGAGATGTCCATTAAAATGAACACCCCGCAGGCCGCTAGCGGAGCTCCCGCAGCAGCAGCAAGTTCAGGGGTTAAGGAGCCGAAAGTAAATCTCCCGGATCGTTTTTCTGGAGATCGCTCGCAGTTCTTTTGTTTCAAGGAGAGCTGTAAGCTATATTTCAGGCTTAGGCCTCAGTCTTCTGGGTCGGAGATTCAGCGGGTGGGCATGGTGATTTTCTTGCTACAAGGAGACCCACAGGTCTGGGCATATGGGTTACAGCCTGACTGTCCGTCGCTTAAAAGTGTTGATGCTTTTTTTACGGCACTGGGTATTTTGTATGATGACCTTGACAAGATGGCTTCAGCCGAAGCTCAGATTACGGTTCTTAAGCAAGGGCGACGGCCAGCTGAGGTTTATAGTACGGAGTTTCGGAGGTTGGCTCATGATACCCAGTGGAATGACCCAGCCCTGAGAAACCAGTACCAAAGGGGCCTTTCTGACCAGATAAAGGACCAACTGGTACAATATCCCTCGCCTGATAGCTTAGATCAGCTCATGCAGTTATCCATCCGGGTGGATAGACGGCTGAGAGAGCGTAGGCTTGAAAGGGAGAGCGCAGTTCCTTTTTTCCCAAGGGAACCTCAGACTCTGAGGAATATTCCGAGGAGCCTATGCAGATTGGGGCTACCCGCCTCTCTTCGCGTGAGAAGACGCGGAGGAGACAGCAGGGTTTGTGTTTGTACTGTGGGAATAAAGGTCATGTTGTAGTATCATGCCCAGAAAAACCGGAAAACTTCAGGGCCTGAGGGTGATGGGAAATATCCTGTCAGGCCAGAAGTCAGAATTTCCTAAAAAGACTTTTCTCATTCCGGTGACTTTGGAGATCCTCGGTCAAACTGTCAAGACTGAGGCCTTTGTTGACAATGGGGCCGATGGGGTTTTCATGGACCGTCAATTCGCCCTGGAACACTCTGTTCCCTCAGTACCTTTGGCATCAGAGATTGAGATCTGTGGGTTAAACGGGGAACCATTGTCCCAGGGTAAAATTACCTCCTGCACCAGCCAAATTCCTTTGTTTATTGGAGCCACACACTCTGAAAAATTGTCTTTTTATGTGACTGTCTGTTCTTTTGCCCCATTGGTTTTGGGGTTACCCTGGTTAAGGGCCCATAACCCTCAATTTGACTGGGTCTCTGGGAAGATTCTTAGTTGGGGTAGTGATTGTTTCAGTAGTTGCTTGAGCCTTCCAGTCAGGCTCTCGCAGCTAAGTTTGCCAGGATTGCCAGGATGTTATGCAGATTTTGCGGATGTGTTCTCCAAAAAAGTTGCGGAGGTACTACCTCCCCATCGCCCCTATGACTGTGCCATTGATTTGTTGCCGGATGCTAAGCTTCCCAAGAGCAGGTTGTACTCCCTGTCACGTCCTGAGACTCAGGCTATGGCAGAGTACATTCAGGAGAACTTGGCTAAGAAATTTATCAGACCCTCACAGTCCCCAGTTGGGTCGGGGTTCTTTTTTGTGGGTAAAAAGGACGGTTCGTTGCGACCCTGCATCGACTTCAGGGAATTGAACCGTATCACGATTAAAAACTCGTACCCACTGCCTCTGATTTCGGTTTTGTTTGACCAGCTTCGTACTGCCACCATTTTTTCTAAGATTTACCTACGCGGTGCTTACAATCTAATCCGAATAAGAGAGGGGGATGAATGGAAGACTGCCTTTAAAACCCACTCAGGGCATTATGAATATTTGGTGATGCCTTTTGGGCTCTCTAATGCCCCGGCAGTCTTCCAGGAATTCATGAACGATGTGCTCAGGGAATATTTGGATAGATTCTTAGTTGTTTATCTAGATGACATCCTAATCTTCTCTCATTCCCTGGAGGAACATCGGAAGCATGTACGCTTAGTCCTCCAGAAACTCAGAGACCACCAGCTTGGGGCGAAGCTGGAGAAGTGCGAGTTTGAAGTCCAGCAAATCGCATTTCTAGGATTGGGTGCAGCCCACTAGTTTGAAGGCGCTTCAGCGTTTTCTGGGCTTTGCTAATTTTTATAGACGGTTTATCGGTGGATTTTCGTCTATAGTGGCCCCCTTGGTGGCACTCACTAAGAAAGGGGCGGATGTTGCTCACTGGTCTTGTGAGGCCAAAGCGGCCTTTGCCCGTCTCAAAAGGGCATTTGTCTCGGCCAAGGTGCTGCGACACCCAGATCCAGAGCGTCCTTTTGTGGTAGAAGTGGATGCCTCTGAGATAGGTATTGGGGCAGTGCTCTCTCAGATGGGGGTGTCTGATAATCGCCTTCATCCCTGTGCTTACTTTTCCCGTAAATTTTCATCTGCCGAGATGAATTATGATGTGGGTAACCGGGAATTGTTGGCTATAAAGTATGCACTCGGGGAGTGGAGACACTGGCTTGAGGGGGCTAAGTTTGTGGCCTCGATTCTCACCGACCATAAGAATCTGGCATATTTAGAGTCAGCGAAGCGGCTCAATGCCAGGCAGGCACGATGGGCTTTGTTTTTTGCTCGCTTTAATTTTTTGATAACATATCGCCCTGGATCAAAAAACATCAAGGCTGATGCGCTCTCGCTGAGTTTTGCTCCAGTTCAAGAGACCACCGAGGAGCCATTGCCCATTGTGTCCCCATCATGTATTAAAGTGGGCATTACCCAGGACCTCTTGTCATTAGTCCTTAGAGCACAGGAGCAGGCTCCTCCAGACCTTCCGGTAGGTCTCTTGTTTGTGCCTCCTAGGTTAAGACAGCGAGTGTTCCTGGAATTCCATGCCAAGAGGTCGGCAGGGCATCCGGGTATTTCCAGAACTCGGGAGTTGCTGTCTAGGGCGGTGTGGTGGCCCTCGTGGCTAGGGATGTGGATCAGTGGGTTCGGGCATGTGACGTTTGTGCCCGAAATAAAACTCCTAGAGGGGTTCCTGTCGGCCCATTACATCCACTCTCTATTCCGTCTAAGCCATGGACCCACATTTCCATGGATTTTGTGGTGGACTTGCCCAAATCCTCGGGGATGACAGCCATTTGGGTTGTCGTTGACAGGTTTTCGAAGATGGCGCATTTCGTTCCACTGGTTGGGTTGCCATCGGCCAGACGCCTGTCTGAGTTATTTATGCAGCATGCTGTGCGCCTCCACGGGTTGCCACTTGATGTGGTCTCTGACCGTGGATCCCAGTTCGTGGCCACATTCTTGAGGGCATTTTGTTCTGATCTCCAGATTTCTGTGAGCTTGTCGTCAGGCTACCATCCACAGTCTAATGGGCAGACTGAAAGGGTGAACCAGTCCTTGGAGCAGTTCCTCAGGTGTTATGTCTCCAAGTGTCATACTGACTGGGTTGCTCATCTGTCCATGGCGGAGTTTGCCTATAACAACGCGGCTCACTCTGCTACAGGGATCTCTCCCTTCCTTTGTGTGTATGGGCATCATCCTAAGGCCAATTCTTTTGACCCCCTGGATTCCATGTCTGGTGGTTCCTCTGTTGTTTCGGTCCTTAGGGGTATTTGGAGGAAAGTGAAGAAAGCCCTTGTGTCTGTGTCATTAGTGACCAAAAGGGGTTTTGATAAGCGGAGAAGACCCTGCAGCTTCAAATTAGGAGACTTCGTCTGGTTGTCCACCAAGAATTTGAAGTTGAGACAGCCATCTCATAAGTTTGGCCCCCGGTTCATCGGCCCTTATAAGATCACCAGGGTTATCAATCCGGTGGCATTTCAGTTAGATCTGCCCCGTTCATTGGGTATCAATAAAACATTTCATTGTTCCCTTTTAAAACTGGCGGTTAGTAATCCTTCTTCCAGTGGAAGACCTTCTCCTCTTCTGATACGCGGTCAGAGGGAGTTTGTGGTTGAAAGGGTTCTTGACTCCAAGATGGTTCGGGGTCGGCTGTCATTTTTGGTGCACTGGAAGGGGTATGGCCCGGAGGAGCGGTCGTGGGTGCGCAGTTGTGATCTTCATGCCCCCAGACTGATACGCTCTTTCTTCTCGCAGTTCCCCAATAAACCCGGTGGTAGGGGTTATTTGACCCCTCGTCAGAGGGGGGGGGGTACTGTAGGATCTCCTGCTTTGTGCTGCCACGTCGCCATGGCAACCGGGAGGCAAGTGTTAGCGAAGTAACCTGAGCGCAGCTGATACTCCGGTCCGGGTTTTTACTGTGTAGTGGTTACAGGCTCTGTGCACGGCAGGGAATCCGGCGCTGGTTTTGTGCTCACAGTCTGTGAGGTCTGAGTGGGGCGTGGACAGCACCTGCTATATAAACCATCCTCTCAGGCTAGGAAAATGCTGCTGAATCTTTGTTTGTTAGTCAGTTCCAGAGAGTTAGCTAGTACTGTGTGACTTTGTATTTACTTGTTGCTTACTGCGAATAGGCCTTGGGATTCGGTACTTCATTCTGCCAATCCGGACCTAGCAGTAAGACTGGAGTCAGTTGTTTGACCTGCTGGGGCTCTTTTACTATTCTGTGAACCCAGCAGGTTTGCGGCTGTACTCTCAGACCTGCTTGCTTAATCCTCCCTCACTGTGCAGGGCGTCCAGGTGTCAGTGTAGGGGCAGTAAGCTGAACCTGTGCCCTGCAAGTGGGGGTTAGGATTGTGGATACTCTCCTTGTGTCTATATTTCTATCTCTGACCAAGGAGTTTATTCCCACACCCGTTGGTAACCCTTTGGGGTTTTTCTGTTGCTCTTAGCAACATCATTTCAGGTGCTCCACATGTTAAATCACTACACATCGCTTCATTGTCCGCTCTATTCCATCTGAGCATTCCTGACACTAGGGAGACACCCAATTCCTGAGCCTTTGGGCTTCTCCGTTCACTTTGTGTTTATTAGTTATTCCATCACCTGCTGTGTATGTTATGTTATACTGTCTGTGAGTTCATTTGCTTCGCTTCCCTCTCTGTTCATACACCGGTATACTCCTGTTAGCACTGGTGTGCGTAACACAGTATTACTGTAATGGATTTATATGGCAGTACTACTGGACTTATACTGCAGTACCACTGGACTCGATTTATATGGCAGCCTCACTGGACTGGTTTTATACGGCAGTACCACTGGACTTATATGGCAGTATCAATGGACTGGATTTATATGGCAGTTCCACTGGATTTATACGGCAGTACCACTGGACATATATACGGCAGTATCACTAAACTGGATTTATATGGCAGTACCACTTAATTTATATGGGCGTACCACTAGCCATATATGTCAGTATCACTGGAATTATATGGCAGTACCACTGGAAATATACGGCGGAATCACTGGATTTATACGGCAGTACCACTGGACACATATGTCAGTATCACTGGAATTTTATGGCAGTGCCACTGGACATATACATCAGTTTCACTGGACATATACAGCAGTATCACTGGACTGGATTTTTACTGCAGTACCACTGGATTTATACGGTAGTACCAATTAACATATATGTCAGTACCACTGGAATTAAATGGCAGTACCGCTGGACATTTACGGCAGAATCACTGGATTTATACACCAGTACCACTGGATATATATGTCTGTTTCACTGGAAATATATGGCAGTATCACTGTACATATACAGCAGTATCACTGGACTTATATAGCAGTATTACTGTAATGGATTTATATGGCAGTACTACTGGACTTATACTGCAGTACCACTGGACTCGATTTATATGGCAGTCTCACTGGACTGGTTTTATACAGCAGCACCACTGGACTTATATGGCAGTATCAATGGACTGGATTTATATGGCAGTTCCACTGAATTTATACGGCAGTACCACTGGACATATACGGCAGTATCACTGGACTGGATTTATATGGCAGTACCACTTGATTTATATGGGCATACCACTAGACATATATGTCAGTATCACTGGAATTATATGGCAGTACCACTGGACGTATACGGCAGAATCACTGGATTTATACAGCAGTACAACTGGACATATATGTCAGTATCACTGGAATTATATGGCTGTGCCACTGGACATATACATCAGTTTCACTGGACATTTACAGCAGTATCACTGGACTGGATTTTTACTGCAGTACCACTGGATTTATACAGCAGTACCAATTAACATATATGTCAGTACCACTGGAATTATATGGCAGTACCGCTGGACATTTACGGCAGAATCACTGGATTTATACACCAGTATCACTGGATATATATGTCTGTTTCACTGGAAATATATGGCAGTATCACTGTACATATACAGCAGTATCACTGGACTTATACTTATATGGCAGTATCACTGGACTTATACGGCAGTATCACTGGAGTTGATTTATACAGCAGTACTTCTGGATTTATACAGCAGTACCACTGGACATATACGGCAGTACCACTGGAATTATAAGGCAGTACTACTGGACATATACGGCAGTATCATTGGACTTATACGGCAGTATCACTTGACTGGACTTATACAGCAGTATAACTGAATTTACACGGCAGTACCACTGGACATATATGACAGTGTCACTGGATATATACAGCAGAACCACTGGACTGGATTTATACAGGAGGATCACTGGACTTATATGGTAATATCACTAGACATATACAGCAGTATTACTGGACTTATACAGCAGCACAGGGACACCACCACTGGACTGATGCAGGATGATGATACTCTCAAATCGCAGAGTGAAATGGTGGCGAGGAGCAGCTCCTTATATGGAAACCAGAACCCGCGAGAATCCGACAGCAGGATGTTGACGTTTTGCCTCATTCTGGTTTCCGAGTCTGCCAGGAAATCCTGAGTCGGGCTCAGATCCAGGCTCAGGTAGTGAAGTCTGGTAGAGTTCGGTTTTCAGGGAACCGAACCCGCTCATCTCTACTCACAACCTAGAATTAAAATGGATTGTTTGAAGGTGTGCATCATTTTATTCACAGAACATGGTTACAACTTTGAAGATTTTTTTTTAGTGTGAAGCAAACAACAAATTGGACAAAATAACAGAAAACTTCAGCGTGCATAACTATTCACCCCCCTAAAGTCAGTACTTTGTAGAGCCACCTTTTGCGGCAATTACAGCTACAAGTCGCTTTGGTTAAGTCTCTATGAGCATGCCCCATCTTGACACTGGGATTTTTGCCCATTCCTCAAGGCAAAACTGTTCCAGCTCCTTCATGTTGGATGGTTTCCGCTTGTGTACAGCAATCTTCAAGTCTGACTACAGATTCTCAATTGGATTGAGATCTGGGCTTTGACTAGGCCATTCCAACACATTTCAATGTTTCCACTTAAACAACTTGAGTGTTGATTTAGCAGTATGTTTGGGTCATTGTTCTGCTGGAAGGTGAACCTCTATCCCAGGGGTAAATTTACTAAGAATCGTATTTTCCCGTTTGAGGTCAAAGTTCAATCACGAATGACATCGAAAGTGTAAATATGCAACTTTTTGAATTGATTACGACTAATTTACTAAGCTGCCGTATTCTGCATTTTCGGTTTTTCCGATGTCGATGTCATTCGTTTTTTTAGGCAGTGTTTTACGTGAGTGACTTGTAAAACACTGCCGACTTTAATACAATGAATCTCGGCCGGATCTGAGAGATCCGTGCAGGGCTTCATTGTGCACCTTGTAAAAAAAATAAAAAATGTTTAAACTTAAAAAAAAAATTGCGTGGGGTCCCCCCTCCTAAGCCAAACCAGCCTCGGGCTCTTTGAGCCGGCCCTGGTTGCAAAAATATGGGGGAAAAATTGACAGGGGTTCCCCCATATTTAAGCAACCAGCACCGGGCTCTGCGCCTGGTCCTGGTTCCAAAAATACGGGGGACAAAAAGCGTAGGGGTCCCCCGTATTTTTGAAACCAGCACCGGGCTCCACTATCTGGACAGATAATGCCACAGCCGGGGGTCACTTTTATACAGTGCCTTGCGGCCGTGGCATCAAATATCCAACTAGTCACCCCTGGCCGGGGTACCCTGGGGGAGTGGGGACCCCTTCAATCAAGGGGTCCCCCCAGCCACCCAAGGGCCAGGGGTGAAGCCCGAGGCTGTCCCCCCCATCCAATGGGCTGCGGATGGGGGGCTGATAGCCTTTGTTGAAAGTAATGAATATTGTTTTTAGTAGCAGTACAAGTCCCAGCAAGCCTCCCCCGCAAGCTGGTACTTGGAGAACCACAAGTACCAGCATGCGGCGGAAAACCGGGCCCGCTGGTACCTGTAGTACTACTACTAAAAAAATACCCCAATAAAGACATTACACACACACCTTGAAAGTATAACTTTAATGCATACATACACACCACCATATACACATACTTACCTTATGTTCACACGATGGTCGGTCCTCTTCTCCATGTAGAATCCATGGTGTACCTGTTGAAAAAATTCTACTCACCAAATCCAGTGTAGAGGGCTCCTCGGATAATCCATTTGTAATCCACGTACTTGTAAAAATAAAAAACCGGGACACCCGACCACGAACTGAAAGGGGCCCCATATTTTCATAAGGGACCCCTTTCCCCGAATGCCAGAAACCCCCTCTGACTGATGTCTAAGTGGGTTTCTTCAGCCAATCAGGGAGCGCCACGTTGTAGCACCCTCCTGATCGGCTGTGTGCTCCTGTACTGTCTGACAGGCGGCACATGGCAGTGTTACAATGTAGCGCCTATGCGCTCCATTGTGACCAATGGTGGGAACTTTGTGGTCAGCGGTGAGGTCACTTTCAGAGGAAATTTGGTATGGCTATAAAAAGGGTATACATTAACACTGAGTACTTTGTGTTGATTATTGTAAATACATTTTCAATTACATCCATCATGATTCCATGTTGTTACACAGCAAAAATATTTAATACATTTTCTAGTATATTTCTGAAAGAGGTGCACAGCGGGAGCACCAAGGCCTGTTTTGTAGACCACAGATTTCCTGGCATAATCTTCCACAGTATATGACATCATTTCAGGGGTGGAACTACCAGTTGTGATGCAGGTGCACTGCACAGTGGCTCCTGGGGACTAATTGGCTCACTGAAGCACAGATCAGCAGTAAGTTTTCTCCTGACCCGTTGTCCAAACATTTTGATCTATAAAGGATGACTGGTTCATTACTGGGTGCAGGGTGGGCAACACTACCCAAAGAACCTGCTCCTTACCTTAGGGATGCCGGAATGACATTGTGTGCCATCTGAGCCAACTGATAGGATAGTCATATTGCTTATCAACACCGATGATCAATGCCGCATACTGCCCTAATTTACAGACAGCTGTTTGTGAATTAGAGGGAGCTCGCGAACTTTGTAATATGTGCTGCAAGAGCCTACCAACTGAGTGCTGAACGGAGGAAAACACAGGGCCTGGGAGCCTCTATCACAGACAAATCTGAGCCCATTGTGTTTCTACCCCCAGCAAGGTATACCCCCATTCTCTGCACCTTGCAGAACTGTGTGCTTGTAGCCTGTCACTCACTGCCACTGACTGTCACCCTCTATCTCTCCCTGTCAGCCACTGACTTTCACTGCCACCTCCTACTTCTCCCACTCACCCACTGCCTCTCCATTACCCACTACCTTTCCCTGTCACCCACTGACTCTCCATCAACCACTGTACTGTCTGTCACCCACTACTTCTCCCTGTAACCCACTACCCCTCCCGGTCACCCCCTGCCTCTCTGTAACCCGCTGTCTCTCCATTAACCATTTTCACCCAGTGCCTCTCTGTCACCCATGGCCTCTCCCTATTACCCAAAGCCTCTCCCTGTCCCCCATTGCCTCTCTGTCAAAGCCTGCCACTGCCGGTCACCCTCTACCACTCTGCTGCACCCATAGCCTCTATCTGTCATCCTCTACCTCTCTCTGTCACCCACTGCCTCTTTGTTACCCACTACCTCTTCCTTGTCACACAGCTCCTCTACATCACCCACTGTCTCTCCTTGTTTTTCACAGCCATTCCCTGTCACTCTTTACCACTCCATCACACATTTCCTATCCATGTAACCCAAAACCTCTCCTGTAACACCTTGCATCTCCCTATCACTCCCTAGCTCTTTCTGTCACCCACTGCCTCTCCATGTCACTCAGTGCCTCTCCATCAATTAGTACCTCTCCCTGTCACCCTCTAACATTCCCCGTCACTCACTGCCTCTCCAGCAGCCACTGCCTCTTTGTTACCGACTACTTCTCTGTGGCACGCACTACCTCTCCATCACCAAATGCCTCTCTCTTTTACCCATGGCTTCTCCTTGTCACACTCTGCCTCTCCTTGACACCCATTGTGTCTCTGACAACCACTACCACTGTTTGTCACCTTCTTCCTCTCCCTTTCACATACTGCCTCTCCTTATTACTAGCTGCCACTCCCTGTAACCGTTTCCCTCTCCCTTCCATTCTCTTCCTCTCCCTATCCCCCTCTGCTGTGCAGCATATTATGCATTTGGAGCGGGGGGGGGGGGGGGGGGGTTGTAGAGGGGCCCAATCAATATTTTTGCGCCTTGGCACACCACTCACATGTTTCATCACTGCATCATTTATTTTGCACCCATATAGATACAGTATATAAAGTATAGGTGGGGCACTGGACTACTGAAGGTAGACTGTTTGATGTAGGTAAATCATTTCTTTGTACCACATAATTATAATCACAGTTTGACAACAAAGTATGTAACTCATTTTCACTTCTCAATTACAGTAGCACTTCTCTAAAGTGTTATCCTAATTCATAGAAAACGTGCAAAATACAAATAAAATTGTTTCTGTATTGCCATGAAACTTTGTTAAACAGAAAATCAAATTACTTAAGAATCAAATAAATAGTCTAGTATTAACACATCAAATTCTTTTTCTGCTATTACAGAATTTTTTTACCTATTACAAAGGAAAATATATATTTTTAAAGATTTGGATCTTTATATATCTATCTATCTACAGTATCTATCTATCTATCTATCTATCTATCTATCTATCTATCTATCTATCTATCTATCTATCTGTCTGTCTATCTATCTATCTATCTATCTTGTATATATTTACACTGCTCAAAAAAATAAAGGGAACACTAAAATAACACATCCTAGATCTGAATAAATGAAATATTCTTATTAAATACTTTGTTCTTTACATAGTTGAATGTGCTGACAACAAAATCACCCAAAAATTATCAATGGAAATCAAATGTATTAACCCATGGAGGTCTGGATTTGGAGTCACACTCAAAATTAAAGAAAAACACACTACAGGCTGATCCAACTTTGATGTAATATCCTTAAAACAAGTCAAAATAAGGCTCAGTAGTGTGTGGCCTCCACGTGCCTGTATGACCTCCCTACAATGCTTGGGCATGCTCCTAATGAGGTGGCGGATGGTCTCCTGAAGGATCTCCTCCCAGACCTGGACTAAAGCATCCGCCAACTCCTGGACAGTCTGTGGTGCAACGTGGCATTGGAGGATGGAGCGAGCCATGACGTCCCAGATGTGCTCAATTGGATTCAGGCCTGGGGAACGGGCAGGCCAGTCCATTGCATCAATGCCTTTGTCTTGCAGGAACTGCTGACACACTCCAGCCACATGAGGTCTAGCATTGTCTTGCATTAGGAGGAACCCAGGGCCAACCGCACCAGCATATCGTCTCACAAGGGGTCTGATGATCTCATCTCGGTACCTAATGGTAGTCAGGCTATCTCTGGCGAGCACATGGAGGGCTGTGTGGCCCCCCAAAGAAATGCCACCCCACACCATTACTGACCCACTGCCAAACCGGTCATGCTGAAGGATGTTGCAGGCAGCAGAACGTTCTCCTTGGCGTCTCCAGACTTTGTCACGTCTGTCACATGTGCTCAGTGAGAACCTGCTTTCATCTGTCAAGAGCACAGGGCGCCAGTGGCGAATTTGTCAATCTTGGTGTTCTCTGGCAAATGTCAAACAGTCTGCACGGTGTTGGGCTGTAAGCACAACCCCCACCTGTGGACGTCGGGCCCTCATACCACCCTCATGGAGTCTGTTTCTGATCATTTGAGTAGACACATGTGGCTTGCTGGAGGTCATTTTGCAGGGCTCTGGCAGTGCTCCTCCTGTTCCTCCTTGCACAAAGGCAGCAGTCATGCTGCTGGGTTGTTGCCCTCCTACAGCCTCCTCCACGTCTCCTTATGTACTGGCCTGTCTCCTGGTAGCGCCGCCATGCTCTGGACACTACGCTGACAGACACAGCAAACCTTCTCGCCACAGCTCGCATTGATGTGCCATCCTGGAGAAGCTGCACTACCTCAGCCACTTGTGTGGGTTGCAGACTCCGTCTCATACTACCACTAGAGTGAAAGCACCGCCAGCTTTCAAAAGTGACCAAAACATCAGCCAGAAAGCATAGGATCTGAGAAGTGGTCTGTGGTCACCGCCTGCAGAACAACTCCTTTATTGGGGGTGTCTTGCTAATTGCCTATAATTTCCACCTGTTGTCTATTCCATTTGCACAACAGCATGTGAAATTGATTGTCAATCAGTGTTGCTTCCTAAGTGGACAGTTTGATTTCACAGAAGTGTGACTGACTTGGAGTTACATTGTGTTGTTTAAGTGCTCCCTTTATTTTTTTGAGCAGTGTATATATATATATATATATATATATATATATATATATATAAAACAATGTAGGACATAGTTGCCTTTATCAATGTCCACTGTTCTTTTAATGAATGAAGTCCATTTTCCAAACGATGCGAGTGCAGGCACCTCTCATACAGTTATAACCATCAGCTGTAGCTCCAAAGCATGTAAGAGTAAAAGAAATAGAGGGCGCACCCATTGAGATATAGTATCAGTAAAATTTTACTACACATATCAAGCTCACATACATCTTAGTTTACAAGCATCAGCATATGGATGTTTTTCACCAGTGCTCTCCGGATAGCAGCTAGCAACTCGTTCCACGTATCTTTAGTACGGTAATCTCCACTCAGCAGCGTGTCAGTAACGTCCTCCAAAGCCACGCCAAGAGCGTTTCGTCACACTTTGGACTTCGTCAGGGGGTGCCACCCTCTACCCTCCACAAATGTCTACAGACGGTCATGGTAATGATGTCTGCTGCCGTAGTGTATTCAACGCCACAGGACTTATAATGCACATGAGCAGTGGAGCAGTACGGGTTCAGTGCATGCGCGAAGTACCGAACATCTTTGAATTGTGAGACTCAGATCCTGAGCTAGGCCCATTGTAAGTATTTTGAAAAAGTTTCTCTCACTTTTTTAGGATTGTAAATCTGTAACACTGTGTTTAGATTATTATTATTATTATTATTACTAGGTGCTTCATCGCGCCCTACGGGCGCTCTTCACACCGTCGCAAGGGGCTACACCCCCTTAACCCTTGCATGCCTTTCTGGGGTTCAATATTTGTATTATATGGAGTATTACCTGCATTCCTTTGTCAGTGGTTAAATATTGCACAATGAAAGGGGGTGCGATGGTGAAGGAGGCACAGCCCCTTGCGATGGTCTGGATGCGCCGTGGGTAGGGGAGAGGCAGGTACGGGTGGTGCGGCGGATGGGGAAGGGGGTCTGTAGGCGCTGCAGGTGGTGGAGGGGTAGGTGCGGGGGTGTCATGGGTGGGGGAGGGGTGGGTGGGGGGGACCGCAGATGGAGGAGGGTGTCTGCAGATGCTGCGGGTGGAGGGGGGCAGGTGTGGGGGGAGACATATATGGGGGGTGGATGGTGGAGGGGGTCTGGAGGTGCTGTGGGTGGTGGAGGGGCGGAGGAGTGGGAGCCACGGGTGGTGTAGGGGGTCTGGAGGCACAGCGTGTGGGGGAGGGGTGGAGTGCCGCATGTGGTGGAGGGGAAGGTGCGGAGGTTTGGTGCATTGAGGAGGGGTCTGGAGGCGCTGCGGGTACTGTACCTGCCAAAAAGGTAATTGGAGGGCATGCAGTAACAGGGCCAGGACAGGCGTGACAGGGTCAGATCACGGGTGACAGGGCTAGGATAGGGGTAACAGGGCCAGCATAAGGGTGAAAGGGCCAGGATAAGGGTGACAGGGACATGACAGAACACAGGGCACGGGAGAGATTGGTATTAGGGACAAAACAGTGGTGACAGACAGATGTGTCTTACCGGAGTCACGGCTGCTGCTGTTCCACTCCAACCTGTTGGGATCTGCTGCTGGTGGAGACTTGGCATGGCTGACTCTCTCAGGCTGGAGTCCTGCTTCCTCTGCCCATCAGCATCCCTCCCCCCCTCCTCAGTCACACACCGCAGACCTCGCGCAGCTGCCGGGCACTGTGGTAAGGGGAGACTGGGAGTGACTGGTTAGCCCCCAGGAGACGCTGCGACTGGAGGGAGGAGGGGGTCATAGCATGCACACGGCGCGGACCTCGCGGCTGCTGGGCACTGTGGTAAGGGGAGACTGGGAGTGACTGGTTAGCTCCCAGGAGACGCTGCGGCTGGAGGGAGGAGGGGGTCAGAGCCTGCAAGCAGCTCGGACTTCTGCAGCGCTACCCGCTGGCTAAAGTGTGTGAAGGAGCTGGGCGCACCTCACTGCGGGCGGCAGCACTGCAGCTAGCGGTGGGGTTGCCGGGGCTGGAGATAACAAAGGCAGTACGGAACCTGCACAGCAGCAGGTGCCCCACAAAACTGCAGCTAAGAAGCGTGGAGTGTGCTAGAAAGTGATGCTCCTCCGCGCCAGAGAGACCCTGCTGAGTATGCTGATGTGGGGGGTCAAGCACACAGTGAGCCGGTGCCCGTCTGTCTGTACGGCATACCCCTCACACACCCACATACCTACCAACTGTCCCGGGGTTCCGTCAGCAGAGCCGGATTAAGGGGGGGGCCAGGGGGTTCGTACCGTGGGCCCCACAGTTTTAGGGGGCCCCCTGGCTGGGGTAGCTCTGTCCCAGCTCAGAAGCTCCCCCGTCCTGCCAGCAACAGCGGCAGCATTGTGCTACAGTCAGCACACGCTGCTGCATGTTGGCAGGTCTGTGGTGTTGCCTGCTTTCTTCTGCCTGTGTGGGTGTGTAGGGGGAAGCGACCACCTCCTCTGGCTTTAGCCCTATCTGAGGGGCCAAAATTCCATATAAAAAAAAAATCCCAGAATTTGCATAAGGGGGCGTGGCCACATGGGCGCGATTAGGACATGACCCCAGCCCCACAGCAGACACAGCCATGAGATAGGGCTACCCTGTCTCAAGTGCCCTGGGCCCCCCGGACTCATAATCCGCCCCTGTAGGCATGCCAGCAGCTCACAGAGCGCTGGGCATGCCCCCTCACTGACGAAAACGTGGGCCCTCCCGTAAAGCCATGCCCCCTTTTGTTGGTCACGCCCCCTTTTCGCCATGTGTGTGTGTGTGTGTGTGTGCCCTCCTTCTGCCTGAAGAAAGCTGGGAGGTATGCACCCCTGTCTGCCTGAAGAAAGCTGGGAGGTAAGCACCCCTGCCTGTGCCATGCCCATACTATCTGCTTCTGCTCCTAGTCTCCTATAGATTTGCCAAGATCTGTGACTCATTTGACTAACTCCGCCCAGTGTTGTAACTCCGCCCAGCGTTAGCAAATGAGTCACATAGTCACAGATCTGGGCTATTATATAGGAGATTATTATTATTATTATTTTTATTCTTTTTACTAATATTTTTACTAATCTGTGAAGTTCTGTATAAACATACTCAAACGTACGCAAGATAACCCACCACAAACTATCCACAATGAAAACATGCTTTAGCAGGATGTTGTGTGTATGCCCAGGGAAATCGGACAGAAAAACAACACTGATGTGCGAAAAATGTCACTGATTTATTTACTGTTCTCATACTGTAGATCATGTTTGCAACCTGAAAGAAACCTGTTTTGGTTATTCAGTGCTTAGTTGATAATAATTTTATGTTAATAAAAGTATGTTTTTCAACCATTTAAACTCATACTTGCCTACTCTCCTGGAAGTTGCGAGAGGCGTCCAATTTTTGGGGTAGCCCCCTGCACACCTGGAATAGCAGGCAGATCTCCGGCATCCTGAAGCGGGCAGGATGTAGAGAATTTCCAGCATTCGGATGTCCGTGGGGAAGGGCTAAAATGGCAAGAATCACATCATTTAGCACCGCCCCCTTCCTGTGGACCCGCAAATCACTTTCCCAAGGTGGGGATGTGGCATAATGATGTCATATCCTAGCTCCGCCCCCAAAGTTCCTCCTGTCTGCTTCTGTGATCTACTGCTGTGTCCAAAAATTCAGCATTGGATCACTCTGCGAAATCATCAGCTCCTTAGCCGAGGCCAGAAAATCTGAGTCAGAAGACTCACACCCTGACCTCAGAATTCATAGAAACGGGGGGAGGGGGAAAGTCCCAGTTTTTGGAAACATTGGCCAGCCCAGCCCACTCCACTCTCTTCTTTGGGGAATTGCTAGACATCTTGCAGTAGAAGACCTGTGCTGATCTTCTAAGATTGGAGTAGTACGCAAACCATTGGGTTTATGTACTACTCTGAATCAGTCCCAATATTTCCTGATTTCCAAAAGAATAAATAAAAAAACAACAATATAAAAAAGCCAGGATGTAATTCCCTAAATCCATTATGCAAGACACATTGCTTCTAGGAGTATGTTATTTGGACAGATGAGTCAAAACTGGATCTTTCTGACAAGTTACATCAGCTCTTTGTTCACAGATGAAAACATGAAGCTTTCAAAGAAAAGAACTCTATATGCCTGCTATGAAACATGGATGAGCCTCAGTTACAGTATGTTTTGGAGCTGTTCTGCTGTGTCTGGCACAGTGTGCCTTAAATCAATGCAGGCAAGGCACACTGAATTCTTAAGACCATTAAAGCATTCTGAAATAACATAGGGGTAATTCAGACTTGATCGTAGATTTGCTAAAATTAGCACATCTACAATCAGAATCTCTGTCATGTGGGGGGATGCCCAGCACAGGGCTCATCTGCCCCGCATGTCAGGCCCTGCCCACCCACCATCCCCCGCACAGGTGCGAAAGCATTGCACAGCAGTGATGCTTTCGCCCTGGCTAAGTAGCTCCCTGCCTGCGCAGGCAGGTGGCTACCTGCCATGTTCTGGGTCACTGCGGCTGCATGTGATGTCACACAGCTGCCACGGACCACCCCTGAAACAGTCTGGACATGCCTGCATTGGCACGCCCCCTCCCGCTCCGCGTACACGTCTGCCTCTCAATCAGGCAGAGGCGATTGCAGCAGTGAGATGTTTTCGCATCTCACTGGGTGCGCATTTGCAGTGCGGCTGCTGCACGTGCACACTAGACATAGGTCATGAGGCTACGATTGCTACCACTGCATAGATTGAGTCTGAATTAGGCCCATGGATTGAAATGATATTTAAAAACAAATGCATTCAGTGCCTATCCATACATATATGTATGCTTTAGAAGTAGAGCTTATCTGGATGCCCGGGGCGCCAACAATTTTCCCTGGAACAGCCCAACAAGAGGAATACCTCAACAAGTTTCATCCAGCAAACTCAATAGGACTTCATCAGGAATATATATATAATACAAACATTAACAGTGTCAGATTGGGGCATGAAGGGACCACCGGGGAAATACAGTGATAGGGGCCCATACTTAGGGAACCATCTCCACCTAGGCTTTACTAACTATTAGAGTGTGCATGGTCTGGGCCTCTTTACAAATATACAGTATAAATAGTAAGTACTGCTAATGCATGCATCATAATTTACTGATTAATAATAGCAATGTACTGTAGAAAATACAGCAAAGTCTTGTGCAGTATAATATAACATATGTATAATATACAGGGGCACCGACAGCTATGCCGAGCCTTGGTAATGGGAGGAGGCATGGCCAACAGGGGAGGCGTGTCCAGGCCCCTTCCTTACATAATAAAAAAATATTAGTTATATGTGGCAACAATGCACCTGTGTGCGCCGGCAGGGGAGGCTATGTCTAATTTGGTGGACAGCATGGGGGGGGTGGCACGTACGATCGCCTCCCAACCGCACATTCGAGAGAGGATGACTGCTGCCTCTCTCCCTAGCCCAACACACACCAGCATGTGCTGTGTCTGGGGAGAGAAAATCTGTTGAAGCAGTCAGCCTCTCTCCTTGTCTGACCACTGTCTGCAACAGGGAAGGAAGTGGGGGGTAGCAGGACCCGGGCCAGGCTTCTTCTCCTTTCAGCACCACTGAAAATGTATAATTCAAGGGCACAGTCTGGAACCTGATCTCTAGAGGAGGGAGTGGGGGCTTAGGCAGTGGGGCGTACTGGGGGTTTCCCCTGTACCCCTGTGGGCCAGTCCAACCCTGAATATTAATGCAATATATAATGCACCATGTATACACATATTTAGTACTTGTCACTTAATATATTTTAAAGAAAAGAAAGCATGGAGACTCATATAACACATGTATTGTTTTAGATGTTTTTCTTTTTTAGTGAGATTACTATTTGAGGTTAGGCAAACAATGTTTTAATTATCTGATAATATCTAGACATGAACACAGTATAATATCCTACAAAGAACGTAGTAATAAAACATTATTTCATAGTTCATATTACCTAGGACAATATAAGATATTCAAAATTTAAATCCTTTAAATGTATGCTGAAACCCGACAGAACTAACTCTATAGATAAAATGTTATTATAATTAGAGTAACTAATTTGTTTTGTATGCTTAACAAATACAATCTCTTTGAGTGGCTGGGAAAGAGGCAGCATCTAATATCCGTATGTGTGAGCACCCTTCAGTGCTAGTTGTTCATTTCAGATGTAGAATACTGTACACCTACAGCTTAATGACCATAGCTGCTAACATGCCGGAGAAAGGAGTACAGATTGGTGTGTTTCAAAGAAAACATGATGTCGCTGCTCAGGAAAGATTAGTATGAGAATACATGGTTGCTATGAAACCAAGATACTCCTGCTTCTTTGCCTTTCAATGCTTCTCCCTAGGATACAGTACGTTAACTCATTACACAGACTCATTGCTGAAATTACATTCACTTTATCAATATGTGAAATGTGTAATTAATGTATTGATGAATTCATAAAGCATGAACAACTTCCAATTATCAAAACACATCTGGAACTGAGTGATTTCCTTCCAAATTTCCAGCTTAAATGACTATTACAGTACAGCATTCATTAACTGTAGAGAAAGTTTTTTTTTCTTCTTTACTTTTTTTGTTTTTGTTTTTCTTCTTTACTTTTTTTTTTACACATCATTAAATCAATTAATTGATTCCTGTTAAGAACTGTAGAAAATAGAAGGAAATTTTCGAGCAAAGCATCATGTAGCAGTGGAAAGGATCAAGATTTGGAGTGTGTGTAATAGGGGAAAAGTCCAGTAAAAATTCCACAATTCAGCTGGAACTTTCTACTTCTCACATAAAGCCCCACTCTTGTTTCCCCAAGTGAATGCTAGCTCTGCCACAGAGGGGTTTCGTCAATACTGACCATGGTGAGTTACTGTAGCAGTGAAGGGTCATTGCATATAATAACTTTGTGATTAATAATACTTTCCCCTATGGGAGAAATTAATGAAAAATTCTAAATAGTGGATTAGTTGACAAGTGAAGATTTTGCCTATAGCAACTAATCAGCTTCCAGCTAGCACTTATAAAGTCCATTCTATAAAATGATAAGTAGCTGAATGATTGCTATAGACAACTGCTCCACTGGTCCACTTATTCACTCTTTAGAAGGTTTGATACATTTCCCCCTAAGTACTGATATTTACTGCCCCTATGAATAGTCATAGAGTAGTTTTGATTTAAATACATTAAGAGATTAAAGAGTCATAATGCTCTTGCAGAAAGAGACTGCTTCAGAATCATTCTTGCCGGTTACCTCTGCATTGCTTCTCTTCGTCTGCTGTCTATTATTGTATGTAATGACAGCACTGGGGAGATGTGCATCGACCCCTGTGTTTTGGTTTTAGATCTGAATTATCTTTGTGTTTTGGTTTTGCCAAAATCACCCTCACGGGTTTTGATTTTGGATCTGTATTTTTTTAATATGATAAAAACTGGTAAAATTATTTTAAAAAATTTCCTACAGCATTATTAACCTCAATAACAAGAATTTTCAGTCATTTCCAGACAACTGTTAATACCTCACAGCTCAAAATATTGTTTTCGCCCAGTTTAAGCCAAAAGGTTGCATCAAGCTAGCTTCCTAGAACATAATATCAGTTCAACTTCAAACATGGAACATCTAGGAATCATAATGGCAGTGCAATGTCAGAAAGGATGGCAGTTTAATAAACTATATGACCCCATAGAAAGCAACCAAGAATGTTTTCATTAAGAATTAGACCAGAAGGAAAGAATGGTTGATTTGTAAATTAATTTAATTCTTTAATTCCAAAAATGTAAATCGAGGGGGGCATTGGAGACAGTAATGATCCAAAATTCTTCTTGTATCACCTTTTCTCTCCTCTGAGGTTCTGAGAAAAAGAAAGAAAGAAAGAAAGAAAGAAAGAAAGAAAGAAAGAAAGAAAGAAAGAAAGAAAGAAAGAAAGAAAGAAAGAAAGAAAGAAAGAAAGAAAAAGATTGGCTTAGAATTTCACAGCAGATAAGAAGATGGCTTTTCCTGCTAAGACTCTCCTCCGGATTTCACATTTCCAATAACACATTTTACATTGTGAGAGCATTACAATTGGGTGAATTTGAACATGCCCATATGATAAACTTGGTGGTTCAGATTTTTTTTTTTTAAATGACAGGGGCGTGCAGGAGATGCTTTCTGTGGCCCGATAAATTTCCGGCCATTTTCAACATTCATTTAGCAACCGCGTGTAGAAGATTGCTGCAGCTGTAAAATCAGTTCTATTTTCCATGCCACCAACTAAAGCAAGAGGTAGTAACCAGGTAGAATTGTACCCTTCATATGCTTCAGCAAATGAAGGAACACCAACACAATCCATCAAAACCTACACAAGAAGAAGCTGTAATATAGGGAGAGGAAACTGGAGAATACTCTCTGGTTTATGCAATCTACTGAAGAAAAAAAAACATTTTAAGTACGCTGTGGCAACTAATGTAATGTGGAAAAAGACCCAAGTTCATAAAAATGAACTACAAATTCTATAAGGAAGACCTTTGCCGCTAAATGTAATAATTGGCCTAATTAAAAACTCTGTCGCTGATTTGCAAAAATCGCTATTGAGCTATTTTTGCACATCTGTGCATGCACATACACCAGTATGCAAATGTGCAAGGTCTTGGAGGGGGATGGGTATGGGGCTTCGATGCAGCATTTTTTGGGCGTTGATGCTCCATTTAAGGGGCATTGTCTGGACAATGGAGACGTGTCCGGACCATTGCTGGGGCGGGTCGCGGTGTCTGCGTGTTGTCACATGCAGCCTCTGCGACCCTTAACATGGCGGGTAGCTGTCTGCCTCCGCAGCTAGGCTGCGTGAGGTGGGGGGGGGCTGTATAAGGCATGAAGGGGGGACTTGCCCTGTGCTGGGCGTCCCCCTGCATATCTGAGTATTTGATCGTAGATGTGCATTTTTTTTTGCACATCTACGATCAGGTCTGAATTATTTTATTTATTTATTATTAAGTTTCTTATATATCACAGCATATTCCATTGCACTTTACAATTAGAACAAAAGTAATAGAACAAACCTGGGTAAAAACAGACATAGAGGTAGGAAGGCCCTGCTCGCAAGCTTACAATCTATAGGGAAATAGGCATTGATACACAAGGATAGATGCTATATATTGCATAATGGTCCACCAGATTGCTAGGTTAGTAATGGGTTGTATGATATGATCACCCAGTCATTTCGGCAAAGAGTCAGGAGGGTGTGAGAGTAAAGATAGACAAAATATGTGAGGTTAAGTGTACTGTACAGAGAGGTTGTAATAGATAGGAAAGCATTGAAGGTTTATGCGGGTGGGTCTGGAATTTGATAGGCTTGTCTGAAGAGGTGAGTTTTCAGGGAACATTTAAAGGTTTGGAGACTAGAGGAGAGTCTTATTGTGCATGAGAGGGCATTCCACAGAGTGGGTGAAGCCTGGATAAAGTCCTGTAATTTTGAGTGTGAACAAGTAATGCACATAGATGAGAGACGCAGAACTTGTGCAGAGTGAAGTGGTCGGGTAGGGAGATATCTTGACATGAGTGAAGAGATGTATGTTGGTGCAGTTTGGTTAATAGCCTTGTATGTAAGTAAAAGTATTTTATATTTAATACGGTAGAATACTGGTAACCAATGGAGGGACTGACAGAGCGGATCTGCAGATGATGAACGTTTAGCAAGGAAGATTAGCCTCGCAGCTGCCCCCATGTACAGAATTATCCTTAATGTACAGAGACTTCTGTAATGGTTGCCAATTTTATATTTTTCAGCAATAAATTTTCCTTTTATTAAATGTCATTTTTGTTTTCTATGCAAAACAAACAATCCAAAATACACCCCAAAAATACAGCCCACTATAAAAAGAAAAGTGGTGCAAGATGGAATTATTCTTGGGTCCTCCCACCCATTTTTAAGTTGGATATTAAAAACTAGGACATGCATAGTTTAACTAACCAAGCATTTCTTTTCCCCACAAACCTATGTTTTTGAAGGACTAGCACTGATCACTAATGATGAGGTTTGTGATGAAGGTGTTGATTACATAATAATCTTGAAAAATAATTTTTGCAAACTATGCAGCATGGAGGAGGCGCCTTAATGGTTATCGTCCATACTGTACTTCTACTAACTTTGTTCTCACAAATGGAGCAGATGCCTTCTCAGACATTGTCCGAATTTGGGCAAAAATAATCCCATACCAAAGAAGTGGCTTTTTTAGCCTTATGCCCAGGTATCACAGTCACTTGCTATTTTATCATGGGGAAGAACTTCAGCCACTGGTGGCTGACCTGCACACAGAACATCATCCTCAGTGTCAGACAGTAGCAGTACACAAAAATTCCCCACATATTGTTCCACTTCCACACAAGCATCCTTAATTTGTATTATGTCCTCATTACCATCTTTACTTGTATTGCTCTCAACGTGAGCAGATGGTGCAGAAATGGTGGAAGGCGGTGAAAGGGTTTTCTCTACTAGGACAATGTGAGAAATTTAAGACTCACACATAGCTACTGTGGACAGCCATAGACTCTCCTCAGGTATTTCTAAATCTGAAAACACTATTTGAGCAAAAAATGTTCTTTTTTGGGCACTGATTTGTTGCTTTTTAAGGTGACACATTTACTCCTTTTTTTAATATTGTGAAAAATTTCAATTTCACATGCCTTTTCCTAAACTTTCTGTCCCCTGGACTACTGTTAGTAGATGTTGTACTATCATGACTGGCAGCAGCTGCAGCGCTATTTGGTTGCTGATCCTGCACTTCTCTCAACTGATCATCAGGATCCATATCGATAAACACACACTCAAGCTGTACAAAATCAAGTACAGTTTAATAGTATTATTTATTGACTTGAACTTTATTTTTAAATCACCAATCACTGCAGAGTCACAGTACTTCTATGTTTTGTGAACACAGTGGGTTATGACCTGTGGAATCACAGTACTTATATGTTCTGGGGTGGGGTACGGTACCTACACCACACACCAGTTGGACAAAAAATTAACAATTATAGAGCCTTTTAATCTTTTTTGGATGGATACTGGACAGATACATCAGCGGCACTGGAGTGTATGAATACTGGACAGATACATCAGCAGCACTGGAGTGTATGAATACTGGACAGATACATCAGCAGCACTGGAGTGTATGAATACTGGACAGATACATCAGCAGCACTGGAGTGTATGAATACTGGACAGATACATCAGCAGCACTGGAGTGTATGAATACTGGACAGATACATCAGCAGCACTGGAGTGTATGAATACTGGACAGATACATCAGCAGCACTGGAGTATATGAATACTGGACAGATACATCAGCAGCACTGGAGTGTATGAATACTGGACAGATACATCAGCAGCACTGGAGTGTATGAATACTGGACAGATACTTCAGCAGCACTGGAGTGTATGAATACTGAGAAGGATTAATTTGGTGCCGCACAGGACTAAAACTAATCTTTTTATAATGGGCTCTTTATCAAATTTGTCCCTTGTAACCAACAGTGCATTTACATGAGAGATGCCTGTAAACGGTATTCAAGAAGTTATTGTGGTTGGTGGTGCACCCAGAGTCAAAAGTACATAGTAATGTTTAAAGAGGGAAAGAAAGACTCTGTGTTGGGGCACGCTTAAATAAAACTTAACTTTTAATTAGAATAGGATAAGAATGTAGTACATTGACAGACACACATATATATATAGTCTTGAAAGAGGAGGACAAAAAAGAATTGTCACAACTGAGGGCCTGAGCTGACGGGAGGCAGCCTCAGTTGTAGGGGCTGAGATGTACCGGAACCTGGGAGGTTGTATCAGACCCCTGGACATGTAAGTAACATGAATAATAACTGCCCGAAGGCGTGACCACGACAACTTGGATAAAAGTCAATGATGTTTATTATGACAACTCCGCAACACAGCAGCAGTAAAAGAAAACGTAAAAGTCAGCAAATAATAAATACAGTTCCTGGGGACTACAGGATGGCAGGAGCCACAGGGCACTGGTAGTGTGAGATAGTTCTTATGATCTTCTAGATGGAAAGTCCTTACCAGGCCCGACTGTAGCAATGGAGATAACCCAGGATTGTGCCAGCTGGTGTTCCAGGAAAAGCTGGGTTGCTGAAGGTAAAACAGCTGCTGTGGATACTGGCTGGAACCAGACTGTTTTTAGCACGGAGTGGATACTGGCTGGAACCAGTTAAATAATAAATGAACTTGGGAGCGATGAAATATGAACTGAAATGTAGAACTTGAGAGCGGAGAAATAATAATACCGGTGGAGAGTGGTAAAGTGTAGAAAGGACACCGGCCCTTTAAGGGAAGCTGTACTCTACTGGAAGCTGAGCTGGAAGCAGGTAATGTTGTAGCTGGAAACAGATGAATCCACAATGGATTGGAGAGTCAGGCTACACCGCAGGTGGAATGCTGGTGCGGGTCTCTATGGTGGAAGTCTTGAGACAGGAGCTGGAACCTGGAAGACAATCACAGGAGAGAGACAAACAGGAACTAGGTTTGACAACCAAAGCACTGACGCCTTCCTTGCTCAGGCACAGTGTATTTATACCTGCAGCAAGGAAGGGATTGGCTAGGCAATTATGCAGATTATCAATACTGAGAACAGATTGGTGGAAATGATCAGCTGACAGAATCCAAGATGGCTGCGCCCATGCAGACACTTGGAGGGAAGGTTGGTTTGTAATCCATGTGGTAATGAAAACAGTAATGGCGGCGCCGGCCACCGGAGACAGGAGGCGCCAGGCTGACAGATGCACATCCAACCACGCGGACACAGCGGAGGCCGCGGCTGACGTAATCGCCACTCAGACACTCCGCATGCAGAAGAGCAGGGACGGCGGCGGAGGCTGCGGGAGACGCCATGCCAGGTGCAATATGGCGTTCACTGTGACAGCGTCCCAGAGTGACAGGAGAGGACACAGGAATGCACACATCAGGACAACAGATGGGATCCGGTCCTGGAGCGCTGAGCCAGCCTTAGGAGGCATCTGATGGGTAAGAAATGGCGTCCAGATACCCGGATCGTGACAGCACCCCCCCCCTTTAGGAGTGGCCCCAGGACACTTCTTTGGCTTTTGAGGAAACTTGGAATGGAATCTCCGGACCAAGGCAGGAGCATGGACATCAGAAGCATTGGTCCATGAACGTTCCTCAGGACCATAACCCTTCCAGTCAATAAGATATTGTAGTTGACCGTAACGGTGACGTGAGTCCAGGATCTTGGCCACTTCATACTCAACGCCTCGTTGAGTTTGGACTTTCGGAGTTGGAGGAAGTGAGGAATGAAACCGATTCAAGATCAGCGGTTTCAACAGGGAAACATGGAATGTCCTGGGTATTTTTAAGAAGGGAGGCAACTGGAGTCTGTAAGCAACAGGATTGATGACTTGTTCAATCTTGAAAGGACCGATATAGCGAGGTGCAAACTTCATACTGGGAACTCTTAACCTCAAATTCTTCGTGGATAACCATACCCGATCACCCACCTTGAGAGCAGGAACTGCTCGACGCTTCTTATCCGCAAACTTCTTGTACCTGAACGATGCCTTGAGCAGAGCTGATCGTACGCTCTTCCAGATATTGGCAAACTGATGCAAGGTGATATCCACTGCGGGAACAGAAGTTGCTGGAAGCGGTTGGAACTCAGGGACTTTAGGGTGGAATCCAAAGTTAGTGAAGAATGGTGTTGAAGCAGATGAAGAATGATACTGGTTGTTATGACAGAACTCGGCCCAGGGAAGAAATTGAACCCAGTCATCTTGAGAGGAGGACACATAGATGCGGAGGAAGGCCTCCAAGTCCTGATTCACCCTCTCGGTTTGACCATTGGTCTGAGGATGGTAAGCCGTGGAAAACTTTAGCTTGACTTGGAGGACTTGACATAAACTTCGCCAGAATTTGGCTGTGAATTGAACTCCTCGATCAGAGATAATTTCTTCAGGAAGACCGTGGAGTCGGAAGATCTCTTGTATGAATACTTGAGCCAACTTGGAAGCTGACGGAAGACCGGTGAGAGGAATGAAGTGTGCCATCTTGGTGAACCGGTCAACTACCACCCAGATGGTATTGAACTTGTTGCACATGGGTAAGTCTGTAATGAAATCCATCGACAAGTGGGTCCATGGTCGACGGGGAACGGATAGTGGAACCAGTTGCCCCGCAGGCGACTGGCGGGATACTTTATGTTGGGCACACTTTGGGCAAGATGCAATAAACTCCAAGACGTCCTTTTTCAGAGTTGGCCACCAATAGGACCTAGAGATAAACTCCAGGGTTTTTTGGATACCTGTATGTCCGGCAAAACGGGAAGCATGGGCCCAATGCATGAGCTTCTTCCTTAGCATCGGCTTCACAAAACTTTTCCCTGATGGGGGCGTAGAGTCCATCCCTACCGTGGAGAATGCCAACGGATTTATAATAGGATGCTTGTCTGAAGACTCTGACTCATTTTCTTGCTCCCATGAGCGGGAAAGGGCATCGGCCTTGCGATTCTGAGAGCCCGGACAGAACTGGAGTTTAAAGTCGAACCTGGAAAAGAAAAGTGCCCATCTGGCCTGACGAGGGTTGAGACATTGTGCGCCCTTCAGGTATAAAAGGTTCTTGTGGTCTGTAAGTATGGTGATTAAATGAGAAGCTCCCTCCAACAGATACCTCCACTCTTCTAGAGCGAGCTTGATGGCTAGCAACTCCTGGTCGCCAATGGCATAGTTGCGCTCAGCTGGGGAGAACTTCCGGGAGAAGAAACTGCAAGGATGTAAATGGCCATCTTTAGCCCTCTGAGATAACACCGCTCCTACTCCAACGGAGGAGGCATCCACCTCTAGGATGAAAGGAGAGTCGATGTCAGGCTGTTTCAGGACAGGCGCAGAGATGAACCTCTGTTTTAAAAGATGAAAAGCTTGCATGGCTTCTTCAGACCACTTGGACGGGTTAGCACCCTTCTTGGTGAAAGCAGTAATAGGCGCCACAATGGTGGAAAAGTCTCGTATAAACTTTCGGTAATAATTGGCGAACCCTAAGAACCTCTGGACCCCTTTGAGGGTTAAGGGTACCGGCCAATTCTGAATTGCTTGTAGTTTCTCAGGATCCATCTCTAGTCCGGAACCGGACACAATGTACCCTAGAAACGGAATGGACTTGACTTCAAAGACGCATTTTTCTAATTTGCAATAGAGATGATTGACACGGAGACGGGACAGAACCTCTTTAACCCAAAAACGATGTTCCTCTAAATCGTTGGCAAAAATGAGGATATCGTCTAGATAGACCACGACATGACGGTATAGAATGTCTCTGAAAATCTCATTGACAAAATGCTGGAAGACAGCTGGAGCATTGCTCAATCCGAAGGGCATGACGAGGTACTCATAATGTCCGTCACGGGTGTTAAAGGCGGTCTTCCACTCGTCACCCTCACGGATCCGGATGAGATTGTATGCACCTCGCAAGTCCAGCTTTGTAAAGATGGTAGCTCCGCTAACTCTGTCAAAGAGCTCAGTAATCAGGGGTAAAGGATAACGGTTCTTGATGGTAATGTCGTTCAAACCTCTGTAGTCGATGCACGGCCGCAGACCACCATCTTTCTTTTTTACAAAAAAGAAGCCTGCGCCGGCTGGGGAAGAAGAAGGTCGAATGAACCCCTTTGCTAGGTTCTCTTTAGTGTATTCCTCCATAGAATGCGTCTCAGGCAGAGACAACGGATAAGTTCGGCCTCGAGGTGGAACCTTCCCTGGAACGAGATCAATCGGGCAGTCCCATTCTCTATGAGGAGGAAGGATATCAGCAGAAGCTTTACTGAACACATCCGTGAAATCTTGATATGGAGGAGGTGGAACATCAGACGACCTGGGGGAGGAAGAACAGACAGGCAATACTTTAAACAAACATGTCTCTGCACAGGAGGAACCCCATGCGAGGATTTGCGTAGTCGTCCAATCAATTGTAGGATTGTGAAGACGGAGCCATGGAAGGCCCAGGACCACAGGATGTGTGGCTCTTGGAATCACTAAAAGTGAAATAAGTTCGGAATGAAGAACTCCCACTCTCAGACGAACTGGTAGAGTCCTTAGAGCAATAACAGTATAAAAAATTTTACTGCCATCCACGGCAGTTAAGGAAAAGGAGGAAGGAAGTCTCTCGGTGGGTAGGGACCACCGTTTAACATAGGCTTCAGTAATAAAGTTCCCAGCTGCTCCGGAATCAAGGAGAGCAATGACGTTCCGATAACGTTGAGCAACTTGAAGCGAGACTGGGAGATTACAATCATGAGGAGATGGAGAGGAGATCATTACTCCTAGCCGGCCCTCTCCTGGGCGAGCTAGGGTTTGGAGTTTTCCCGGACGTTCGGGACAGGCATTGATGGTGTGAGACGGAGCTGCACAGTAAAGACAAAGAGACTCAGAGAGACGTCTTCGGCGCTCAGCAGGAGTTAAACGGGAACGGCCAATTTGCATGGGCTCATCTTTAGATGGTGACAGTTGACGAGGAGGAGGAGCAGAAGATTTTGGAGCAGATGATCTTCCACGCTCAGTTGCTCTCTCTCTGAAACGTAAATCAACTTTCGTGCAGAGTGAGATTAGCTCATCTAACTTAGAAGGTAAGTCTCTGGTAGCTAACTCATCTTTAATAAGTTCAGATAAGCCATGCCAGAATGCAGCATACAGGGCCTCGTCGTTCCATGCCAGTTCGGATGCCAGGATCTGGAACTGTATCAGATATTGTCCTACAGTACGTGACCCCTGGCGTAAACGGAGAATCTCGGATGAAGCTGAGGTTACCCGGCCTGGCTCGTCGAAGATGCGCCTGAATGTTAACACGAATGCAGTGTAAGAAGATAGCAGGGTGTCGGACCTCTCCCATAACGGTGATGCCCAGTCAAGGGCGGAGCCACTGAGAAGAGAGATGATGTAGGCAATTTTTGTACGGTCACTGGGAAAATTGCCAGGTTGTAGCTCAAACTGAATCTCACACTGGTTGAGAAATCCCCTGCAGAATCTTGGAGATCCGTCAAATTTTGCTGGCGTTGGAAGATGAAGACGTGGAGCAGAAATGGGTAAGGTGGGTGGGGTTATAGCTGGAGTCACTGTGGTTGACGCACCAGATGCGCCTGATCCACGGAGAGTTGTCTGAATCCCATCCAGCCGAGTAGAGAGATCCTGGAGACAGCGGATGATGTGGCCCTGTGCAGCCTCCTGATGTTCTAGTCGGGCTGCCAGTTCTTGCATCGGCCTGGCCGCTTGATCCTGGTCTCCGGCTGGATTCATTAGGTCAGTGCTTACTGTCACAACTGAGGGCCTGAGCTGACGGGAGGCAGCCTCAGTTGTAGGGGCTGAGATGTACCGGAACCTGGGAGGTTGTATCAGACCCCTGGACATGTAAGTAACATGAATAATAACTGCCCGAAGGCGTGACCACGACAACTTGGATAAAAGTCAATGATGTTTATTATGACAACTCCGCAACACAGCAGCAGTAAAAGAAAACGTAAAAGTCAGCAAATAATAAATACAGTTCCTGGGGACTACAGGATGGCAGGAGCCACAGGGCACTGGTAGTGTGAGATAGTTCTTATGATCTTCTAGATGGAAAGTCCTTACTAGGCCCGACTGTAGCAATGGAGATAACCCAGGATTGTGCCAGCTGGTGTTCCAGGAAAAGCTGGGTTGCTGAAGGTAAAACAGCTGCTGTGGATACTGGCTGGAACCAGACTGTTGTTAGCACGGAGTGGATACTGGCTGGAACCAGTTAAATAATAAATGAACTTGGGAGCGATGAAATATGAACTGAAATGTAGAACTTGAGAGCGGAGAAATAATAATACCGGTGGAGAGTGGTAAAGTGTAGAAAGGACACCGGCCCTTTAAGGGAAGCTGTACTCTACTGGAAGCTGAGCTGGAAGCAGGTAATATTGTAGCTGGAAACAGATGAATCCACAATGGATTGGAGAGTCAGGCTACACCGCAGGTGGAATGCTGGTGCGGGTCTCTATGGTGGAAGTCTTGAGACAGGAGCTGGAACCTGGAAGACAATCACAGGAGAGAGACAAACAGGAACTAGGTTTGACAACCAAAGCACTGACGCCTTCCTTGCTCAGGCACAGTGTATTTATACCTGCAGCAAGGAAGGGATTGGCTAGGCAATTATGCAGATTATCAATACTGAGAACAGATTGGTGGAAATGATCAGCTGACAGAATCCAAGATGGCTGCGCCCATGCAGACACTTGGAGGGAAGTTTGGTTTGTAATCCATGTGGTAATGAAAACAGTAATGGCGGCGCCGGCCACCGGAGACAGGAGGCGCCAGGCTGACAGATGCACATCCAACCACGCGGACACAGCGGAGTCCGCGGCTGACGTAATCGCCACTCAGACACTCCGCATGCAGAAGAGCAGGGACGGCGGCGGAGGCCGCGGGAGACGCCATGCCAGGTGCAATATGGCGTTCACTGTGACAGCGTCCCAGAGTGACAGGAGAGGACACAGGAATGCACACATCAGGACAACAGATGGGATCCGGTCCTGGAGCGCTGAGCCAGCCTTAGGAGGCATCTGATGGGTAAGAAATGGCGTCCAGATACCCGGATCGTGACAAGAATCTGGACCTCTCTCTACTATTATCATAGGAATCTGAGAGTAGATTCTGAAAGAATTTAGTGGTTAAAAATTACAAATGAGAATAAGCATTCTCATTTCTCAATTAATGTAATAAATGAGGTGACAGTGACACCTAAGATGAAAATATCAAAGATTGGTTTCTACATCAAAAGAGAAAAAGATTTCAAATATAAGTCACAATGGCATTTAATATGACAACAATTTTTAGTAGACTCAAAAGTATAGGTCCATTGACCAATGCCAATTGTGATGCATTTATCCTGGTATCCTAGTGGGAGGTAAACTGCTAATTCTAGCTTTCTGATCAATGTATGGGATAATGAATGCAAAATGTGTGCATATCTGAAATCAGATGCACAATAGAGTCAAAAATTGCTCCAACACTTCGGTTTCACATACACAGATAGGAATCTAAGGATATTGACGGGTAAGTGATATATTTAATAAGTCTGAGATCAGACAAATAAGAGAGGAAAAAGGTATGAAAATCAGTAGGGTCAAAGGTTGCTCCAGCACTTCTGCTTTTCACATAGGGATACAGATATCTATTACTGCACCTGAGATTCCCTAGTAGTCTCCCATCTAGGTACTATTCAGGCTCCTCACTGCTTAGCTTCCAAGATCAGGCGAGATTGGGCGTAACCAGAGAGATATGGCAGTAATATCACATAGATTGTGAATAAGAGAGTGTATGGTTATTGGCACATACCAAAAGAGTACTTCTGCTATCCATTGAGATGCACAGTCTATCTGTTATTGTTGTATTACCGTGAATTTATATGACTGGCATTTTGGATGAGTGAGTACTGAATGAGTGAGGTATAGGAAACAATTAAGTACAGGGCCTGCCCCTTGTTGTCCACCGCATTATACAATATAATGGACAGTGGATGAGAGAGGTGGGTCACCTGGGCTTGTAGAAAATAAGTGTGGAATTACACAGATATCTTAAAGTTTCCTTATATAATCAAAGTTCCAAGATAGGGATTCCATAATCATATGTGATCCTAAGAAAAAGTTTTTTTTTGGAGCAACTGGGGTATG
This sequence comes from Pseudophryne corroboree, assembly GCF_028390025.1. Classification (NCBI taxonomy): domain Eukaryota; kingdom Metazoa; phylum Chordata; class Amphibia; order Anura; family Myobatrachidae; genus Pseudophryne; species Pseudophryne corroboree. The sequence goes on from NC_086446.1 coordinate 638,764,276, forward strand.
GTTCAAAAAATGAATTGACCATCCACAGATATTGGAGATGTGAAAAGGAGGACTGAATATTAATGATAAATTACGTTAATTATTTATCGCAGTGGTTAACACAAAATAAAACAAACTAACAAGAAAAGAGAATTTGGCAGATTACCTGATGGTAGATCAAAATAAATATCAAATATCAAAATTTAACATGGATAATACGATACCAGGAAAGTCGGTGGGCTGAACCGTGCACTGTTCAGCACCACTTAACACAGACGGCCGTTTCACCTGAGGTGGCTTGTTCACTGTGTGAAATGATAGTGGAAAGTTATCTATTTAAGGCCAAAAGGGGGGAGTGGTCTCATTTAAGGACCAATCACAGAAAGAAAGAGGTGTGTATACATCATCATGTGATATGCATGCCATACTATACACCTCACTTCCGGTTTCGAAAGGGCGGAAGTGATGTAAAATTGTGTCATGTGGTAGAAATTTGCATACCTACAACGATTTAAAGTTAGAGCTAAGGTAAACATAATTAGGGCAAATAGATATTACTGCCTAAATGTAATGGCTGAATTCAGAGTGAGGGCCCCGTGATCGGAGGCCTATTATCGAGAGACTGACGATAACGCGTCACACTGTAATGACGCGTCACTTCCGGTTACGGAACCCGGAAGTAGCGCGTGTCCGTCGGGTTTTGATTGTGTGCGCGGCTAAGTAGGTTTCATAGTGGGTTTGATTATTCATGCAGCGGTAGAGTAGATAATAGGGAATACCTTGTGTGACCGGAGTGGATCTATTATACTAGGAGTGTTAACTCCGTGACCGGAAGTGGCGTCAGGGCGCATCCTTTCCGCTCAAGGGATGGTTGGGGGATAATTACAGGGAGTGTGGACCAGCAGAGCTACCTCACTTCCTGTTTGGTAGTCATGGTGATGGGACCACAAACGGAGCAGTTTCTCCGTGACCGGAAATTCCCTAACCACATGTTTTTGCTGCTCTCAGTTAATATGAAGGGTGTGTGATAGTGAAGTCAAATCACTTCCTATTGGAAAAGGGGGTGTTAGATGCTGCCTTAATCCTAATGTAGATCAAATACATGTTAAAATGTGTATTGATAAGATTGACTAATAATTATAAACTGATTCAGAGAGATAAAGGTTTGTGTAACAATTAAATATTAATAATAATAATAATAATAATAATAATAGATGTCCTAATTGTATGGTACCTTTACTTTGTGGTCTAACTGGGCGGGGTTTAAGTTTAGAAAACAAAAAAATATATAAATTAATATATCAAGGTTAGGGATAGAATGAATATATAGAGGCAGACTTTGATGCTGCAGTTTATTGGACTAGCACAATTATTTGACATAAAATTTTTGTAAGTATGGCAAAGATATAATGCCAGGTACTAAATAACAAAGAGATCTTATTAGTATTGATTTAATTCCTAGGTACTGGTAGAATGAATAGAGGATTAAGATGACATCTTGAAGTGAAATACTATCATCTGATTATATTGTGATAGAATGAATTGAAGGTTTGGAAAGAGACGATAGGGGGAAAGAGTAACTGGTTTAAGACCACGTAAGTATATAGATCATAGAAAAGGGCTGTGATGAAGTGAAAAATTATTGATGGTGCTAAAATTAATAGAGTAATAATAAAATTGAATAGGTGAGAACTTGTTATAGTAGGTAATGTGAAAACAGAGGGGATTGATGGGGGGAGGGGGTTTGGGATGGTGAAATGTTGGAGAGAAGAAGGGCTGAAGAAGTAGTATTTAAGGGGGGAAGTGAGAGGAATAGGGCCAGTTGGAGAAAAAGGATGGGATGGAATATGAACTTGCAATGTGAACCGATGTGAAATTACAGTGTGGGTGAGAAAAAGTGTGGAAAGACGTGTATGATTATCTAGCAGATGAAGAGAGATGGAAAATGAGTAAAAAGTGAATTAATGAATTTCTTGTGATTTGTGGGTCCTTAGTGGTGTGTGGATTGATAAGAATCACATAAAGACTCCATAATTGATGTATTCATTCATACCCTTAGGTGCAAGGCAGTCCAGTTTGAAAGTCCATTCAGATTCATGTTTTAATAATTCTTGCATCAGGTCTCCTCCACGTATTCCTAAGTTAATTCTTTCTAAGCCGAAGGCTTTTAGTTCTTTGGAATTGCCGTGATGATGTTTCAAGAAGTGGCGTGCCACTGACGTTAGTTTTTTCATTTTTTGCATGTCGGATGGTGCATTTCTTATGGAACCTACGTGTTCCAAGATACGTTGTTTGAGGGCTCTGGTCGTGATGCCCACATATTTCATGTCACAACTACATGATATGCAATATACGACCCCAACTGCATTACAGTTGATATACTGATTGATTGGTCTTTCTTCTCCATATCGATCAATTACAGATGTGGTCTTAATCATATATTGGCATGCTTTACAAGTCCCGCATGGAAAGGAGCCCTTAATGGTTGATTGTTTTTTGGGATTTTTGGTAAAATGGCTGGTAGTGAGTTTATCTTTGAGGTTTCTGGACCTTCTCCAGCTCATGGAGGGTTTTTGTCCTATGGTCTCTGCAAGGTCATGATCTAGGAGTAATACTGGCCAATGTTTGTTAATGGAATCCTGTATTTCCCTCCATTCTCTACAAAAGGTGCCAACAAACCTGAGTTTATTGTCCTGTCCTGATGTAATGCCAATTTTGGTATGTGGGAAGATCAAATTATCCCTCGGTGTTTGGCTAGTATGCCATTTGGCTTTTTTGATGGACCTGTGACTATAGCCACGTTCCCTCAATCTGGTTGTCAATTCAGCACTTTTCTGTGAGAAAGTTGATGAGTCTGAACAGTTTCTTTTTAAGCGTAAGAATTCCCCCTTAGGAATATTTTCTACCGTAGGGGGAAAATGTGCGCTTGTCTGATGTAACAGGCTGTTGGTAGATGTTTCTTTCCGGTAGAGCTCGGTTTCGATCTGACCATTAGGTGCTTTGGAAATGATAAGGTCTAGAAAGCATACTGAATCCTCACTAATGTGGTGTGTGAGTTTAAGATTGTTTTCATTGGTGTTCAATTCCTCAATGAATGTTAGTAGGAGTTTTTGGTCACCTTCCCATTTTAGTATGATGTCATCGATGTAGCGCCACCACGCAACTACATGCCGTGTGTATTTTTCATTGTTCGGATGCATTACAACTTCCCTCTCCCACCAACCCAAATATAGGTTGGCATAAGTCGGGGCACAAGCCGCACCCATCGCCGTGCCATGAGTTTGGAGGTAAAACCTGTCATTGAAGGTAAAATAGTTCCTTGTTAGGACAAATTCCAGAAGTTCGATTAATAAGTCATGAAACTCACTGTTGCCAGCCATTTCAAGAAAATATCGAACCGCTTCTATGCCAGTTTGATGTTTGATGCTGGTGTAGAGTGATTCTACATCAAGTGTTACCAGTAGATGGTCATCATCTATTTGGACATCATGTAGTTTTTGAAGTATGTCTGTTGTATCACGCAGATACAAAGGAAGGTTTAATACATGTTGTCGTAAATACAGGTCCAAAAAGATACTGGATTTTTCCAGAATCCCACCCTTACCTGATACGATTGGTCGTCCTAGTGGTGTAGTAATATTTTTGTGAACCTTGGGTAGAAGGTATAATGTAGGTGTCTTGGGTTTGGGGGTCGTTAGGTACTCAACTTCTTCCTTGGTTAGTGTACCTTGGGAAAATGCTCGGTCTAGAATTCTATTAAGGGCAATCCTAATATTATCAGTTGGGTTGAAAGTAATTTGTTTGTAACATTGTGTATCTCCCAGTTGTCGCATTGCTTCAATGATATACATTGATTTGGGCCAGATAACTATATTTCCCCCTTTATCAGACGGTTTGATCACTATATCCGACAAGGACTGGATCTCCCGCAGGGTGTGTCTTTCCATTTTGCTGAGGTTATCACTATAGTGTGGTTTAGACTTAGACTTGAGGTATATTTTATCTAAGTCAAGAGATACCAATTCTTGAAATACCCTGGTTTCCGGGGAGATATGTTCAGGGGGAAAGAAGGTAGATTTTTTCTTACATTTGGGTCTAGTTGAGAGGCCTGTTGACTCCAATTCACCTGTTTGGAGTTCCTCCAGTGCAACTAGAGCTTCTATTTCTTCTGTAGTGAATGATTCATCTGTTGGATTTTGTTCTGTTGTCAAACGAGGTTCATGACGTGAAAAAAATTTCCTAAGAAGTAATTTCCGCCCAAAGAGTTTTAGATCTTTCTCCCAAAGAAAGCGGTTTAGCGGTTGTGTGGGTTAGAAGGATAAACCTTTAGATAACAGGGTGATATGATCATCAGTGAGGGTTTTGTCTGAAAGGTTAATAACTCTCAGATTATTGTCCTGTGTTACTTCCTCCTGTTGTTTCTGACTGGGTATCTGGGTTCCCAGTTGGTTTGTTCGCGTTGGTTTTTTGTTCCCCCTCCTCGTCTTCCTCTTTGTTGAAATCTGGGTCTTCCTCCCCTCCTGTCTGATCCTAAAAAATGACTCGATGTATAATTCGTGGAGTTATCCCTGTAATTGTAGGCTTCTCCTTCCGTATTTCCAGGATCAGAAAAATCTTCTCCCCCTGATGATTCTGCCTCAGAGGAAGTATATCTGTCCTGCGATTGTGTATAGTCCCTGCGTGTGACTGTTTTGTTCCAATGGAAAATATTGCCTGTTTTGAAATCCCTCATATCTCTGGAGAATTTACTTTTCTTTCTGTCAATTATTTTTGATTCATAAGGTTCTAGTTCTTTTTTCATTTTTCTCAAATGAAGACACAGAGTCTTTCTTTCCCTCTTTAAACATTACTTTGTATGAATACTGGACAGATACATCAGCAGCACTGGAGTTTATAAATACTGGACAGATACATCAGCAGCACTGGAGTTTATAAATACTAGACAGATACATCAGCAGCACTGGAGTGTATGAATATTGTATAGATATGTCAGCAGCACTGGAGTGTATGCACACTGACTGGACAGATATGTGTATGAAGACTAGACAGATACATCAGCAGCAATGGAATGTATGGACAGTGGACACTGGACAAATAGGTCAGCTTATATGTTATGTGAACACAGTGGGAGTACAGCACACACAAGTTGTAAAAAGAAACACTTTTTTTACTTTTTGTATGGACACTAGACAGATACGTCAGCAGCACTGGATGTGTACAGTATCAACACTGGACAGATATGTCAGCAGCACTGGAGTAGATGGAAACAGCACAGCAGCCACTGGACACATCACAGCCACTTGAGTGGATGGACACAGGAGGTGGATGGACACAGCAGCAGCCACTGGACACAGGGAGTGGAAGGACACAGCACAGTAGTCACTGGACACAGCACAGCCACTTCAGTGGATGGACACAGGATGTGGATGGACACAGCAGCAGCCACTGGACACAGGGAGTGGAAGGACAAAGCACAGTAGTCACTGGACACAGCACAGCCACTTGATTGGGGGATGCGGTCAAGATACCGCCAGACGGAATCCTGGCGGTCGAAATACCGACACCGGGATCCTAACCGGCACAATCCCAACATATTCTCCCCTGTGGGTGTCCACGACACCCATAGAGGGAGAATAAATTAGTGTGCCAAGCGCAGCGAGGCACCGTGACTGCAGCATGGTGAGCGCAGCGAGCACCCAAGGGGCTGCGTTGCACCCGCCCCCCCCCCCCCCCCCCCTGTTAGGATTGTGCCAGTCGGGATCCCGGTGTCAGTATTCCGACCGCCGGGATCCCGTCTGGCGGGATTTTGTACTGATCCCTTGAGTGGATGAACACAGCACAGCAGCAACTGGATGCAGCACAGTCACTTGAGTGTATGGACACAGCACAGCAGCCACTTGACACAGCACAGCCCAGCAGCCAGTACAGCAGCATGGACAGTGATAAATGGTGCTGAGTCACTGCTGTGAGGTCCTTACATAGAATACAAAAGCCACAAGAATCCGACGCCAGGATGATGACATTTTGCCATGTTTTTGAATCTGAGCAAAGTGGAAAAACCCAGGCCATCGCTTTATATTCCCTCTGCTCCTGTAAATTCGGGTGGGCACGGTTTTCTGAAAACCAAGCCTGCTCATTTCTAGTAAAATGACAATACAGTTTTGCCTGCATTCACCTACTTGGGTAAAAATATCATCCCTCCACTGTGCTTGTATTGTACTTTAATTGTTGCACAAAATCTATTAAACTACAGTATACAACATAGAAAATAGAACAGAAAGCTAAATTTAAATCTTGCCAATGAAACACAAAAACATGTTATATTATTTTCTTTACTGTGCAGTTTGTAAGTTTTACAAAATAGGTGCCATTGTCACTGAACAGCAATATCCTAGAATAAAACTTCAAACCAAGGAACTGTCACTAGAAATGACTGGGGGCCAATAATAAGGTCTAGTGGCCAAAGATCATTACTTTGTAAGCTGGAATTATATGATGCAGGAATCCATATGGGCATATTCCCACTCAAAATTACAGGACTTTGGCCCTCATTCCGAGTTGATCGCTCGCTAGCTGCTTTTAGCAGCAGTGCAAACGCTAAGCCGCCGCCCTCTGGGAGTGTATCTTAGCTTAGCAGAAGTGTGAACGAAAGGATCGCAGCATTGCTACAAAAAAAGATTGTGCAGTTTTAGAGTAGCTCCAGACTTACTCCTAGCTGGCGATCACTTCAGTCTGTTTAGCTCCTGTTTTGACGTCACAAACACGCCCTGCGTTTGACCAGCCATTCCTACGTTTCCCCAGCCTTTCCTGCGTTTTTATCTGACACGCCTGCGTTTTTACACACACTCCCCGAAAACGTTCAGTTACCACCCAGAAACACCCACTTCCTGTCAATCACTCTACGACCAGCAGTGCGACTGAAAAGCGTCGCTAGACCTTGTGTGAAACTGCATCGGCTTTTGTGAAAGTACATTGCGCGTGCGCACAGCGCACCATACGCATGCGCAGAAGTGCCGATTTTTATCCTGATCGATGCGCTGCGAACAACGGTAGCTAGCTATCAACTCAGAATGACCCCCTTTATCCGGGCTTCCCCCACTGTGGGAATGCCCTCCCACGCACAATAAGACTCACCTCTAGTCTCCAAACATTTAAATGTTCCCTGAAAACTCCCCTCTTCAGACAAGCCTATCAAATTCCAGACCCACCCACATAACCTTCAATGCTTCCCTATCTAATTACATCCTCTCTGTACAGTCCATAAATTCTTCTTTTATTTTTGCATGTACTTTTGTTATATTACAAACAGCAGGGTCAATTCACTTAGGAGTGATGCAGAATCAATCATTCTGGAGCAATATATGGGAAGTGCGCAGTTTATCCTAATCCCATGCATCTGTTAGGTTTATTGTGGGGCTGTTTTGTACGCATGCCTTTGGGGCTGCAATTTAAATTGCTCAATATAGAGGCAATTTAAGGGCTATGTAGGATGTCTCTGCCGGGGTCCAAATGCCCTCAAAACAAGACGTAGCCAGCATTGCCTGTGCATCAATCATAACTGAATTGGCCCCAACTCATCCTGCCCAGCCTGTCTGTTAATATGTATTTAAGAAACATAATTAGCTAAAATATACAATATATTCATCTAACACAAAATTGGTACATGAAATAAAAACCTTGCATTTATGTTGCTATATGAGTAACAATAGTGTGAGGCAACTTGTTAGTCAGTGTCAGATACTTTTTATTTTAGGAGAAGTACTAGGTAATGATTGTAGGTCCCCTGATACACAGAATGGGCATCATGGTTCAGCATATAATATTCAAAGTGTTTTACATTCGCTGTAATAAAACGCTGGATAATATGTTATAGTCCATATACTTAAAAGGCAATTTAAATGAGGGATTATTGAAAAAATTTACATTTCTATGTCAAGTTGTCAACTACAGTAGTCTAAGCAAGGTTGGTATTTTAAA